>NC_041750.1:28753606-29053606 GCF_004115215.2 Ornithorhynchus anatinus | reverse complement strand
GTCTGCTGTGTGACCTTGAGCAAATCACTTAACTTCTCTATGCCTCGGTTTCCTCATCTGTAAAATGAGGATTAAGACTGTGAGCCCCATGTGGGACAGGGACTGTGTCCAACCCCATTAGTAAAATGCCTGGCACGTAGTAAGCACTTGGATATAATTATTATTATTGTCAATGTTAACTTCTCCTCACCTCAGTTTCCTCATCTTTAAAATGGGGATTCAACTGGTTTTTTTTCTCTCCTACTTAGACTTTGGGCTCTTTGTGGGATAGGGACCATATCCAACCTGATTAACTTGAATCATTTTTTAATACTGTGCTTGACACATAATAAGTGCTTAAAAAATAATAATGGCAATAATGAACCTGATTACTTCTTCCCCTCACAGTTGAGGTTTATGCCTCAGAGGAGGTGGGAGTCCGAGGATGAGAAATGGGGGAGTGACAGGGATTCAGAGGCCAGAAAGAGCCAGACACACACACACACACACACACACACACCCCACACCCCCCACAAAGTCATCCTGAAGACCATGAACAACCTCTAAGACTGATTCATGCTCTATGGACTGGAAATTTACCTCAAGCAGACCAAAATTATATACCAGCCTGTACCTAGTATATACACAATCCTAACCCTGGACAAATTCAAGGGTCTTTGTTGAGGACACAAAACTGAATGATACCACTGAATTCTGCTCCCAAGCAGCACAATCAATCGACGGATCAGTTAATGTTATTTATTGAGTGCTTAAAGCTTGGGAAATTACAATACAAGAGAGTTGGTAGACAAGATCCCTGCTCGCAAGGGGCTTACATCCCTAATAATGTAAGATTAGACAGAATAGAAATGCAAATCAGATGGGCAGAGTCACCTTTGGGAGACAGACAGAGCATGGCTTCAAAACTGTCATCATCCTGAGCAGCCTTGCAGAGGCCTGTGGAGGCAATCACCTGTGCACACAGCACTCTTCTTCAGATGCTGGTCCAGAAAGGTACTTGCCAGAAATGGAAAGTGGTGAGAGCCATGCCTTTTCTCTCTTCTCTCTCTTTCTCCCTCTCTCTCTCTTTTCTTCTTAAAAGTGGTGATTCTAGTGGCATCTTTAAGATCCTGCGGTCTTTCCTCAGAGCTGTACCTGCTGAGGAGGAGCCTGGGCAGGATGTCCCGTCCATCTGTGCTGGAAGACCTGGGCTGGAAGACCACTACATCTGGGTGCTTTGCCATTTTTATGCCTCTAGCTGTGGAGGTGAATGGGTGAAATGTCTAGGGAAAATTCATTCTTCTCCTTTTGGCCTCATCATCACCACCACCACTACCACCATCCACCACCATCACCACCACTGCCATCACCATCATCCCCAACATCGTCCTTATCATCATCATCATCGCCATCACCACTACCACCATCAGAAGCAGCGTGGCTCCGTGGAAAGAGCACGGGCTTGGGAGTCAGACGTCGTGGGTTCTAATCCCGGCTCCATCACTTATCAGCTGTGTGACTTTGGGCAAGTCACTTAACTTCTCTGTGCCTCAGTTCCCTCATCTGTAAAATGGGGATTAAGACTGGGAGCCCCACGTGGGACAACCTGATCACCTTGTATCACCCCCAGCACTTAGAACAGTGCTTTGCACATAGTAAGCGCTTAACAAATACCATTATTATTGTTAACACAACATCATCATTATCAGCTAATATGCTAATTGTTCCTCAGGCAGATTGGGGGATCATCTTGCCCTTGCCCATCTCGTCCCCCTGTAGATGGGACCCCTACACATCCTAAATGGTGGGGAGAGAGAGAAGCATCGTCTGGCCCGGCCTCCAGCCAATCCTCTTTGCCAAAGCAGTAAGAGTTCCAGGCAACAGGGATCATGCTTGGTAAGTTCCTCCTTCCCTTCACCACCCCACCCCAATTTTCAGGTGACAATGAGCCATGTGAAGGTTGGATCTTGCCACCCCAGGACTTATGTGTGCCGATTCCCCAAGACACAGTGGAGATTTAGGAAGTTCAAACAAAGAGATGCCTGTCTCTTTAAATCCGTCCCCCACCAAGTGGAATTTGTGGTCCTGATGAATGGCAGAGAGGAGTCATCCATAAAAGGGCAGGGAAAATCACACTCATTTGCATACAGTAATTATTCTCTGAATCAGGCCACCTTTATTGCTGGCAGAAAATCTACAGTCAGCATCGCTCTCTAGATCACAGAGGAAAACCTACCAGCTGAGGAGCCAAATTGCTTGGAATCCATGTGCCCCTCTCCCCACCCCTCCGCCCCAGCTGCCGGTAAGTCCTCCACCCTATTCAGGACTTTCTTGCAGTCCCTCTTCCTCAGGGAGGGAAGGAAAAGGTCCAGGATAGATTGTGGGGGTTGTGGACAGTGAAGGTTTCACCTCTGGGCCTAGCGATGAACTCTGCTTCCTTCCCCATGTTCCCATGCAGCCCAGTACAGTAGTGAGACATCCAGTACAGTGCTTCGCTCACAGTGGGTGCCCAGTACAGCTCTCTGACTGCAATAGTGGCCCAGCACAGGACTCTGCCCACGGTAGGCAAAATCAGTTCAGTGTTCTGCACGCAGTAAGTGACCAGTACAGCACTGTGTTTAATAGGCACTGGGGTCATCTGACCTGGACTAGAGGTATCGGGAAGATGGGTCTCCAAAAGGGAGAAGCGAAAGTAGCGCCAGGCACCACAGGTAACAGATACAGTACAGTAAAAGGGACTGTCAGGTACACATCCACCTGATCAGCCACACACAGACGGAAAGTCTCACCTTCGGTAGCGTCTTCCAACCTTAGGGACAGGCGCTCTGCTTGTGCAACATAGAGGTGGCACATAGTCTAAGCTGTGCCCAACTGCAATACTCCTGACTCCCCCTCGTGGTCCAGAGGTGGTAGTCGCCCTTAGCCTGTGCCCAGCTGCAGGTCTCTTATGGCTCCTTGGTGTTTTGGGGGCTATGACTACTCCTGAGGGGAAGAAGGCAAGAGGAACAGGGAGAAACAGACTCAGGGATTAGCCCTTCTTTCAGGAAGAATCCAAGCCATTACACTTGCTCCTTCTCTTCCCTCTGTAACATCACAAGGAGGTTCAGGTCTCCTGCTGGGATGAAAAGCTAGCCACTGTCCCCCGCCCGCTGTTCTCCGTGTCGGCCACCTCGGAGGTGGAGGAGGCTGAGGGGATGACATGACCGTGGAGGTGGGGGGGGTCCCTCAGGGAAGGCTTTCTGGAGGAGGTGGCCGGTGGTCTGACAAGCCCAGGGAGGTCACATTGCTCGAGTCCGTTAACCATCTTCCCAGTCCTTAGTTCTGCCTCCCGTTTGTTGGGTCCCTTCTCATAGCTGTAGGGGGGGACTGGGAGCCAGAGTATAGGTGCAGGGAGCAGCAGCAGGTGGTCTGGAAGGGGATGTTTTAAAGGAGAACAGCTACTTGAGACCCTCTCCGAGCAGCAAGCCCTCCCGCCCCCACCCCCACATCCAGCACTTCCATCCAAGGCCCTGGCTCCTACTGTTCCTCATCCATGGCACACACTTCCAGTGCTCCCTGACACAGCCCCCGCACAGAGCAATCATGGTCAGTGGCCGGTAGGGCTGATTCTGGAACTTGGAGCCCGGCTCTCGCCCTTGCCAGTCCGGTGAAGTCAGGGCAGGGAAGATGGGCAGGAGTCACCGAGGCACAGACTCTTGTGAAGCAGAGGACCCAGCAGGGCGCATGAATGGAGAAGCAATTCAGCCCTCTAGGGAGCTGCTGCTCAACCCCGGGCACCAGTTGTTTAGAGAAGCAACTCGACCTAGTGGATAGAGCGTGGGCCTGGGAGTCAAAAGGACCTGGGTTCTAATCCTAGCTCTGCCACTTGTCTACTGGGTGAACTTAAGCAAGTCACTTAACTTCACTATGCCTCACTTTTCTCAACTGTAAAATGGGGATTCATATTCATATTCAGAGAAGCAGCATGGCTCAGTGGAAAGAGCATGGGCTTTGGAGTCAGAGGTCATGAGTTTGAATCCCAGCTCTGCCACTTGTCAGCTGTGTGACTGTGGGCAAGTCACTTCACTTCTCTGGGCCTCAGTTACCCCATCTGTAAAATGGGGATGAAGTCTGTGAGCCCCATGAGGGACAGCCTGATCACCTTGTATCCCCCCCCCCAGCGCTTAGAACAGTGCTCTGCACATAGTAAGCGCTTAACAAATACCAACATTATTATATTGTGAGCCCTATGTGGGACAGGGACTGTATCCAACCTGAATTGCTTAAATCCACCCCAGAACTTAGTACAGGGCCTGGCACATAGTAAGCACTTAACAAATACCACAGTTATTATTATTATTAGACGAGGATGAGGAAAGCTCGGTTTAAAACATGCTATTCTACTAACACAGAAGGTAATATTGATGCATTGTCCGCTTCTCCCTTTTCTGTAGAGAAAAAAAGTCCTTGTCTTTGACGAACTATTATTTCAGGGACAGAAGTAATCTCTTTAAGAACATTTCGTTATTATTAATAAATTGTTACATTGTGGTAATAAATTATATTTTAAATATTTTACTTAAATGCAGTTCACATGTACTTAAAATAAATTGCAACGCTGGCTGTTTTCATGCTCTTTAATATATATGGTATGACACCGTGTGCTTTTAATATATTTAATGTTATATATTTTAAAACGTAAGTGGGCTGAACGTTTATGAAACTTGCTTTAGAGTCCTTTCTGTCTGGAAAATGTATCACTCCTGATGGGCCGGTGGTCTCAGCCATTAGGGAGGTGAGGTGGCCCTGAGAGGGGACTCTCAGACGGAAGCCCATTAAGCCGGGGGGGTCGGGGGGTCCGGGAGGCCGGGTTGGGGAGGGAGAGGGGAAGGGGGAGCGGGGGTTGGGGCCTGCATTCTCCCTCCATCAAACGCCTGATTGGAGCGGACAGAAGCCAGGGAAGCTCTCCTGATGGTCCAGGGGCTCCGGCATTTTGTGGGGAGAGTCTGTTTGCTCCCCAGTTCCCTACTTCAAGCCCCCCGACTTCTCCAGGAACCTCTGGATGAGTTGTTCCCAACGAAGGGGGGATGGGCCTCAAGCAATCAATCAGTCAGTCATATTGATTGAGCGCTTACTGTGTACAGAGCACCATACTAAGTGCTTAGGAGAGTACAGTATAACAGAGTTAGTAGACACATTCCCTGCCCACAGTGAGCTTACAGTCTAAAGGGGGTGACAGACATTAATATAAATAAAAATATTACAGATATGTACGTAAGTGCTGTGAGGCTGAGGGAGGGGAGAATAAGAGGTGCACATCCAAGTTGCAAGGTTAACATGGAAGGCTTAGTGAATGAAGGCTTAGTCAGAGAAGGCATCTTGAAGGAGACGTGCTTTTAATAAGGCTTTGAAAATGGGGAGAGTGGTCAACTGTAGAATATGAAGGGAGGGGAATTCCAGGCCAGAGGTAGAATGTAGGTGAGGGGTCCCGGTGGGCTTCCTCTTTAACCCCTGCTCATTGATATTTCTCCCAGTCAACCAGTCAGTCAGTGAAACCATGGTATGTACTGAGTGCTGCCTAGGATCAAAGCTCTGGACTGAGTGCCAATTAGAAGTGATGTGCTCTATTGGGCATCACCTAGGATCAAAGCACTGAACTGGATACCTGGGAGAACACCCCAGAAGTAAAACAGGTCGCCTAAGGTCAGAGACAGGCAGACACAAATTACTTAGGTTTTTATACCCATCTCTGTGTATAAAACCCAGGGCGACACAGGACAGAGGGACCAAATGGAGCAAAGAAGCCTGGAATATCACTTGCATTCCCAATAAGCAATTCTATCTCTGAATGGACAGGGATTTGGGGACGTAGTGGAGAGCTGCCAACAGTCACTTTCTCCCATCAGCGGATTCCCGTATCTAGAATAGAATTGCTTTTCTGCTTTTTTATTTTTACAAAGTTTAAAAGATAATTACAGTGATTTTCATTAATAAGTTCAAACACATCTTATTGCGGTGAACTTATCGTACTTTGATCTCTCATCGAAAGAAAGGAAAGTATCACAATTTACTGCAATAAGGTAATTATTGCAATAAGATAAATGTTAACTTTTTAATGAAAAGCACTGTATGTGAGTAATTATTCTTCTGAGGAGAGCTCCCCATATGATTTCTTTGCAATTATTAAGATTAATTCACTTTTTTAGCTGGAACAGACCAAAACTCCAAGCCAAATGATCATGCTTTTAAGTCCATTTCTGAGCATCCTGGAACTTAGCACAAGGGCCGACGGACCTGGGCCATATTTCAGATTCTGGGCCGGATGCCCCAGTATGACAAGTGCCTCAGTTCAGCCCAGTGCAAACAAAAGTAAACAGCCCTGGAGAAAGGCCGGGTCGGACATGAACACCACCCCATACAGAACATCAATTCCAGAGATTAGGAGGAAAGATTTCATTATAGCTCCCTTTGTTCCCACATCCACAAGGCTGCTCTAGAAGAGCTGTCCCCTGTGTGGCAAAAATGCATAAATAAACTGGGCGGCGGTCTACCTGCAGCTGCAGGCTGTGTGCTGGACGCCTGCCTGCCTGATGTCTGCCTACAGCTACTGCAGAAATCGCCAAGGACCATTACCGACAGTGGGCAGGAAACCTTCAGCAAGAAGAGGAGAGCTTGGGGAAACTGGGGCAGCATTGCCCTGCAAGGGAGAACCTGGGGCAACATGCCACAGATGAACTTTTTTTATGGTATTTGTTCAGCGCTTACTAAGGCTTCAGGCACTGTTCTAAGTGCTAGGGTAGAAACAAAGTAATCAAAATGGGCAAAGTTGATGTCCCACATGGGGCTCACAGTCTTAATCTCCATTTTACGGAAGAGGTAACGGAGGCACAGAGAAGTAAAGTGACTTACCCAAGGTGTGACTTGCCCAAGGTCACCCAGAAGACAAGTGGTAGAGCCAGGATTAGATCCCAAGTCCTTCTGACTCCCAGGCCCATGCTCTATCTGCTAGGTCGCACTGCTTCTTTTCTCGTGGTAGATTTCCAAAGGAGGTTCTTGCTGCACTGGCTGCCAAGTTGTTCATCCACCACCCGGCCCCAAGGTGTCCTGAGATGTGAGTGTTGTGAAGAGCATGAAAACCTGATCACAGACAGTCAAGAAGGGAGCTGGAAGAGAGGAAGTGAAGGCAGCAGGTGTGTACAATTATTATTATTATTACTGTTATTATTATGTGGCCTACAAGCGTACCACCTGGAAGTGTTTCACTGCATTTCAAGCAGTGAGCACCAAATGGGACTTTGGTGTAGGGTCTGGAGTACTGCCACTTCCCCTGGGGAGCCCCCCCCCCAAGGTAGGGACCCTGAGGCTGGCCCAGTGGCTCAGTGGCCCAGGGGTCATGAGAAGCAGTCATGGCCTAGTGGATAGAGCACGGGCCTGGGAGTCAGAAGGACTTTGGTTCTAGTCCCAGCTCCACCACTTGTCTGCTGTGTGACCTTGGACAAATCCCTTCACTTATCTGGGCCTCAGTTCCCTCATCTGTAAAATGGGGATTAAGACTGTGAGCTCTGTGTGGGACAGTGACTGTGTCCAACCCGATTATCTTGTATCTACCCCAGTGCTTAGAACAGTGCCTGGCGCATAGTAAGGACTTAACAAGTGAAAAGAGCACAAGCTTGGGAGTCAGAGGACATGGGTTCTAATCCCCTCCACCACTTGTCTGCTGTGTGGTCTTGGGAAAGTCACTTAACTTCTCTGTGCCTCAGTTACCTCATCTGTAAAATGAGGATTAAAAGTGTGAGCCCCACGTGGGATAACCTGATTACCCCGTATCTATCCCAACACTTGGAACAGTGCTTAGCACATAGTAAATGCTTAACAAATACCATCATTATTATTAATTATTGTTATTTCTCCGGCCCTGATCCTGGCTGGGCAGCAGGAGGTGGTATCCTTGGGCAGGTGGAGCCCACCATGGTGACGGATCTGGCCAGCAGCTCTGGGAGCCCAAAGACGCTGGGAGGAGCAGGCCTGGAGGAGCAGATGAGGGTTCTGGGTCTGGACTGGCAGGACTGGCTGCACGGGTCTGGACTTTCTAGATCCGCCTGAAGAATCACCTCTTGGTTCGGGGCCCCCGGGACACTACAGCCTCCCTGACCCTCACCATTTCACTATCGATTCTGGGAAAGAGAAATCAAGCACTAATGTTTCCATTATCTTGGCCAAAAGTTCACTTTCATTTATCATGGTGGGAAAGGGGAAGCCCTCCTCAAGGTGGGCGTTGATTTATATGTCCTCTGGGGAACACAGCAACACCGTAGGCAAGGGAATGAGTGGAAAAGAACTCTCTCCATTCCTAAAGGATCCTCTTTCAGACAGTGTGGCCTAGTGGAGAGACCATGGGGCAGGGTATCAGGAGACTTGAGTTCCAGTCCCAGTACTGCCCGTGGTATGGGTTGTCACCTTGGACCAGTCACTTACCCTCTCTGGACCTCAGTTTCTTCATATGAGAAAAGGGGAATAAAATTCCTGCTCTCAGATGCTCTTAGACTGTGATCTCTGGAAAAAACAGGGACTCAGTCCTTGCTAATCATCCTATATTTATCCCAGGGTTTAGCCCAGGGCTTGGCATACTGTAAGTGTTTAGTAAACATCATCATCCTTATTAGAAGACCTGGGCGTTCTTCTGGACTGTGCCACAGACAGAACTGCGGCTGAGTGATTATCCTCGACCCCCGAACCAGGGTCTGGAGTGGGAAAAGCAGCATCCTTGGAATAAGTCTGAAAATGGAACCCTAGTTTCCATACCCTCAGGCTACGAACCCCCTTCAATCCCCCCAGCCCCCCAACCCAGCCTTCCAGCATCTCCAGTTCCCTGTCCCAGCCCCCTCTCCCTTCCCCCACTACCCTCTCTCCTTGCCCCAGTCTTCACCTCCCATTCCAGTCCCAGTGAGTCAATCAGTCAATAAGTCATTGGTATTTATTGAGCCCTTACTGTGTGCAGAGAACTGTACTAAGTGCTTGGGAGAATTACAGTAAAATAGAGTTGGTAGACACATTAATAATAATAATAATAATAATGTTGGTATTTGTTAAGCGCTTACTATGTGCCAAGCACTGTTCTAAGCGCTGGGGTAGACACAGGGGAATCAGGTTGTCCCACGTGGGGCTCACGGTCTCAATCCCCATTTTACAGATGAGGTAACTGAGGCCCAGAGAAGTGAAGTGACTTGCCCATAGTCACACAGCTGACAAGTGGCAGAGCCGGGATTCGAACTCATGACCTCTGACTCCCAAGCCCGGGCTCTTTCCACTGAGCCACGCTGCTTCTCCATACATTCCCTGCCCACAGCGAGTTTATAGTCTAGAGGGGGACAGGCATTAATATAAATATATAAATTATGGATTTGGACATAAGGCTGTGGGGCTGAAGGAGGGGTGAATAAAGGATGCAAATCCAAGTGCAAGGGCGAAGCAACCCTCCTCAACCCTCAGCCTCTGCCTCAGAGGACCCTCTCTCCACCTCCAGCCTCTAGCCTCCATCTCCTCTCCCTCCCTTCCCCACCCAGACCCTCACCTCCATCCTCCAGGCCTGCCCCACCTCCTTAGTCCCCAGCCCATTTTAGTTTGCAGGAAGCCTGGGTGGAATCTGAGACGAAAGAAAAAAAAAGATTCTCAGGTCTCTTGTGCTCTGGGCGACTGCCCGTGGTGAGGTGCACAGAGACCTCATGATCCATGAAAGCTCCTTCTTCAAGCAAGAACCCACCCGTGGCCCAAGGCAGGAAGTCCAAAAGTCGGACCGCCACTGACCTCAAGGCCCAGCTTCGTCTCCTTCTCCCACCCACTCTTGTGTCTTGTACTCCGCCTCTGACCTTCCAGCAACCTTCCCAATATCTATTTCGGGAATTGTGGCCAGGGGAGGGGAATGGAGGGTCTCCGAGGCCGCGGGGGGCAGTGGGAGGGGGTGACTGGCTATTAGCTTAATGCCGTACAATTAATTTCTTCTCGGTAGCCCTCCGCTAGGCCACCCGCAGTCCTGGCAAGGCCAAGCTTCCTGCAAGGTAACCTCTCCCGTTCTCCCGCTCCCCCGGGAAAGAAATCGCTGGGAATCTATGATTTCTCGGAACAGGACATTTTCATTTGCATAAAATATTCTGCTTCTCCCTGGGCGCCGAGTGTCTGCCCCTCCCCCGCCCCGTCCATTCTTCTTCCAGCGGCTGCGTTGGAGGAGGCCAGGGGTGCCCCGGGCAGGGGGGGAGACCTGTCCTCGGCCGATTCTGATTTACTGCCTGAAGCGGCCGTGAGCTCCGAGGCCCACAACCAAGCGTGGCCCGGGTAAGGGCAATGGTGGGTTATGGTCAAGAGCTGCCAGGCCTCTGGCCCTCAGGCAGTGCTCACTCCCAGATGGATCCCCAAGTCTCAGAAGGGGATGGGGAGCAGAAGTGGACCAAGCAGGCACCTGAGGGGCACAGAGGAGACCTGGCAGGAGCTCGGTGAGGGCTTGGTGGAGGGCTAGCGGAGATTGTCCTGCAGGCCCACTGCTCGAAGAAGGAGCAAGAATGGCTCACCAGAGTCCAGCCTGACTGAATGAACGATGGCCATAGACTTGAGACCTCCTGGGCCAAGCCAGGCTGCAAAATAGCCAAGTCCCTTTTCACCCCAGTATGGGACATGGTGGTGCCTGAAGGACCCTGAACCAGAAGCCCAGAACCATATTTTCTTCAGGACAGATCCAACTGGAGGGTGTGAGGGCCACCTCTCTCTGCCTCCCTTTGCCAACTTTTCCTCAGCCTCTAGCCGCTGGCAGCCTGGCTCTGGAGAAGTCCCACAGTGACAGTCGAACATCCTATCATCCTCACACCAACCCTGCCAGATGGACCAAGCAGCAGTGCTATTCTCATTTGACAGGTGAGGAAACTGAGGCCCAGATAACTTATGTGACTTGCCCTGGGGCATACAGTAGGCCAGAAGCTGGACCAGGACTAGAACCTGGGACTCCACGCTCCCAGCCCTACACTCATCACTGGGCCACTCTGCCACTTCCTAGGGAGCAGCTTGTATGAGGTGGGAGAAGGGGTATCCTGAGATGGTGGAATGGTCAAAATGTCAAGTCCTCCTACCCTCAACTTTGACCTCTATCCTCCCCTTCCTCACCTCCAGCTCCTGCCCCCATCCACTGCCCCCCTTTCCACACTCCAACAGCAGCAGCAGCAGCAGCAGCCACTGGAAGGCTGACTGGTTGTGGACAGAGAGGGCTCACACCCAGCTGGCTTCCAGGATCAGCTCAGCAAGGAAGAGGAAAGGCTTAGGCAACTCAGACCACACCTCAGGTCAGCTTGCATCCACTTAGCTTATTGCATTTTGACTTCTCCAAGCATGGATCCTCTTCCATCTCACCCCTCTCCACCTTGAACCTCCCTTCCACCCTGTATAACACACCCAGCCCCAAGAGACTTCTTCAACCTCTATATAATACCACCCCATGGGAACCAAAGGGCCGCCCCTTTCTGTATATATGAGACGGACACCCAGGTACTCTGAGCTCATCCAGAGCTAATCTCACAACTCTGGGCCCCACATAAAACCTCCACACTTACCCAGTAAATCTCAAGAGGTCCTTCAGGGTGGGGACTGGTAGGATTCCAGCAGATTGTCAAAGCCATCCAAGATCTGGGGGATGGGGGTCCTTACCAATGCTCAGGCTTCTCCTGAGCCTGGTGGGTCTTTCCAATGCCCAGTGATGGGGATGGCACATGGCCAAAGTCAGTTGAGCTTTCCTTTCTCATTTGGGTGGGCGTTGCTGAGTTCATTCATTCATTCAATAGTATTTATTGAGCGCTTAATATGTGCAGAGCACTGTACTAAGCGCTTGGAATGAACAAGTCGGCAACAGATAGAGACAGTCCCTGCCCTTTGACGGGCGTACAGTCTAATCGGGGGAGATTTCCACACCCAGGATGTAGTTTACCGCTCCTTTTTTCCTCTTCCAATAAGATGAAAATCAATAAATGCTGCCTGAGTTTTAAGAACTCTCATAAAGGCAAGGCTGAACATGTGCACAGTCTTAGAAATTCAGTGTGAATGGATTCTGTGTTGGGAAAGCCCCCGTGTTTGCGATAGAAATATTGGGTATTTCCAGAGTTTCTCTGTCTGTGAGGACGACTGCTTTGCCTGGCACTGCCTCACCCTAACTGGTCCCGTCTCCAGGTCGGGGTTTTCTGTTGGGGTTTTCTCATCCAATCTTCCAGTCGGAGAAGTGGAGGTGGAGAGGACTGGGCAAGATCAAAGGGCAACAGATGGCCAAGCTGAGATGCAATCCTATAACACTAATGACAGGGGAGGTTTGGAAGAGAGGAGATACTGCCTGGAGGCCCAAAGAGAAGCAACATGGCCTAATGGATAGAGCCTGGGCCTGGGAGTCAGAAGGACCTGGGTTCTCATCCCAGCTCTGCCACTTGTCTGCTGTGTGACCTTGGGTAAGTCATTTCACTTCTATAGTTACCTCATCTGTAAAATGGGGATTAAGACTTTGAGCCCCATGTGGGACATGGATTGTGTCCCAATCCAACCTGATTAGCTTGTATCTACCCCAGAACTTAGTACAATGGCTAGCACACAGTGAGCACTTAACAAATACCATTAAAAAACAAACAGGGAACATGACAGGAGATGAGCTTCTTCCAGGTATGAATGCGTGGCCTAATGGGCTTCCAGCTGAGAAGTGGATGCATTTTATGCCTTCAATATGCCCCTTCCCCTCGTCCCTTCAGACGGTCTGCTGCCTGGACCCCAGGGTAGTAGAGGCCAAGAAATGCCCCCCTCTGGCTCAGGTCTCGCCAGTGGGGAGACAGGGAAGGCCTTGACCTTTGAGCCTTTCTGGCATAGGAGTCTTACACAAATTTAATTGACTGTATGCTCCTTCAGGGTAAGGATAGTGACTTCTAACTCTGTTGCACCCTCTCAAGTGCTCAGTACATTACTGTGCCTACAGGAGATGGTAAGCTCACTGAGGCTAGAGATCATGTCTATTCACTCTATTGTGCTCTCCCAAATGCTGAGTACAGTGCACTCTTACACAGTAGACTGGAAGCTTCTTTAGGGCAGGGACTGTGTCTTCTAACTCCACTGTACTCCCCCAAATGTGCTCAGCACATACTTTGATTTAAATTATATTATAAATAATTTATTTATATTAATGTCTGTCTTACCCTCTAGGCTGTAAGCTCAAGCACTTAGTACAATGCTTTGCACATAGTAAGCACTCAATAAATACCATTGGTTCACTGATTGATTGATTTGATAGAGAAAAGGATAAGCTAGGCAAATGAATGAGACAGAGTTTGACCATCAGACAGACAGAGAGGCAGAAAGCAAACCCTGTGAACTCTGCACTCAGCCTGTGGCCAGAGAGCTGACCTGCATGCCAGACCTCACTGATCTTCACAGTTTGGTTTTAACCTGAGATGGCCGAGTGACCCCAGGCCAGTGAATGTCGATAGTTGGTAGTCCACCAGGGGCAGAGCTGGTCCTGGAAGATCATGGCAAGGAGATGGGCTTCCTGAGTGCTGGGTTGAACCTCGGCAAATTTGCCTGTCCTAAGGGTTAGCCCTGGGGCTTAGTGTTATTTCATTTTTAATCCTTGTTAAAGCCCTGAGGAACACGGGGCTTTTGCTGGGAAAGTAATCAGCCGGATATCTTCAAAATCTTAATAGGCAAAGTGAATTGACCTCAGTTCGTCTTCACAGAGCTTAGAACAAATTGATCAATTTGCTTTCTAAGTAATTACCAATGGAATGTTGCTTTCCTCTCCCAAAGATTAGCTAGAAAAGCCTAGATTCAGGTACATGAATGCAAAGTCATTTAACATACATGCACTCACATAGGAACACACATACAGACTCACACACACATACACACACACACACACGCATAAAGAGCAGAGTCTGGAATCAATCAATGGTACTTACTGAATACTTACTATGTGCAAAATTCTGTACATCACATGGGATAGTACACTTCAATAAAATGTCCCTCAAGGAGCTTACATTGTACAGGGGGAGACAGACAAAATAAATTACACTTAAGGGAAATAGTAGAGTATAAGGACTGGTGCATAAATGTTGTGAGATTGGGGTGAGTATCAAAGTGATTAAGGGGTAAACAGCCAAATGCAGAGGTGACACGGGGGGAGAGGGGAGAGGGGAAATGATGGTTTAGAAGGGGAAGGCCTCTTAGAGGAGATGTTATTTTAGGATGGCTTTGAAGGTGGAAAGAGTGGTGATCTGGCGGATATGAAGGAGAAGGTTGTTCTAGGCTGGAGGGAGGACAAAGGCAAGGGGCTGGCAGTGGGATAGATGAGATCAAGATACAGAGTAGGTTGGCATTAGAGGAGTGAGATGTGCTGGCTGGGCTGTAGTAGGAGATTAACAAGGGAAGGTACCAGGTAGAGAGCTGATCGAGGGCCTTAAAGCCGATAGTGAGGAGTTGCTGTTTGATGTGGAGGTGGATGGGCAACAACTGGCGGTTTCTGAGGAGTGGGGAGATGTGAACTGAAGCTTTTTTAGAAAAATGATTGGGGCAGCAGACTGGAAAGGAGAGAGACAAGAGGCTGGGAGGTCAGAAAGGAGGTTGATGCAGTAGTGGAGGTGGGATTTGGTGAGTGCTTCATGCTGCAGAGAAAGATCATGCTCAGATGAGTTTCAAGGTTGACAGCTTCTTCATGCTGCAGCCAGACCTGGTACATAAGCTCAGGTGTACACAGCCCAAGCTGTGTACCTGCTCCCAAGATGCAGCCTGGCCCCCATAGTTAGAGGGAGGGAGGCAGATGAGGAGCCGGCAAAAGAGACTGAAAAGGAGCAGTCAGAGTAATAATCATAGTAGTAATTATGCTTATTAAGTGCTTACTGTGTGTAGATCACTGCACTGAGAGCTGGGAAAGTGTACAGAAATGGAAAATAGATAATAATAACAATAATGGTACTTGTTGAGAGTTCACATTGTGTCAAACACTGTTCTAAACCCTGGCATAGATACAACTTAATTAAGCTGGACACAGTCCCTATCCCGCACAGGGCTCATAGTCTAAGTAGTAGGGAGAACAGGAGAACTGAGGCACAGAGAATTTAAGTGACTTGCCCAAAATCATACAGCAAGCAACTGTCAGAGCCAGGATTAAAACCCAGGTCCTCTGACTCCCAGTTACATGCTCTCTTCACTAAACCATGCTGCTTCCTTCCTTCCTACTTTCCTTCCTTCATTCCTTCCTTCCCTAATGGTTCTTCTAGTACGATATGGCCCACAATCCCCTTTTCCACCCTAGTCCTGTGGATGAATCTGCAGATGCTTCCAGACTTGAGTGGTAGGGCTGCAGGGGAGGGGATGGGGCAGGCTTCTTTGGTGTGTGGATGGGGACCCACAAAGTGTGTACTCTTGGGGACCCTCAAAGTATGCTTTTACTCTGGGCAGAGTGCTGCACTGGGTGTCTACTGTACATAGAACACTACTGGGCACCTACTATGTACAGAGTGCTATACTGGGTGCCTACTGTGTGCACAGCACTGAGTTGGACAGTGGGCATCAGGGACAAAACAGTAAAAGAAAGATGTGTGTTCCCAGCCCTCAAGGAGTTTAGGAGAAACACAGACATAAATCATTGACAAAGAGTGAGAGCGCAGGAGGAAGACATGCTTAGAACATTCTGGAGGGGCTATTAGATTAAGCCACCAGGCTTCAATTGATGATTGTTACATCCACGAGCACTTAGAGAGAGTGGGAACCTAGCTGTGCCAAGGGAGGCTGTTGAGCTGGGGGGCATTGGAGAGTTGGGAATTAACATTGAGAGGAAAAGCCTCCTGGGGAAGGTGAAATTCCAGGAGGCTTCCAAGTGGGGAAGCCTGTTTTTGGACGGACCCAGAGAGGGGAGCTGGAGAAGAGCAGGAATGAGGGGTTGGAGGAGGGAGAGTCAAGAGTGAGCGACAATCAGAAGGTGAGTGGGGAGCAGTGAGATAGGGAGATGGAGAACAATGGAAGAAATCAAACCCTCATTTCCAGTGTCCCTTAAATACAGATGGCCTTGGTCCCACACTTAACCTCTAGGCCTCCAGGAGAGCGGTAGGGGCAGCCCCCTCCCCCAGGAACTCCCTGGAAAGGCTTGTTAATAATGAGCGAGCACTTTGTCAGCACAGAGGACTAGGCAAACACTAAGCATTATTGTTATTAATATTCTCATCATTAATGCTTCACTTGGGATTAGAGTGGCGGGGCAATCAGCCCCTGGTGAAAGAATTCCATGAGTGTGCAGGAAGGGAATGCTCATGTGGAAACCAGTCCCTTCAGCCTCTGGGCTGACCATTCCAGGCCCCGTCCTGTACAATGGGAGGATGGGGGACCCTAGCGTCCTGGGGGGCACTCCTTTGGCCATCTCGGCCTGAAGCCAACCCCCATGGTAGGCTTCAGTGTGGGAGCTGAGAGTCATCACTCACAGGCTTCCCGTGTCCACACTCTTTCTGGTCCACTCCAGAATGCTGGCTCAGAAGACCAGATCAGACAACAGGGAGAAATCAAAGACTAAACAGGATTCCAGGTCTTATTTCTGTTGGCCAATTTTATCTTTTTTTTTAAGATAATCAGGTTGGTCATGGTCCCTGTCTCACATGGTGCACACAATCTTACTGCCCATTTTACATATGAAGTAATTGAGGTACAGAGAAGTGAAATGATTTTTCCAAGGTCACTCTGAAGACAAGTGGAGGAGCCAAGATTAGAACTCAGGTCTTTGTGACTTCCAAACCCATACTCTATCCACTAGGCCATGCTGCTTTTCACAAAGAGGGTCAGAAACAAGGTCCAAAATGGGACAGTGGCATTTACTGCAGTGATTGTGAGCCCCAGGCAGGGTCAGGTGTTGCACATAGCAAATATAACAGCACAAAGTGTGTGTTTGTATGTGTGTTTGTGTGTGTGTGCTTGCATACAATGTGGACAGTTTGCAAGTTTACATGTAGTGTGGACAATCTTTGTAGGCTTGCAATGGGCACAGCCTACATGTGTGCATGCTATGTGGACAGTCCATGTGGGCATGCGGTATATACAATCTGGGTGTGTGCATGGTGTGGACAGTCTGCATGTGTACATGATCTGTGTTCAGCCTCCGCAAGAGCGATTGTGTGAGCATGTGTGAGAGTCAGAGGATCCAGGTCTGCCTGAAGAGCAAACAATAGAGAAATCACCATTGTTTCCATTCAAGCATAGTTTAATGAGAAAAGCTTGACAATAGCAGCAGTTGCGAGACAATCTAAAACTTTTCCGTTAAAGGAAGAGCACTGGTGCTCCCACAAATGGGTAATTATATCCTGATTCCAAGTCTTTCCAGTAGAATGAAACAATGTCGTTTTTCCCCTGGATCCTAGAGGACTAGGTATGAAAAAAGTAACCGATTGTGATGGTAATAGCAGGTGACATCATGCATTACCATGGCAACCAAACTTATAAAATAACAATTATGTTAGCAGAAGTTATTTGAAATAGGTTCCTTGATCATCAAGCCCAGTGAAAAGATGAGGCCGATAAAGAGAAAGATTTGTTTCTGCTAGTGAGTTTTGATTCACTGTTTGTTTTTGATTACCCCCCATTATTCCCAGAACTCCTTCAGAAGAGAGAATTCTCCCTTTGTCTCTGGGTCCATGTTAAAGCCAGGCGAGACCTTTTTTTCTCTCCCGTTTTTCTGCTGGAGGAAGACCCCCACTGTTTACTCCTCTGAAAGAGAAGTCTACTCCCCAGTCAGGGGGCATAACACACACTGACTAAAAAATGGTGCTATTTATTAAGCACTTATTGTGTGTTGAGCATTGTACTAAGTGCTGGGGTTGATACAGGATAATCAGGTTGGACTCAGTTACTGTCCCTCATGAGGCTCCCAGTCTAAGGGGAAGGGGGAACATATAATGAATCCTCACTTTACAGATGAGGAAACTGAGGTACAGGGAAGTCAGGAAACTTGCCCTTGGTCACACAGCAGACAAATGGCAGGGCCGGGATTAGAACCCAGGCCTCCTGCCCCCCAGTCCTGTGCTCTATGCACTGGGCCCTGCAACCTCTCCAAACTCCAACTCCAACTCCCACCAAAGCCCCCAACAGGAAAGGGAACCCTGGAAGAACCAAACAACAAGGGAGCAGGCCAGTGTTCCCTCACTGACCCCCCTGCTGCCAGGGTCAAATGACAGCTGAGTGTACTACAGCCTCATTGTCCAGAAATCCCAATGGCCGATGCAGGCCCCTGCCTGTCAGCCGCTTATCCCTCCCAAACCCACCGGGAAACCCCTTGAAACAGAGCCTCTTTAAACTTTCCAAAGGACACGGAGTGATCTGCAGAACTGAAAGCTTTCCAGCCATGCTGTGCTCCGCTGGAACTTTACAGCCCACTTTTTTTTTTTTTGGAAACAAGAAATGGGGAAAACATTAGCTAAAATTGTGTTGGTCTGTACAGTCTTATTCTGCTAAAGACAGGTTTTATGATACATTTAGCCTTTTAAATGACACTAATAGTCCCAGGAGACCCTAGGTCTTTCCTCTAGCCCAACAATTAAGTCCTTCTCCATGCTATTTGGATATGTTGAAACAATTCAGTAACGTACGTCTGTTCAGCACCAGGGACCGGTGAGCCCCACAGAAAAAAAACCCAAAAACTTTTGAATGTTCCAGCCAACTTTAGGCTGGCTCAAAACTAGTTTTTCAATATTTTTACCCTTAATTTTTCTTTCCTTTTCAACTGGGCAAGCCCCTTGAGATCAGTGCAGATCAGGAGTCTGATTTGGTAATGAGCAAATTAGTCACAGTTGGGTCTCTGTGCCCTTCCACTACCCCTGTGAGTCGTCAGAGCAAGCTCCCCAGGTAGAGTCCAGCTGGATTTATTTCTTCTCTGAAATAAAGTGGGTGCGAACCTGTGGGCATGTATGTGAGTATGAATGCGAGGGTCCAGATCCACTACAGTCTGGTGTTGAGTGATGGGGTTGGGCCAGGACTCTGAAGGTGCCATCTGTGTTTATGTGCCGGCCAGGTCACGGGGGCCTCGTTATAGCCACATCGTCTCTGCCTGAGCTGGGGGACTACTGTAGTGAACTCCAGGTCTCCAGTTTGTCTGGGTTCCTGCTTCCCAGCCAAAATGCAGCTCTAAGGGGGAAGGGAAGGAGCACCAGAACTCCCCTAGCATGACCCTCAGGAGAACTGCAGAAGGAAAGAGGACAGGAACCCCCAGGGAAATTGCAGAAGGGAAGGAGCACCTCCTTTTGTGGTTTGCCCCATAGAAACAGCACCCTGCCCACGCCCTCCCCGTCCTTTTCTGCCCATTCCCTGGGAATCTGGGCTGGACACTCTCAGGAACTGGTGGTCAATCAATCAATCAATGGTATTTATTGAGCACTTACTGTCTGCAGAGCACTGTACTAAGCGCTTGAGAAAATATAGTGTAACAGAGTTGATAGACACCTTCCCTGCCCACAACAAGCTTTGAGCCTAGAGTGTTCAGCAAGAAGCCTCTCACTGGCTTGGAGGGCAAAAGGATAGATCCCTGACCCCTAGGTCCTTCCAGGCACTTCACTTCCAGGGCTCGGTCTTTCTGCCTGGAAAATGGAGATGTTGGGAGCCACTACCTCTGGGGAGGAAAATGCTCTGGATGGACAGCTGGCATTCAGTGTCATTCCAGCCCACTCTGGCAGCTATCCACGAGGAGTGGTGGGGAGAAAGCCTTCAATTTAGACTGTAAGCTCCATCTCCTCTAGACTGTTGAGCTCCTTGTGGACAGGGAACATGTCTACCAACTTGGTTATAGTAGTGGAAAGAGCCTGGGCTTGGGAGTCAGAGGTCATGAGTTCGAATTCCAGCTCTGCCACTTGTCAGCTGTGTGACTGTGGGCAAGTCACTTAACTTCTCTGTGTCTCAGTTACCTCATCTGTAAAATGGGGATTAATTGTGAGCCTCACGTGGGACAACCTGATGACCCTGTACCTCCCCCAGTGCTTAGAACAGTGCTCTGCACATAGTAAGTGCTTAACAAATACCAACATTATTATTATTACTTTTCCAAACACTTAGTACAGTGCTCTGCACACAGCACTCAAAAAGTTCCATTGATTGACTGATTGAAAGCAGAGTCATACTGAGGTGCATTTCAGAGAAGTATGATGAAAGTCAAGACTGTCTTGCTCTGGTGCTAATGAGGGATGGAGTAGTTGGAGTTGGCTGGAATTTAGGTTGTCTTTTAGATTCTGTTTTGGGTTTGGGGAGTAATTGAGTCTTTCTTGGTGGTTTACAGGAAGGAATCAGAAGCTGGAGATGGAACATGGGGATTTGGGGGAAATCAAGAAAATAGACATTCAGCCCTGAACCAACAGTGTGATTTCAGAAGAAAACATTGTTAGTGTTTTTCCATTTTGTAAATTAACCTGTTTCATAATTCAGTGATACAAAAAACATGAGTATAAACACAAGGAATTGTGGTTAATGCATTCATGTTTATAAATTACTTTCCAGTTCTCAGCAAAAGAGATGTGCTGACTGTTAAGTACAAGGTCTGAACCCCTCAGCCTGGAGGTGAGAGCCCAGCACATGTTCTCTGCCCCACCCCTTCTTTCCCCCCCACCTCTTTCCTACCCTCTCCCTCCCTCTGCCCTCTGTCTCTGTCTCTCCTGCCCCTCCAACTAGACAGAGAGAACCTCAAAACCCCAGTGTGTCTCCCCCTCTAGACTATAAGCTCATTGTGTGCAGGGGTTATGTCTGCTATATTGTTATAGTGTACTCTCCGAAGTGCTTAGAACAGTAAGCACTCAGTAAATACGATTGACTGACTGACAAATGTTTAATTCCTGACTGACAAATCTTTAATTTCTAACTCTGTATTCTTAGTACAGTGCTCTGGAAACAGTAAGAACTTAATAAATACAGTTACCACTGTGACTACCAATCCCACTACTACAGTCTGAGAGGTCTTTCTCTCATCTTGACTGTAAGCTCATCTCTATACTGTAAGCTCATCATGGGCAGGGAAATGGTCTGTGAAGTCTTTTGTATTGTACTCTCCCAAGCGCTTAGTACAATGCTCTGCACATAGTAAGCACTCAGTAAATACCCCTGATTGATCATCATTGGACCCACATGGTGGTGGAGGTTCTTGACTGCATCTTGTCTGAATGGAAGCCGGCCTGCTCCCCTCCCCAAAAGGCCTTAGGGTGGTGACTGCTAGGTTACCCTACTAAAGCCTCCCCACTCCAGAATTCCAGGTTCAGTATCTTGTGCCAGACTGTCAATCAGTCAATCAGTTGTATTTACTGGGTGCAGAGCACTGTACTAAGTACTTGGGAGAGTACAATATAACAGACTGTCCTATGTCTAGCCCACTCTGCTCACCCTTCCCCATGTTTGGAGCCTCCCTCACCCTAATTCACGGTAGGCAGACCTCAGCTCTCTTCACCTTTCAGGACTCCTGACAGTCCCTCCTGCAGAATCCCTTCTTCTGCAAATTTCTGCTACCCTGGTCATGTCATCCAACAGCCCCCTGAGTGCTCATAGGTAGGTGGATTTACACACTCTCTCATCCAATCAATTATTCACTTATTTCACTTGGCAATATTTGTGTTGTTATGAATTGAATCTACATTTTTTCTTTTGTCTGTCTCCCCCATTAGATTTTAAGATCCTCAAAGGCAAGGACCACTTCTAACTTTGTTATATGTTCCCAAGTGCTTTGCACAGTGCTCAATACACAAATGGAGCCCAGTACAATGCTCTGCACACAGTGGGAGCCCAGTATAGTGCTCTGCCTACAGTAGGCACACAGTTCAGAGCTCTGCATACAGTAGATGCCAAAAACAATGTTCTCTACGCAGCAGACGTCCATTACCACACTGTACATAATCCTCATCATCATAACTGATATTTATTGCATACTTACTACATGCACACAATAGGCACCCAGTACAGTGCCCTGCACATAGCTGGTGCCCAGTGAATACTACTGAATGAATGTCTGTAGCATAATCCAGGCACATTAGGATGTGAATAGTGACTGGGTTAGGGGGGTAAGACAGACTCCTTCCTTTTTGCTCCAAAGAAAAAACAACCCAGTGGGAAGGATGGGGAAATCCCAGTCTAAAGGTAGAATGGAAAAGGTTTCTATTCAGATTTCCCTTTTCTCTTCTGCTTCCTACCCCAGCCCTGCTGGGTTCTTGGAGCTCCAGGCCCTTGGAGGGGGCTGTGTAGAAGCCGTCTGTAAT
Organism: Ornithorhynchus anatinus; assembly: GCF_004115215.2. Classification (NCBI taxonomy): domain Eukaryota; kingdom Metazoa; phylum Chordata; class Mammalia; order Monotremata; family Ornithorhynchidae; genus Ornithorhynchus; species Ornithorhynchus anatinus. The sequence goes on along the minus strand of NC_041750.1, from coordinate 29,031,389 downwards.
TATATATCAATCTCCCCTACGGATTCCAAGTGCACACAGTGGGTCTGGTGGATGGGCATGTGGAGGAGGAGAAAACCTGCAATTCCAGAATCTTTGTCATTCAAACTCCCCACGAGCCCAGGGTATGGTGGGGGCACGGGGGAAAGGGGTACTGGAGGGAATAGACAGGAATGACAGAAGTGGGGCAGGAGTTGGTGGGGAAAACAGGGTTGGGAGGAAGAGTAGGAACGAGGAGAAAATGAGAAGGGAAAAGGCACCATTTGCATGGAATCAAGAGAGTCCCATTCCACTGTTAGCAGGACCCATAGAAGAAGGAGGGAGAAGATCAGGAGAAGGATTGGGAGGAGGAGAAGGAGAAGGAAGAAGAGGAGAGACCAGACAGACCTGCATTCCAGGCACAGAAGCAGCATGTCCTAGTGGGTAGAACTGAGGTCTGGGAGTCAGAGGACCTGGGTTCTAATCCTGGCTCCACCGTTTGTCTGTTGTGTGACCTTAGGCAAGTCATTTAACTACTCTGTGCCTCAGTTACCTCATCTGTAAAATGGAGATTAAGACTGTGAGCCCTCTGTGGGACAGGGACTGTGTTAATCTGATTAATTTGTATCTACCTCAGTGTATAGTACAGTGCCTGGCACATAGTAAGCACTTAACAAAAAACAATTTTTTTTAAAAGTAGGAAGTGGGGGTGAGAGATGGGTGTGCAGCCCCCAAACTGTTTGATTCTCTTTTAGAGTCCATGCTGTTTGGAAAGCATTTTACAGGGTGATCATTAGTGAGAGAGTCCTGAAGTTTGGGTGGCTGGGAGTGGGGAGGACTTAGGAGGAAAAAACACCCTGGAAACATCTGGATCCTCCAGCTTGAGGGGAGAGGAATAGAGGCAAATGGGAGCCGTGAATTTTTCCTCACTCCAGTCAACAGACTAGAAGAATTAAAATTCCACTAACATAGGAAAGACCAGACCCAGCTGTCCCTTCCAGAACAGAGGAGTTCAGGGATGGGGGCTCAAGGGGTGGGGGATGGCTGGGGTGGGGGGGAGGACTTGGGGAAGTAATTGTGTGGGTCGGCAGGTCTGAGAAAGGAACAAACCCTGATATTCCTGAAGGGAGAGTCATAGTGATCAAAGAGCTTCCCAAAAGCCCAGCGCAGCTTCCTCAATAGTTTTGCTGCTGTCATGGACAATGTTCTTTTTATACCGACAAGAGAGAGCCCGCTAAGTACTTACATGCTTTCTGCCGAAAAAAAAAGAGAGATTTCTAAATCTCACCACAGCCAAGGAAGGGAAAGAGGGGCCTCTATAACTCAGAGACAACCATAGGGCTAAAATCCATCAGCAGTAGCATTGACTGGCCTCCTACTGTGTGCAGAGTACTGTATTGAGTGCCTACTGTTTTCTGAGAGCCTGCTGAGTGCCTATCATGGGCAGAGCACTGTATTGAGAGCTTATGGCATGCAGAGCTCTGTACTGAGGGCCTGATGTGAGCAGAGCACCATACTGGGTGCTTACTGTGGGCAGAGCATTGTCCTAGGTGCTTGGGAAGTAACGACCAAAATAAAAGATGCAGTCCCTAATCTTTCAGGAGATCACAACCTAATAAGGGTGATAGATGGACAGACAGACAGGCATACATTTCTGTCCCACAACAGACAATGATTCGTTCTTTCATCTTCATCGATGAAAATCAATTTTCCTCTAAATCCACTATATATTAATTTATTGTTATTAGTGTCTCCTGAAAGGCTCAGCTGTCACACCACAGTTGGGACAATCTGTTGCTTGGTATTTACTGCACCTTCAGTGCCATACCGGAGATTTATTTTAATATCTGTCTCCTCTTCTAGACTGTAAGTTCCTGGTAGGCAGTGAATGTGTCTACCAGCTCTGTTAAACTGTACTCTTCATTAAACTGTAATGAAGCAGCGTGGCTCAATGGAAAGAGCCCGGGCTCGGGAGTCAGAGGCCACAGGTTCTAATCCCCCCTCCGCCACTTGTCAGCTGTGTGACCTTGGGCAAGTCACTTAATTTCTCTGTACCTCAGTTCCCTCATCTGTAAAATGGAGATGAAGACTGTGAGCCCCATGTGGGACAACCTGATGACCCTGTATCTACCCCTGCGCTTAGAACAGTGCTCGGCACATAGTAAGCGCTTAACAAATACCAATATTATTACTCTCCCAAGCATTTGGTACAGTGCTCTGCACACAGTAAGTACTCAATAAAAACCACAGATTGATCATGGTTCAGTGGAAAGAGCATGGGCTTAGGAGTCAGAGGACTTGGGTTCTAATCCTGCCTCCACCACTTGTCTGCTGTGTGACCTTGGGCAGGTCACTTAACTTCTCCGTGCCTCAGCTACCTCATCTGTAAAATGGGGATTAAAAGTGTGAGCCCCACATGGGACAACCTGATTACCCTGTGTCCACCCCAGCACTTAGAACAGTGCTTGGCACATAGGAAGTGCTTAACAAATGCCATAATTATTAGTAGTAGTATTATTATTATTATTGATTGACTAGGTGGTCTTGCTGTTGATGAACCATGCTGCCCATTTCTAGGTGTTGGGATGTCCGTGCTGGGTCACTGGGGCTAAGTCAGGGATGGAGAGGGGAGAATCAGCAGTGAAGAGTCATTGGGGGATAGTTAGGTACAAAGGGGGTTACATAAGCTGAATATTGATAAGTAACGGGAACAACATTCTGTCTCGCTGAAATCAAATTAGATCAATTCGATCAATATAATTAGTGGTGCTCCATTCCACTCCTTCAACTCAGGCTTGCAGAAAATACCTCTTGTAAATGGTTTACAGCCCAGAACATTAGAACACTCCAACCCCTCTCTAAGCTCTCAAAGCACACGGCTGTCCCCATCGTGGCGGCACCATTCAGAGTGAGGACTCGGAGGATACCCAAGAGACCGATCTAGCCCACTCCTGCACGAACGTTTGCGGTCATGCAGATGGCAAAATTATTGCGACTGTCAAAAAGCACTTCCTGAAATTCATTCCAAGCTCAAATGTGGTCAAAATCACTGGCCGAATTGAAGAAACAGGTTCTGGACCTCCGTAATGACCAAAGCAGAGACACTGGGGCAACTTGCTGGACGCCGGGCCAGGTTGCACCCAGTAAATCAGGAGAGGCAGTCAACTGTTTGGCAGTTCCCCACTACCTCCACCAGACTGAAGCCCCCAAGGCATTATTGGTGAATTAAGCCTTCTCTGGGTCACTGGAAAGGGATCTGATATTCTTGCAACCTCTCAGCCGGGTCCAGACCTGGGATTCTGGTCCCTTCAACAGGGATGGCTCTTCCTCTGACTTCTTCCAGATGACGCCTCCCTGCTGAACCATGGCTTCGGGAAAACTTGGACGTGACCACCATCGCCTCCACTTCTCCTGGCATTATACGTCCTGAACACTGCACTAAGCACCTACTGTGTGCAGAGCGCTATATTGGGTAGCACTGTTCTGCTTTTTTTTTCAATGGTATGTGTTAAATGCTTATGAGGTGCCAAACACTATACTAAGCACCGAGGTAGATACAAGCTAATCAGGTTGGACACAGTCCCCATCCCACATGGGGCTCACAGTCTTAATCCCCATTTCACAGATAAGGTAACTGAGGCACAGGGAAGTTAAGTGAGTTGCCCAGGATCACATAGCAAGGGGTGGAGCTGCCCAAGGAAAGTTAGCCAGGTGACTGGTCACCTGGTGAGCGATGCTCAGACATCAGGGGTAGAGGGGTGACGCTGTGTCCTCCACAATGGAATTAGACGGCACCGTGGCCTTATCCTCAAGGAGCTTATGATCTAATGGAGCGGACATCAATGCAGGAAGAATGACAGAATGCGAACAAAGTGAATAAACCCAAACAAGTAAATAAGTGGAAGAGAGTAAAACCATAACCTTACTAAGGATACAGTATAGTGAGTGCTCAATAACTATGAAAATGACAAGACAAAACATAGTTATCAGACAATCCATCTCCCATCAGACCCCCTCATGGATTCTTCCAAATCACCCAAAGAGCAGTGGAAGATGAGGTGTCCAGGGGGAACTGAGAGCCCATGGTTTGGTTTCTTGGAATCTCTCTTCATTACAATAACAAAGATATTCTTTGATGCATTAACTTCTGTAGTTTTAATTATACTGAATATCCCGAAGCTGATCATGTTTATGTACTGTAGCTACTTAACGTCTCATGTGTTCAGGAACGATGGCTTAATTCTGATTGCAGGGCTTGCAGTTGTAGCACTCCAAAATATATTTGAATAATTTTCTAGGGCTGCCACAGTCATGGACGATTTTTATAATTGGAATTAAGATATTTATTTGATTGTACCATTAGCTACCCTAGACAGATTTGAATTTTCTCACCTGCAGGCAGGCATCACCAGATGAATGGTTAAGGTGACTTGGAGGAAATTTGGCTTTGTATTTCATGCCTGGAACCTACCAGCAATAGCTCCACAGACTAAACTCCCCAAGGACAGGACCTGCATCTTATACTTTTATTGCTCTCTCTCAAGGGCTCTGCACAATACAGTGCACACAGAAGGCATCCAGCACAGTTCTCTGCACCCAGTAGGTACGCAGCAAAGCACTTTGCACACAGTAGTCACCCAGTACAGTGCTCCAAGTACAATAGGCACTCAGTACAGGATTCTGCACACAGTAGGCACCCAGCATGGTGTCCTGCATGTAGTAGACACCCAGCACGGAGCTCTACACACAGTAGGCACCCAGCATAGCATTCTGCACACAGTAGACACAAAGAATCATGCTCTACACCCGACACTCCACCCCACCCTCACTTGCAGAGGACTTGGAAAACCTCCCAGAACAACTCCACCGGCTAAAGCAGAAACGTGCTTCTCACACAGCTCCATTTTCCAGAAAACATTAAACTCCATCAAAGCCAGATTCTGGCCTTTGTGTGCCTTTTGACAATCTCTTGAAGGATAAAGATCAAAGGTTTCACTCCTGGCACTGTGCAAGGGCAGCTTTTAGCTGGTCCTTTCAGACGAGATGAGAAAAAATGCTTAAAAATCAGCACTCCCGAGTGGCAGAAATGGTAACCCAAGCAATTGGAGAGGAGGCAGGCTTGGGCTGGGAGGTTCAAAACCACTTAACTCGATCGGTTTCGGAAGTATACCTTCTTCTCTCCCATTCCTAGCACAAATCTGAAGTGTTTTCTTTTCTGTTTTTTCTATTTTGCAGTTAGTCACTTCAAGTTGTTTGGCCAGACCCAAACTGGATGGCTCTTTGGGAAATATTCTTCTGAAGAAATTCTGGAGGTTGCAATGTTCTGTAATATTCCACATTTAGAATTCTTCCTCACTGAAAAATGGAAACAGAGATGAAGCGCAGTTTCTTGGACTCCAAGCTTGAATGAGGCTAAGTGACATCCGGTAGGCGTGCTCGATTCTGTTTGAACCACACCCTCCATTAAATCCCAGGAATGCTAAGTCTCTGTCTTCTGTCAGCTTGAGGTCTCCAGGTTGAGGCGACATCTCTCCTCTCAGTCCTCTGGGTTTTGGGCCAGGGCTGTCAGGGGCAGCTCTGGGAGGGTTCCAAGGCAGAGACCAGGACCTAACTGCTCCTGACAGACAAGGAAGCCGGGCAGGTCCCGGAGTCGAGAACTGTCCGTCACCCAAACCTGCCATCCAGTCCCAGACCTGCCAGGCCTGGTGTCCAGATACAATTCAGGGCCCCAAGACGGTCCAGGCTGTCCTGGCTGATGTTCTTTCCACAGGGAGCTCGGTCACTGGCTGCCCTGGGGCAGCAGTCTCTGCACCCTCCGTGCCCCCTGCCACCCACTGAGCCGCTGGCCTTGGAGCTGGAGGCCGCAGCTCCTGGCTCTGACCTTGTAGGGTCTGTCACCTTAACCCCATGGTGAACTGGATTAATGCTGCGTCTGAAACAGAGTCCACACCACTCACCCCAACACTATAGGCCAAGCCAGAATATGGTCCATTCTGGGACCCTTACAGCTGGAGGCACCCACTCTGGGCTGGCGTCCAGTCCAGCCCGGCTCCTGTCCAGGTCATGTCTGGTGCTCGGTTCCTGTCCAGCTCTGGTCTAGATCCAGTTAATTTCCCAACCAGCTCTGGCAAATGTAATCAAAAACAGGCATCCAGTAGTCATCATGATCATCAATGGTATTTATTGAGCACTTACTCTGTGCAGAGCACTGTATTAAGCATTTGGGAGAGTACAGTATAACAATAAGCACATTCCCTGCCCACAATTGGCTTACAGTCTAGAGGACTCTCCCAAGTGTGTAATACAGTGCTCTGCACATAGTAAGCACTCAAATACCATTGGTGATGATGGTAATGGCTACCGGATGTCTGTTTTTGATTATATTTGCCCCGTGACTTCTTTCCCTACATGGGCCCTCCCCAACTCCTCTTAGACCAGAGACCCTGGGAGTCAGGAGTGTGTCTGATCAGTGCCTGGGTACCTTTCCCCAGAGCTGGAAAAATGTAACAGTGGCTAGAAGACTGTATTCTACACTGTGACTAGCCCATGCCCATCAAGAGAAGCCAGACCAGGCCAGAGTGTCAGCTGCACACGGTGGGGAGAGATTGACCCCCATTCTACATCGATCACTCAGTCACCAGACATCCATTTGCTCAGACAAACACTGCAGCCTTTCTCCCCATCACCCATCTTCCCTCTTCCAGCTTCTCGGTGCTTTTAATTAAAAGGAAACTTTAAGATGTAACTCAATGCGTCAGGAAAAAAAGACAAAGGATCTGAGAGGAGGCAAGGAAAGTCACATATTTGCAGATCTTTAATGGAGAGATTTAAAAAATATTTTCTTACCAGATTGGAGTTAAGGCTCCTGTAGGTGAGCTGTGAAAGCTCCTTCCCGTTCCATAATTAGAAGTGAATGTTCTTTAATGTGCAATAATAATGCTCAAGCTGGGCTATTTTGCAGCTAATAATTATACACAACAGCGTGGGGCTTGAGGGCTAACAAAGTTTCCTGCTTAATGTGTTTCCCATTTTCCTGCTCTCTCTCCTCCCTGCCTATCTGTCTGTCTGCCTGTGTGACTGCCTATGTGCCTACTTGTCGACCTGCCTTCCTAAGTCCCTGCCTTTCTGCCTACCTACCTACCTGCCTGTCTGTCTACTTGTCTGTCTGCCTGCCTGTCTGCTTGTCTGTCTGCTTGCCTGCCTGCTGGCCTATCTCCCTGCCTGGCTCCCTGTCTCTCTGTTTAAACAGTCACCTGCCTATCTGAGAGAAGCAGCATGGCACAGTGAGAAGCAACAAGGGGATAGCTAGAAGCAGCATGGCATGGTGGATAGAGAAGGGGCCTGGGAGTCAGAAGGTCATGGGTTCAAGTCCCACCTCCGCCACTGTGTGCGACCTTAGGCAAGTCACTTCACTTCTCTGTGCCTCAGTTTCCTCATCTGTAAAATGAGGATTGAGACCGTGAGCCCTTTGTGGGGCAGGGACCGTGTCCAACCCGATTTGTTTGTATCCACCTCAGTGCACAGTATAGTCCCTGCTGAACATAGTAAGTGCTTAGCAAATACCATAATAATTATTATTATTGTCTTTCTGCCTCCCCCTGCCTATCTGCCTGCCTATCTGCCTGTCAGTCAGTCATATTTACTGAGGGCGTACTGTGTGCAAAGCATTGTACCAAGTGCTTGAGAGAGCACAATATAACCATAAACAGATACAATCCCTGCTCACAATGAGCTTGTCTGCCCGTCTACCTGCCTGCCTGTTTATGTGTCTGCCTGCTGCCTATCTGCTTGCTCCCAGCTCTGAGCTGCCTCTCGATTGTTCCCTTCAGGCTGGAAAGGGAAGGAGCCCAGCCCAGTTACAGTTGCCTGTGAAACTGTGCAGACAGTACCATCGACTTACCTAGATCAGCCCAGACAGAGACAGCCAGAGCAGACTTACCTTTCCAAAGGAAACTGAGCAGACAATACCACAAGCTTGCCCAGGAAATGCAGCAGGCAGACTGTATCAAAGGAGCAAATATCAACATTATTATCATTATAGAGAAGCAGCGTGGCACAGTGGAAAGACCCCGGGCTTGGGAGTCAGAGGTCATGGGTTCAAATTCCGCCTCTGCCACTTCTTAGCTGTGTGACTGTGGGCAAGTCACTTAGCTTCTCTGTGCCTCAGTTACCTCATCTGTAAAATGGGGATTAACTGTGAGCCTCACGTGGGACAACCTGATTCCCCTGTATCTACCCCAGTGCTTAGAACAGTGCTCTGCACATAGTAAGCACTTAACAAATACCAACACTATTAAAGAAGATAGGACTCTTCTGCTCCCGGGCCATGGGGTAGTGAATAGAGCATGATCCCGGGAGTCAAAAGTGCATGGGTTTTAATCCTGGCTCTGCTACTTCTCAGCTGTATGACCTTGGGCAAGTCACTTCACTTCTCTGTGCCTCAGTTACCTCATCTGTAAAATGGGGATTGAGACTATGAGCGCCACCTGAGACAGGGACTGTGTCCAACCTGATTTTCTTATATCCACCTCAGTGCTTAGTACAGTACCAGAAACATAGTAACCACTTAACAAATTCTATTATTATTATATGATGTGTGTCAGTCTGCCTCTCCTTTCGGGCTTTAAGTTCCCTGAGGGCAGGACTCATTTTCACTTTTACTGTCCTCTCCCAAGCACTGGAAGCAAGGGAGCAAGGGGAAAAGCAGGAGTAGAAGAAGCTGGGGGCACACAGAGAGCAGCAGGAGCATTGGGATAAAAAAGAACAGGGGGACTAAGCAGAGTCCTGGGAGCCAGAAGCCACAGGAGCAGTGACATCACTAGGAAGGGAAACATCCCACCAGGTCCCCCCACCCCCGGAGTGGGTATGGGTGGGAGCCAGTGGAGAGTGTATTGGCCAGGGTCATCCTCCTTCCATTCTGGTCAATCCCGAGGCAGAAGTCCCTTCTGGCAATCCTGTCAGCTCCATTCCCTAAAGTCTCTATTCTCCTGGGAATTTGGCTACTCTCTGCTGACGGTCACTGCTGCGTCAAAAGGGAACCACCAGCACAACCCAGCACAGGAAGGACAAATGCTTTTTAATATAAAAATTAGGGCTCCTCCTGGGGCTAGACAAGGAGGGGCATCTAAAAATGAGATTAGGAAATAATAACTAAAGCGGTTTGCTTTATTACTCCAGGTGAAGCCAGCGTATGAATTGCCTCGTCAGAGGCGCTGGCGGCAAGGATGGTGGAGATTGGAGTGTGCGCAGGGCAGTTGTCTCCATGACCACACATTCAGAGACCACATCTGGATCCACTCTGAAGTGAGTTCCGAACTCCAAGGTCCCCAAGGTGGCATGTGGGGGATGGTGCTCGTCCAGCCACAGCCCCAGGTTGAGTGAAATGAATGAATTTATCTCTGGTACCACAAGGGCCTTCTAGCTCAGCAGAGTTCTTTATCTGTCAGCCCAGCTAGCTGGGCAGACTCAGAGCTGGGGGCCAGGCCACGGGGAGAGGGCATGCAGGGTGGGGCATGCAGACTTCTGGGGCAGCTGGATGGGGGCAGGGAGGGCAGATCCGTGACAAAGAGACTCAAGGGCCTGATTCCCATCCATCAGGGAGGACGCCTCCTCACACAGCCACAGCCACAGCTGGCTGAGCTCCTGGGGCCAAAGACTCACCCTGCCCAGAGTCAGGAGGGCTGGCCAGTTGTGGTAGACCATGGCCTCATACTTCCCCGACTCAGCCCGACTGAGCCCAGTCCCAGGTGAGGGAGATCCTGCAGGAGAATGTGGATAGCTCACAGCCACCCATTACCCTGATGCCAGCGTCAGAGCATCTGATAGCCAGTTGCAGGCATGGGCCCTGTGGGCAGTATGAACTGCATGTTGGCCTCAGCCTCCCCTGCTTGCAGTGTGGGATCTAAACCAGCTCTAGAGCCATTGTCCAATGTAGGGGACAGCGTTGATACACTTTACTTTAGATCTCTCTCTCTCTCTCTGCTCCCCTCCACTCACCCAGGTCGTCACTGGACAGCGAAGAGAATGCATGTGTGAAGGTGAAGGAGCATGCATATATGCATATGTGAGTGCATGAGTGAGGGCATCTGTATGAGTGTGCATGTGTATGTGTCTGTGTGTCTGTGTGTAGGCATGTACAATAGCAGGTTTTCTGAAGGCTTACCTTATACCCACAGCTTCAATGACTGAGGAACAAATCACCAATCAAATCTGGTGCCTGGTGACTGGTCAGCTGTTGTCAGTGCCTCCTCCAGAGGGATTCATTCATTCAGTCATATTTATTGAGCACTTACTGTGTGCAGAGCACTGTACTAAGCACTTGGAAAGTACAGTACAGCAATAAAGAGAGACAATCCCTGCCCACATTGGGCTCACAGCCTAGAGTCAAGAAGGATGGGGTCACTCACCCCAGGGATTTCCTACTCCGGGTCTTACTTTCCCCTGCAGCCAGGATCAGGTTCAGCTGCTGCCTCTGGACTCTTCGTGGGAACCAGAAACCAGATAAATAACCCACAGGCCATACCTCACCATACCAGTATGTCCCACCTCAGATTTTAAATAACAATTGCATTTCCCCCCTCCCCTTCACAAGCCACTCCTGAGGAAGCTCCAGCTTGTTTCCTCTTCCTCCTCCTTCCACCTCTTACTCTTGTTCTTTCTCCTCCTTCTACTTCCCCTCTTCACCCTCCTCCTCTTATTTCTCTTCCCCCTCCCTGCCAACCCCCCACTTCCTCCCCCTAAATGAAGAAACCTCAAAGTTTATAAAGACATGGGAACATTGTCACAGCAGAAGCCCAGGCTCCCCAAGTTTTCCGGTGCCGACATGTAACCTCATGCGCCGCCCTATAAGGCTCAGTGCTGCTGGCTCAATGACACTTAGGCACGGTGGAGACTTTTGACTTCAAAATTCCCCATCTATCCTCCACATAGTTAGTCTTAATAAAAAAATGACTTGGACCATACATTATATATCATCCAAATCCACCCAGACACAAATTATGTAGACTACATTGCCTATGTAATTTATTTATTAAGCAAAAGGTGAGTTTTCCCTGGTTGGGCTTGGAAGCCAAGTTTGTCACCACAGCTAAGTGATGGGTTCCTATTGGTCCCCTCAATTTTGGAGGCTTCCCTCTGCACCTATTTGTTCTACAATCCTGCACTTGAATTTGCATCCTTTATTCATCCCTCCCTCAGTCCCACAGCACTTATGTCCATATCTATAATTTATTTCTACTCATGTCTATCTCCTCTTCTAGAATGTAAGCTCCTTGAGGGCAGGAAACATGTCTACCAACTCTGTTATATTGTACTCTCCCATGCGCTTCATGCGGTGCTTGAGAGTGAGTGCTCACTCAGTAAATACAATTAATTGATTGATGGATGGATTGTTAGGGATGGCACCATGCCTCTGTCACAGCTCCAATACCCGCTATCCTGGTGATTCATAACCACTCACCAAGATGATGAGCACTGATGAACTGAGAGTCGCGAAGTGAATGCCACCATCACTATTACCTGTGAGCTACTGGCACAGGAAGAAATTAAAGGAACGGTGTTGCTCTGATAATTTAAATATCTAGGGAAACCCAGTCCCCCCTAGATCAATTCACCCATAACATCAGTTATGGTGCTTTCTCTTCCCAGCTTCTCTTTGTGGCTGATAATAATGATTATTATTATCATTATTATTATTATAGTTGCTATTATTATTGTATTTGTTACTCTGTGCCAAGCACTGCACTAGCACTGGGGTAGATGCAAAGTAATCAGGTTAGGCATAGTCCCTGTCCCACATGGGTCTCCCAGTCTAAGTGGGAGCCTTATACATTTAGTCTCCTTTTTATTGATAAAGAAACTAAGGCCCAGAAAAGTTAAGTGGATGGGAAAATTGGGGCCCAGAGAGCTTCAGTGACTGGCTCCCAACTCCAAGCCCCATGCTTTCTCCAGTAGGCCACACCACCTCCTCTCAAGGACATACTACGGGGAGGAGAGGACTAAGTGAGTTTAGGCCAAGGGGCAGGGAAGAGTCTCAGCTCTTCAGGACAGAAATGAGAAATGGGTGGGGGGAATCTGGGAAAGCAACAGTACAGAAATGCAGGAGGCCCAGGTCCAATCAGCATTTCCTTCCCTGCTGTCCCCGGGCAATTGGATGGCTGCACAGATACTGGGGTGAGCTCAGGACCCTCCCACCAAGCCTGAAGCAGACACAATGAGAAAGGATTCTGATGGGGCAGGAGTTCAAAGAGGGGGCCACTGATGCTGCAGGAGCTGAGGGGCTAGGGATGCAAGTAGGATGGAGCTAACATTTAGACATTCAAAGTACACATCTTCCTCCACCTCCACTTCAGACAAAGAGCCTCCATTTTGGCGCTGGAAAATGGGAGAAGCAAAGAAAATCTCATTTCAAACGAAGATTAATTATCCGTATGCCATCAGTTCATTTTTCGCCCCCTGAGATTAATTCTATACCACTGCTTCATTGCCAATCCAGAGAGCAGCATGGCATGGGACCAAGCTCAGAGAATCTTGTGCCAACCTTTGGGCTTCTGAGTTAATTCACTGGGGCTGAGATTTATTACATGCTTATTAGGTGCCAAGCACTGTGCTATACACTGGGGGCAAACACAGGAAAGTCAGATCAGACACAGTATGTCCCACCAAGGGCCCCTTGTTTTAGTGGGAAAATATAATTACAGAAAGACAATCCTGCTAGAACATGCTTTTTCATCGCATGATGTTGATACAACCTGGAAGAGTTAGGGAATATTCATCCCAAAATGAGTCCATTCTGATAGGACACAACAGTGTGGGAAGCAGTGTAGCCTAGTGGGTAGAGCACAGGCCTGGGAGTCAGAAGGACCTGGGTTCTAATCCTGCCTCTTCCACTTGTCTGTTGTGCCACCTTGGGCAAATCACTTCACCTCTCTGTGCCTCAGTTATCTCATCTGTCCAATGGGGATTAAGACTGTGAGCCCCATGTGGGGCATGGACTGTATCCAATCCAACCTAATAAGCTTGTATCTACCCCCAGACCCTAGTACAGTGCCTGACACAAAAGAAGTGCATAAGTACTATTTAAAAATACACACACACACACACACACACACATAATCCACACAACACCACCAGTGGATGTGGGGAGAGAGGAAAAGATTGTGTGCCTAAGAGGGGTGTTGATCGAAGAGTGGTGCTGCACTATTTCCAGGCCCCAGCTTCAGCCTGACTGTGCTGAGCTGTGCAGGACTCTGTGTATATGGGTGTGTGTTTGCACATAGGCATGTGCACGCATGTGCACATGCAACTCGACCACGTTTAATACAGTAAAACTACAATGAGTGGCCAGGAGTGCTGTGTTCTCCCAGCGGTGGACAGGACAGTCATACAGAGACATGTATTGGAAAATGTCAGTCCCAGTGGTATCTTCAGACCACTTCCCCTTTGACCCATTCATTTCCATCAAATCACGGCTACTGGAATGTGGTTTTCCACAGCCTGAGGTTCTACTGCAACCCCACGTCCTCTCAGAAATGACTGCTCGCAGAACAAGAAGAGGGAATGATGAAGGACGGTAAACTAGGAATTCAACAATTCAGAGTAGTAGTGTGATAATCGGCAGCTAAAATCGTGCTCTGCACTTGGGGAGAAGAGGAGAGCTCAGACTCCTCCCCACTTCCAGCCCAGTCTGGACTAACAAATGACCTTTCCGGCACCAAGACTTCAGAGCTGGTCAGTGTGCTGATTCCCGGGGGGTCTAGAGTCTGATGGCACAGGGACTTGGAGCCATGAAGCACAAGTAACTGGCCCCCTGAACCCCGCCTCCTGGGCAAGAGGGATTCTCCCTGTGGTGGCTAGCTGAAGCTGGAAGAACACAAAGGAAAGGAAGCCAAGATCTGTGGGTATTTCTGAGACCCTCCCAGAAGGCTGGGTTTGCAGTAGTGACTGACTAATTTGTATCTACCCTAATGCTTAGAACGGGGCTTAGGGGTAGATTCAAATTAATCAGGCTAGGATAAGTTGAGTGACTTGCCCAAGGTCACACAGCAGGCTAATATGTGCAAAGCACTGCACTAAGTGCTGGTAAAGAAATAGATGGGTGAGATATAGAAGCTGAGTTTAGACAGATAGTCCTGGGCTCTGTCATCTGAGTCTCCTCCCAGCTAAATGCCCAAGTTGTCTCTGGAGCTTGTTGCCAGACTAAAGGTGTGCAGCATGCCTCCCCACCTTCCCAATTCTGGTCCTGGCCCTGGGGCTGGCCCCTGTCCCAGCCCCACCCCCAGCCCTGGCCCGGATCCTATATGCCTCTAGCAGGCTTGGACGTAATGGGTCTTTTGAGAAAATGGGTTTCCAGTAGAGGCAGAGCAGCAGACACCCATCTAGACAGTCATTGCTGCAAACCCAGCCTTCCAGTAATAAGAGGTCTTCCCCGACTAAGCCCTCATTTCTCCTACTCCATGAGCGTTGCCTCTTCCTTAGATCGGGCAATCAATGGTATTTATCAAGTTCTTACTGTGGCAGAGCACTGCACTGAGAGCTTGAGATAGCACACCACAGTAATGCTGGTAGACACATTCTCTGCCTGCACCAAGTTTCCCGGTCTAAAGAATCTGTAGGCTTTAAACACCTGGCATTCCCCCCATCTTCAGCCCCTCAGCATTTATGCACATATTCTTGTACCTTGCTCTTTTCTCAATCTATAGTGCCATTTCCCCTATCCCTAATCTATTTTAATGTCTGTCTCCCCCTTTGAACTGTAAAAGCCTTATGGGCAGGGATTTCATTGATCAACCGTGTTCTATTTCAATTTCCCAAGCACTTAATACAGTGCTCTGCACATAGTAAGCACTCAAAAAATTCCACTGACAGTAGTAGTAGCAGCAGCTCCAGCAAATGGTAATCATTGAGCACCCTCTGGTGCAACACCCTGTACTAAGTGCTAGGGGAATAAAAACCAAAATCTTTTACATTGACTGTACTGTCCCAGGGCTTAGTACAGTTCTCCGCACACCGTGGGTGCTCAATAATGACCACTGTTTAATCGACTGATTAGGACAACTGAGCCCCGAAGAGGTTAGGTGGTCACAGAGCAGCCCAGTGACTGGGGTCCCAGACTCATCTCGGGGGACCCTCAACATCTCTGCCTCTCTCACACAGTCAAGGCCTCTGAGACCAGATCCACGCCAGGTCGATATAGCCCTGGATCTGAGTCACTGAAAGCGTCAGCCAGTCTGCATCACTCCCGCCCCAGGGGGAGGACCTCACGGCCCACTGTTTGAGCAGCTCTTACTGTCAGGGATGGAGAGGGGGGAGTCGAGGGTGTGGGGTGGTCTGTGCTGGGTCCCTGGAGGAGAGTCAGGGGTGTGGGATGAGCTGTCCTGGGTCACTGGAGGCAGAGTCAGGGATGGAGAAGGGGAGAGTGAGAGGTGTTGGATGATGGGGTCTCCAGTTCCTCCCACTATCCCGGCGCCACTGTCAGAATCAGAGTCCCAGGCTGGGCGGGTCGAGGGGCAGGATTGGGGTAGTGCCTCTCCGGCACTGAAGCCTGAGTCTCTAGTGTCTCTTGGCATCCCTGATAGTAAACGGTCGTGGTTTCTGCTCCCCTCCTCCCACCATTTCTTCCTTTGCCTGCTCCGAGGAGGCTGAAGGAAAAAAAAAAAAAACGAAGGAGAGAAGCGCAGGGCGATTTCTCCAGGAGGCTCGGGCCACGGCGCGGGCTGGCCCCTGTCCTCCCATCGTCCTTCCCGGGCCCCAAGTCACACATCACTCATCTTGTCACATTGAACTCCAGATGCTCCTACCCTGGAGAACACTCCGACTCCGGCAATTTTTCTTCATTCTCACTAACAATTTGGTAATGAAATATTGATTTTTAGTTAGATTCATATTGATGCTATTAGGTTTGCATTGATAAATCATGCCGGGCCCGTCTCAGAGGCTAGAAAGTGCTACACCGGGCTCTGGAGATTACAATCAACTCATTGATGTGTTAATTTGATGGATTTTTTCGCTCTCTTGGAGGAGTGGGAGGGCAGAGGAAGATTTTTCAGTGCGTCTGTCCGCTGTAAAGTTTCCTCAGTGAAATCAGGGACAGTAATTGTCGGCTTCCCCAGCCCCTTCACTTAGAGAGAAATCTGTTTATTTGGCCAGGAGGTTGTGGAGGGAAGGCGGGGGTTAGGTGGGGGGAGAGGAGTTGGGAGGAGGGCAGCTGGGGGCGGGGGCACTGAGAAAGGATATGACACATGTTGTAAACAGAGCCCCAGACTCCTGCATGAGGTGAATTCAGCATCACAGTTAAACCCCAGTCAAGCTGCTTGGAGTCCACAGCCCAGATGCTGTTGCCTCTCTTGGTATGGCCAAGCTGGGATGCTCCAAAAAGTGAGGTTCCCAGGAAAGGGTGGCGGAAGAGGCATGCCAAAGCTGTGCTTCAGCTAGAGGTGGGGCGGGGGGGCTGAGGGGGACGGATGTCCTCCAGCTTCAGCCTCCAGAGGGGACCGCTGGGAGGCTTGGCTGCCCGAATGCTTGTGGCTGAGAGACAGTGCAGAGTGGAAGTGCAGGATTCCATTGTGGTTTCCGTCGGAGATGCAGGGCTCTATGGGAATGCCGGAGAGGAAAGAAAAAACTTAAAGGCTACACCAGTTGGAATCCGTTTTGGCTTTGTAAAAGCAAAACCTCATGACATCTGAGCATCCAAAACAGCCCTGAAAGCAGGCCCATGCCGGCCTGTTCCCGGCTCAAGCCGCCAGATCCTAGCCCACCCAATCTCATCAGCACAGCCCAGTACTAGGTCTTGAGGGGCCAGAGAGGCACATACCTTTCTCTGCAGTCCAGACAACTAGCAGAAGTCTGACCCTGCTCCCAATTTAGTGGGGACAGTCCCAGTTGTTCTGGGCAGTTTTAGAAAACTAGCCAGGTGTCCTGGAATTGGGGCGTCCTGCTAAACTGGTCAGCCAGCTTTCTCTGACCGCTCCAGCTGCTTTTGTAACCTGTTCTTGCTTGGTCATCCAGGCCCGGACTGGAGCATGCTCGGTCTGTGCTAGGTATAGGTCCCATGCCATTATGGGACTTGTAGTCTCTATGCGCCTCGATGCCGGAAATCTTGAATCAGTGCCCTCGGCTGTAGCCCCTATACCTCCTGAGTTAATCTGGGACACTCTATAAACCCCAGGTCTTGGAAGATACAGGGCTTTTTGGTAAATCCAGCCTCTTGAAGGAGTCAGATACCTTCAAAACTGTCCTGATCTCTGTTTTCCCTGCTCATCAAAGGTAAGGACTGAGGTTAAGATCTCCTTCTGATGGCTCAGGGAGCAAATTCATCTCCCTTCTGCCCTCTTCCTGTCCCCTTCAGATAGCCCTACTCTCTCTCTCCTGCCCCCTTCTGCCTAGGTAAAGGTGCACAAAGAGAACCTGCCATCTCGGGGGTGGCCAAGACAGTATCTCTGCCTAAATCGGGTTTAGGGTTAGAGTCAGAACTCTGCTCTTTCCCCTCCTGAGGTTCCCTCAACACCTCCGCCCTCCGCAGCCGACGTTCAGCCCTCCTGAGCATGAGCCTTGCACCAGAACTTGCCAAGGCAACAGGGTGCCACCAAACAGCCTCTGGCCCCCATCTCCCAGCCCTCCTCTCCACCCCTGCTGTCCCTCTCTGGCTTGCCCATATTCCTGCAGACAAGGCAGAGCTGGCTAGCCTTGGGTGGGTTCCACTCATCTAGACATTTCCCAGAAACAACTGATCAATCAGTAAACCAATCAGTGATATTCACTGAGGGCTTCTAGGGTGAAGAGTTCTGTAGTGAACACTAGAGAAAGCGCAAGTCAAAAGAGTTCGTAAACATGATCCCTGCCCTGGAGGAGCTGAGAGTCCAGCGGGTTCACTCAGAGTCACTCAGGGTGTTCGGACCACAGTCTGGGCTCATCGCCCTCCCGGCATTAAGGCAGCTTCCCAATCCACTCCTGCCACCCCCCAGGGTGGTCTCCGGGCTGAAGTTCCACCAGTGCTCACCTCCACCCCAAGGCACTCAGGCCCCAGCAGAGACTCGGGCCTGGCTCTCTGTTCTGGATAAGCAGAAGGCAGATAAAGTTCTTCTCCACCAAGGAACATCAAGGTGAATGATGGCACTGTTTGGAGGACAAGCTCCTCTAAAGCCACTTAAATGGCTCCAGATCCACTCCCTTGTCTTGACTAACAACTATACTGATATGGAAAACAATATTAACCAAATGTCAAGGCAACCTACAAATATTTTTTTAACTAATAAGTCACCTACTGATTAATTTGAGCTGAAAGTGGAGAATCAGACTAGACTCAGCTTAAATGTTACAAGGCAGCTCAGATGAGTCAAATTCAATCTGGGTGGGCAGAAATTTCCCCTTCCCTCAAAGCCTGCTCGAGCTTGTGTGCTAAATGAAATGGAATGGAATTCCTCTCATTGGTGCAATAGTTGATGGTCTCTAGTCTATTTGAGGGTCAGATCCATGCCTCTAATTTGCAGGTCTGGAAAAGCAAATCCCCGATATTTCTCTTCTTCACCCGATGATAAAAATTCCATTACGAAACCCCCTTTGTACACCCGAATACTCACCTTTCTGGTGGCGCCTGTTTCCTTGCTCCGTCTTTACTGAACCTGACTCGCGGTCAGAGAGGCTTCGTTTCTCGGGATCCGCTTTGGCCTTGGGACTATGTCTCAGGTCTTCCATCGACACTTTTCCAGTTGTTCCTCAAACTGGAGAACAGGACAGACAGACAGACAGACAGGCAGATACGCAGTCAGGCAGGTAGGTGGGCAGACAGACAGGCAAGCAGAGAGGCAGGTAGAGAGGAGGAAAGAAATGGAACAATGGCAGATGGAGAGAAACAGTGTAGCCTAGTGAAAAGAGAATGGGACTGGGAGTTGGGAGATCCGGGTCTAATCCCCATTTTGCCCCTGGCCTGTTTTGGGCCTCGGTCTCTTCATCTGTAAAATGGGGATAATATTCCTGCTCTCCCTCCCACTTATGCTGTGAGCCTCATATGGAGGGCAGAAACTAGGTCCAGTCTAATTACTTTGAGCCAACCCCAGAGTTTAGCATAGCATAAGACCATCGTCATTATTTCCTAATAGCCTTCTTGGCCTGGTCTTCTGTGGCAGATTCTGAGAGTAACAATTTTTCTGAAAGAAAAAAACCATAAAAACACGTCTATGAACAACCCGAAGTTTGGGTGTGTGGGTGTGTTCATGTGCGTATACGTGCATGTGTGTGTATCCATTGCAGGGTACACCCTCCACACCCACTGCAAGCACTTGCACCACTGCCAACTCTGCAGAAGGCGGTCCCATGGTCCCCGGGCCAGAGGAACCCCGAAGGTTTTCTGAAGCAAAGGGGCAACCAAAAGCTTAGTTCCAGAGGATGCCCCAGTCCCCCACCATTACAGGGCCTCAAACCCCTTCCTCATCTAGGGGAGTACCTCCAAATTCAATTCTGATAGCCCCATGGGAACAAGTATCTCTAGACAGCCATTCCACTCCTTGAGAGGCTTGGGGAGAAGGGAGAGCCTAAACAATGAGATCCCAGATAATCAGGGAAAGTTAGGGTTACTTTGCTGGACCTCAGTGGGAAGCTGGGTGAACCCAGGGTTGAGAGAGAGAGAAAATAAAATAGTCTTGCAGTAGAAAAGGTATTTATTGGGCACCTACTGGGTGCAACACATTGTACTCCACTGCCCTGTACTGCCCTCACTCCACTGTACTGCAATGCCTGTTCTACAATGTACCTACACTGCCTACATTATACTGTGCTCCACTGCCCCTTCAGAAATAGCAAATCCCTAAAATGGACCGTCCGAGTGTATGGTGACCAAAGTCCTCTCCCTTCGACTACAGAGAAGCCCATCCTTCTTCCTCCCTCCCCACCCCAGTTAAGTCAGGTGCCCAGAAAGGGACGAGATCTTGGAGCCCCTGCATCTGGGGCCAAGCCACACACCTGCAGCAGCTGACCTGGCCACCCGCCTCCCTCGGCTCAGAGCCCTCCCCATGGCCCTCCTGCCACAGAAACCCGGGCATCACATTTGGGGTTAATGTTTAGCAGTAATATAGAACCAAATCCTAAACGACTTAATAACAATGATAGTGGTATTTGTATTTTGCACTTACTATGTGCAGAGCACTGTAGGTGTAAGTTTATCAGGTCGCATTTAGGACTCAGTCTAAGTAGGAGGGAGAAGAGGTATTTTATCCCTGTTTTACAGATGAGGAAACTGAGGCACCGAAAAGTGAAGTGACTTGCCCAAGAACTCAGGGCAGGTAAATGGCAAAGCCACTTTGGGATGGAACCCAAATCCCCTGACTCCCAGGCCCAGGCTCTTTCCACTAGGCCACAACACTTCTCCTGGTCCCATTGGCCAGGGCTGGCCCTTGCTTCCCCTCAATCTCCCTTTTCGGGAAGAAAAGAGCTCTGTCCACCCGCTCTCAGGAACTAAGTTATTGGCTCATAAAACTGAGCAGAACTCTTATTATCAACTGACTCCCTCACTGACGTTTAATTATAAAGTGGTGCCATGAAAACAAGTTTATTAAAAACTCGTTTAAAGAAACAGAACTGATAATAGTCAGACTTTACATTTTTTAGTCGACATCAAACTCTGCCTGGCGCCTGTGAGATTTCTGGACCCCCACCCCACTCCCATGGAAGAGTCATTAGGAGAGACTATCGAGAGACAGCAGCAAGTCAAGTTAATCTTCCAGGGGATGTCGGAGCGGCTGCAGCCGAGATTCCAAAATCAGGAGATGAGGCCCAGCAGAGGCAGGAGGTCCCAGTGCGAGTAGCCTGCCCCACTCGCCCTCTTGCCCACCCCCAGCCTGCCCCCCACTCCTTTCCCATATCCTCCCCCATTCCCACCCCCATACTGTGACCACGTTAATAATAATAATAATAATGTTGGTATTTGTTAAGCGCTTACTATGTGCCGAGCACTGTTCTAAGCGCTGGGGTTGACACAGGGGAATCAGATTGTCCCACGTGGGGCTCACAGTCTTAATCCCCATTTTACAGATGAGGTAACTGAGGAACCGAGAAGTTAAGTGACTTGCCCAAAGTCACACAGCTGACAAGTGGCCGAGCCGGCATTTGAACCCATGACCTCTGACTCCAAAGCCCGTGCTCTTTCCACTGAGCCACGCTGCTTCTCTACGTTGTGCAGTGTAAGTCCCTGCTCCTACAACTGTCCCCCTCCAGGTGCTCCGAGATGACCCCGTGTCTTTCCACTCTGGCTGGGGGCCTCTGATGGACATGTGGACACTATTTGGACTTCCGGTCACATTCGAAAAGTACTGACCCCAAGCCCTCAGTGCGGGACCAGACAGAGGGGCTAGGAGGCAGCAGGGGAGGGATGATTCTGGTCTTGGGAAGTAGCTGGGGGCCTTTCTGGGGAGATTTCTCTCCTTGCTGTTCGCTTTCTGTTAGTCAGAGGTAGGGACACAGACACGCACACGCATGCACACACATACACATGCACATGAACACGCACACACATACACTCTCTCTCCTTAATTGTCCAGCCTTTTACAAACTGACGTCGGCAAGAGAAATACCGGTCTATTGCTCTGTCAAACGTGCCTCACTGGAAAAGCTGTTGAGTTTATAGAGGAGACAAACATTTCAGGCATGCCATTCTGGGGTAATGAAGCATGGCCACAAAATATACCTGTGCAACATTTGATAAAGATGAGCTGACACGCCAGTCCAAATAGGTTCTTTTGTGAGTCTGCACATGTCTGCCATCCCCGCTTTCATCTTCCACCCGGCCGGGAGCGGGAGCGGCTGCTGCTGTTGGCAGGGACCCGCACAGGAAGAGTGGCTCACAATTAAACGGCGCTTTCCTCTGGCCTTTACTCCGCTTCCCCTCCCCCTAATTTATTGGGTGTTTCCTCCCTCTCTATGCAAAAAAATCACGCGGCCGCCATTTTTCTTGCTTTCTACTGCTATCGAATTCTTCCTCCAGGACCCTGAGCAGACAATAGGCAAGAGTCCCAGGGCCTTGGCATTGGATCTTAAGTTAAAATGCTTCTTGGGGGGTTTATGGACCAAACTGTTGTTTGATTGATGCGGAACAGAACCAAAGGCTGCAGTTAGACTTCGGAATGACCGCCAGTGAGGAAGCAGACTGCACTTCCTGCATGGGTTACAGAAAGCCTCTCTGGGGCCTCATCTTCCCAGATCCCAAAGAAGCCCGGAGAGAGGAGAGCAGGCGTCGGGACAGGGCCGAGGCTGCTGCAGCTCTGCCCCCCAA
Organism: Ornithorhynchus anatinus; assembly: GCF_004115215.2. Lineage (NCBI taxonomy): Eukaryota > Metazoa > Chordata > Mammalia > Monotremata > Ornithorhynchidae > Ornithorhynchus > Ornithorhynchus anatinus. The sequence goes on along the minus strand of NC_041750.1, from coordinate 29,009,155 downwards.
AGATCCCAATCCCAGGGCTTTGTGCCAAGCAGTCGGATCACACTCTCTGGCCTCCAGGGACCGGGCCGGGGAATAGATCTCTGGGGAAAGCTCCTGGGTCTGGGCGGTCTTTTCCCCATGCCCAAGGGCAGCCGTGCGCTAGCTGTCCTGACACCAGCCCCGGCTGAGGCTCTGGAACCCCACCAAGAGGAATTGGGGTTGAAACCAAAGCATATGGGAGCTCAGGGGGAGGGGAAATTTGAAAGAAGGACAGAGAAGAGGGACAGGAGACCAGAACGGACGAGTGTGACAGAGGAACGGGGCAGAGGAGTTGGAACAGAGGAACAGGACAGAGAAGAGGAGCACAGAAACAGGAGAGAGGACCAGAGAAATGAAGCAGGACAGGGGAGTGAGACAGAGGAGCGGGACAGAGAAGCAGGACTGAGGGAAGCTTCAGATGCACACGTTCTCCATGAAAGGACAACAGGGGCAAGGTCAAGGCAAAATATTCTCAGAATAACCCTTAAGCAGGCAGAAGAATTAGGCCTGATTTATGAATGTATTTCCACAATTTACTCGAAAATTTGTAATGTCTGTGCAGCCTGGCAAGAAGAAAGGTAAGGCTAATGTGAAGGAATGCCTCCATTCCACTTTATTGTAAAATTATCCCATGTTACCTGCTCTAATCCCCTGAAAACAAATTAAATCCTCACTAAGCTGACTTTAAATCAATAGTTTCATTTAAGAATAGTGTGACTTAATAAAAATAAAAAACTAACTGGTCCAGGCAATTTAAGAGGGAAATAAATCATTGCCCGGGGAAAAAGCAGATTTGACTTGTATATGGGCCGTGGTTTTGTGGAGGGGAAGAGGGTGCTGTCTGAATGACTTGAGGAGAGGGCAGAATTCATCGACCACGACCCAAACCAGCTTGGCCATGTGGCGGCGAGAAGCGCAGTGACCCACATCGGAGGCGAGGGTGGAAATCCTCTCCTGGGACCTTCGCTGCCACCTCCACCTCCTCGGGCAGACCACCCCAACACACACTGCTGCTATGTCCCCCACTGCCCGCACAGGAGAACGTCCAGAGATGGAGCTGGGCAAGAGGAGAAGGGAGAGTTTGGGAAGGCCCTGAAACAGAGCCAAAGCCTGGCTGAGCTGTCTGCCAGCTTCCAGTTTTGTATATATCCTTGCTCTGGCCTTTTATGTCATTTTCTGGACTGCTATTGTTTTTTCCTCCTTATATATCTTTGGCCCGTCCAGGCTTTGTAGACTGTGGACCCTTGGAGGGCCAGGGACTGTGTCTAATTCTCAACGGAGTATTTGTAGCCTCTCTCCCAACACTCAGTACACTGATCTGTACAAAATAAGTGCTTAATAAATACCATTTCTATTATGAAATAGAATTACCACTATTAAGATTTCCAGGGAGGACCTCAAACCAAGATTTAGATATCCACTTGGTGCATCCAGATTGGTTTGGAAGCTAATTTGTGTGGCCACGTTCAGTCCAAGGGGTAGAGTCGCTCACAGAGTGCAGTGGCTGAACATACGAACGCAATTCAGAAGGAAAAGCTTCTGAAGCACATTAAGAAATGCAACCAGAGAGGGCAGAAGGAGGAGGAGAAAGAGGGGGAAAAGGAGGAGGGGGAAGAAATAAGAAGTGGAGGAGAAGGAGGAAGAGGAGGAAGAGGTCACTTAGCCAACCTGCTACCCCATGAAGACCCAACTGCCCCAACCTGATTCAGTGCCTGTGAACCTGCTACGTCTGTTGAGGGAGATTCTTGAGACAAAAGATTTTTCCTCCACTGTTCATTTTCATTGCCATAAGCACCCTGAGAAACTAAGATGTGACCTAATTTCTTCAGCCCCACACCTACCTAAAAGTTCTCCTTCCACCTTTCTCTCTGCCTCGTGCCCTTCACTACAGCCAAAATGGTCTGATTCGGGATGGAGAGGGATGATTAGGGGTGTTGGATGGCCCGTCCTTAACCAGGTGGGTGGGCGTCCAGAAGCAAAATCAGCCCAAGGGTCTCCCCTGTTGGAGTCAGAGTCCTGAGTAGATAAGCCATGGGGCTGACCCAAGATGATCCCGTTCAGTTCTGATGCTCTTCTGAACGTGAACCCCAGCTCACAATCACAGAGAGCATGATCTGGATAAGTCTTCCCTGTGCCAACTGCCAATCAGATCCCTTGCTTTCTCTCTTCTACTCCTTAGTCTTCTCTGAAACCCTTAGAGCTAAAGCTTTAGGTTTTGTTCCCCTGTAAAAGCACATATCAAATGTTTCCTCATTCCTTTTGATAATGCCACAGGAGAGGGTGTTTTACTTTTCTTTTTGTAGTTTAACCTAAGTAGGAATTGTCAGTCTGCAATTGACAGGTATTTGTTACAGTCAACAATGAATTGTTCAAACTTTGGCTCATCCACCAACCCAGGAGTGCTTGGCAGATGTCATAACAGTGGGAAAACTGATTAAATGGGAATGAGAAATACAACATCAGAGGCATTGTGGGTAAGACTTGAGAGACACCTGCCAGAACTAACTAAGTTAGTTCTCAGCTGGCAGCAGCACGAAGGAGCTTCCGGCAGGGCCTGAGAACCTGGGTTGGTGATCACCAACCTTGTTCGAAAGGGAGCGGGCATCTTTGGGTCTCCCAGTACCCCAGCTGGGGTGGGCAGGGAACAATAATAATAGTAATAACTGTGATATTTGCTAAGTGCTTACTATGCTTACAATGTCAGGCACTGTACTAAGCTCTGGGACAGATACAAGCAAATCAGGTCGGATAGTCTCTGTTCCACATGAGACTCACAATCTTAATCCCCATTTTAAAGATGAGATAATGTAGGAAAAAAGTGAAATGACTTGCCCATGGTCCCATAGCAGACAAGTGGTGGAGCTGGGATTAGAACCCAGGTCCTTCTAACTCACAGGTCCATGCTCTATTCACTAGGCTTAAGGGAACTTCCCAGTTAGGCCCACGAGAGACAGGTCATAGTCCCGAGCCTGTGTGCCTTCCCATTTCCACTTAATGGTGCTTGGAGAGTGTGAGGAAGGGGAGCAATTGTGGGGATAAAGTCCCCTAGCTTTCAGGGGCATCCAAATTACAAATCCCAGAATGCCAAGGGACTGGAGTAGCAACTGGAGTGGGTGCCAGGCAAGATGACCATTTAGCCGGGATAGTCTCGTTCACAGGATAGTTGCCCACTTTTCACTCAGTGCCCAGGGTGGCCTACCAAAACCTGGAACAGTCCCAGCTGAACCGAGGCAGAGGGTCACTCTAGTTGGGCTGGCTGTATTTGTGGAGGTGAGCAGCAACTCGGCAGACTAGGGTTACCAGGTCCACCCTGGACGGGGAGGGTCCTGAGGGTGAGGTGGTTAGTCACCTGATTTAGAACTTGTCCTCTCTGATCCCAGTCTCCAGGGGATCATGTAATCTCCCTATGGTGGGCTAGCAGGAGGGAGGTGTGGTGTGCCCCAGTGTGTGTGTATATGGACTCTAGCAGTGACCACGTGCATTCTGCGTGCTTACTGTATGCAGGGCACTGTACTTGGTGCTGACGGCATGCAGAGCGCAGTACTGGATCCCGAGTGCAGGGCGCTGTTCTCTACACCTACTGCGTGCTGAGTGCGGTACTGGGTGCCGACTGTATGAAACACAGTAAACAAAGGAACAACCACCCGGTGTAAAAACCACTGTTGTGGCCTGTCTAAAAGGAGACACAAGCAAATACAGATTCCCCAAAACCCAACGGGTAAGAGAGGAAGACTGAGGATACAATGACAAAAACAAAAGTAGGTGATGAAACAAACAAAGGAACCAGCTAGGTCTGTTTACCACCCCCCCAGCTTCTGTTTACCACCCCCCAGCTCCTGCCCCCCACCCCCCATCAGCCTGGTGCTGAGAGATGATTGTGGTGACCTGGAGGCAGGTCTGGGGACCTTCCCAGCCCCCCTCGTGACTCACAAGGGCCATCTGAGCCAACCTCCCTGGGGCTGCCCATCCCAAACACATCTGTCTTGTAGTCCCACATTAACTGGTCTCCCAGTACCACATACATCTGTCTCGTGGTTCCACACACATCTGTGTCATGGTCCCACACTCATTTGTCTCGTGGTCCCACACACATCTATCTCATAATTTCCACCACGTGTCTGTTTCCTTCAGATAGAATGGAGAAACTGGACCTCATTAGCAGGATCAAAGAGAGGCATGAAGTGGTTCTGGTTCAGAGAAGTTGGCCTTTAAAATAGAAAGAGAATGACTAGGGCAGCTCGAAACATTTTAACCATTTCCTTGAACATGGAGAAAGTGATTCTGGTGAATCTCATAGGAAATCCTTCAGGTTTTTTTCCTAATGGCATGTTTCCTTAATGGCTTTATTGTTCCCGAGTTTGCTTCTATTTGCTATTTATTGCTTTTGGTCGTATTTTTTCATGGAAGACATGGGTTTATATTCTAGTTAAGCAGTTTAGCCTAGTGGAAAGAGCCCAAGCTTGGGAGTCAAGAGGACCTGGTTTCTAATCCCAGCTCTGCCACTTTGCCTACAGGGGTTACCTTGGGCAAGTAATTTAAATTATCTCTGCCCTCAGTTACCTCATCTCTAAAATAGGTATTAAGACTGTGAGCCTCATGTGGGACTTGGACTGTGTCCAACCTGATTAATTTGTACCTACTCCAGCTCTTAGTGCAGTGCCTGGCACATAGTAAGTGCTTTACAAATTCCATAAAAAAGTCACTTAACTTCTCTATGCCTCAGTTTCCTCATCGGCAAAATGAGGATTAAATCCTACTCCTCCTACTCCTACTCCTCCTACTCCTCCTACTTAGACTGTGAGAAGCAGCGTGGCTCAGTGGAAAGAGCACGGGCTTTGGAGTCAGGGCTCATGAGTTCGAATCCCAGCTCTGCCACTTGTCGGCTGTGTGACTGTGGGCAAGTCACTTAACTTCTCTGTGCCTCAGTTCCCTCATCTGTAAAATGGGGATTAAGACTGTGAGCCCCACGTGGGACAACCTGATTCCCCTATGTCTACCCCAGCGCTTAGAACAGTGCTCGGCACATAGTAAGCGCTTAACAAATACCAACATTATTATTATTATTACTGTGAGTTCCACATGGGATAGGAACTGTGTCCAACCTGATTATTTTGTATCTACCCCAGTGCTCAGAACAGTGCTTGGCACACAGTAAGCACTTAAAAAATACCATTAAATAAAATAAAGTAAAAAAATCTGGAAAAGTATGTTGCCAGAAAAATGGTGTCTGCAGACATGTCCACCTCCTTTTTCATGGTTTTCCTTTGAAATCTGCCTTTGCCCGATTCCAATAAATGTTTTATTAAAAGCCTGGAAGTTATCACTTGAGTGTTAGAAGAAAAAACAACATTCACAAAATGCCTTCTATTTTTACTAATAGAGGACAAAGTGTCAGGGAGAGAGGTGTAAAGGAGATTTCATGGTTGGTTTTGTCCTGTCCTACAATGCCAATCTCATGAAGTGCAAATTTGGAAGAAAAGAGCAAGAAGAATAAGATTCAATTCATGCCACTTGCCTGGAGAATTCCATTTAAAGGCAAGGCAAGAAAATTGGAACTTTGGAAGAGTCAGGAATGGAGAGAGGAGAATCAGGGGTTTTGGATGATCTGTGCTGGGTCTCTGGGGGAAAGTTGGGGCTGGAGAGAGGAGAATCAGGGGTGTTGGCTAGTCCATCCCTAACCATGAGGGCAGATGTCCAGGAGGGCAACTGGCCCATGGTTCCTCCAATCATCCTGGAGCCCCTGGAGCCAACCAACCGTGATTGGCATCAGCGAACTGTTCACACAGAAGCCAGATGTGATGAAGCAGATGGTGGTGGTTCTTTCATTTCAAAGTCCAATACCACAGAGTGCTTGTTCTAGAACAGCCCTCCTGAAAACCAGCCCTACCCTGGCTCATTGGGAGAGATAGAGGCAGAGAGATCCAGCATAGAGAGACTCATAGTCTGTGAGTCTCATGTGAGACAGGGACTGTGTCCAACCTGATGATTTGGATCTACCTCAGGATCTGGTGCAGTGCTTAACACAGGAGTAAGCGTTTAACAAATACCACAATTATGATTATTAGACCCAAAGAATAACAGCGATAGAGCCATCCATGAGACACATACATGTACAACCAGACCCAGAGACACACATGTACACACAGCAGGGAAGCCCTCCCGGGCCCCACCTGCGGACGGGTTTGCTGACAGATAAACTGGTAAGCGTACAAGGTACCATGGGCTTCGTCACCTGCACTGAGAAGATAAGTACTCCGAGTTCTGTAAGCTAAATGTGCACTGCAGAAATATGATTGAAAACTTTGTGATGTGAGGCCTGGAAATCCCCCAGCCGAGGCAGGCGGTGCTTAATCTTCTGCGGGATGACAAATCCAGATAACCTGGCCGATAGAAACTGCGCCGCCCGAGAGCCGGTCAGGTCGGAGAAGGGATGCGAGTCGGGACCAGAGCAGGAGGGGTGAAGGGTCTCGGCACCTGTGGGTTCTCACCTTCCTCACTGTCCCCATTAAGGGGTTGGCACAACCAGGAATGCCAGCAGAGGCACCAGGGCCACCCTGGACACCGGATGCCCACACCTTCCAATTGGCCAGAGCTGTCCCTACAACCTGTTTGCCAACTAAACGTATGGTGGTACAGAGGGAGGAGATGGAAAAGGAAGAGCTAAACATTGCCAGGTACCAGCCTGGCTGCCAGGAGGACTGTAGGCAGGATCTAGGTGCCAGGGAACCTCTCACCTGCCAGATCCTCAGGGAGCTAGCCATGGCTCCAAGGTTGCTATCCAACAGCTGGACACACGTGCATCCATGTATGTAGAGAGGCAGCATGGTTTAGCAGATAGGGCATGGGCCTAGGACCTGTGTTCTAATCCCAGATCCACCACATGTCCACAAGTCACTTACCTACTCTGGGCCTCACTTAACTTATCTGTAAAATGGGGATAAAGAGTGTGAGCCCCATTTGGGACAGGGACTGTGTCCAACCTAATTAACTTGTATCTACCCAAGTGCTTAGAACAGTGTTCGGCACATAGTAAGCGCTGAACAGGTACCATCGACATCATCATCATTATCGTTATTAGGTACATGGACACATGCACGTACATGCCGACGAATACCCGAACATACAAGTGTGCCAAGTCACACATAGGCACACCCAGACTTATGGGTACACAAGAAGGGATCTGGGAAGATGCCTGGAAATCAAATCCTACTCGTTACGGGCAGGGAGAGTATCTGCTAATTCTGTTGTAGTGTACTCCCCCAAGCACTTAGTACAATGCTCTGTACATAATCGTGGCTCAGTGGAAAGAGCATGGGCTTGGGAGCCAGAGGTCATGGGTTCGAATCCCACAGCTGTGTGACTGTGGGCAAGTCACTTCACTTCTCTGGGCCTCAGTTCCCTCATCTGTAAAACGGGGATTAAGACTGTGAGCCTCATGTGGGACAACCCGATTACCCTGTATCTACCCCAGCGCTTAGCACAGTGCTCTGCACATAGTAAGTGCTTAACAAATACCAACATTATTATTATTATAATGAGCGCTCAATAAATACCATCGATTGATTTACCCCCTTCGAATTTGGTTCCAAAATCGAATTCGCCAGGATCCTGGTGACCATACGTGTTCCAGGCCAAGAGAAGGGGGGGGGGGGAGAAAAAAGAGAGGGTGGGAAGGGGCGGGGGAGATCTCACGTTTTTCTGCCCAGCTCTGGGCATTGCAACCCGATCTTTCTGCTCCTTCCTCGGTCCCAGAGAGATGCTGGCTGGATTTGGTGGCCCTCTGCTGGAAGGACGGCCGTCTTTCCCTCGCGGCCCCAAGGCAGGTCGGAGGGGAAGCTGCACGTGGTGCTCCTTGCTGTATGTTGCCCCCTGCTGGAACGCGTACACGCGGGACTGGATGTGTGCTCATGTGTGATTGTGTTGTAGGCTTGTGTGTCCGAGGGTGCGGTTGATAATAATTGTGGTATTTGTTAAGCGTTTACCACGTCCAGGCACTGTATTAAGAGCTGTGCTAGTTCCAAGGTAACTGGATTGGACACAGTCTCCTTAGGGTCTGGTTGTGGGCCAGAGCTCAGTGTGGGCAGGGGGAAGTAGCCCCCCCCTGCCCCAACAGGTCCCAAGGTTTGCTGGCCGATACTGGCCTTGGTGACCAGCTGTGTGAATGCGAGTTCGGGACCTTTGAGAAGCGGCATGGGTTAGTGGATAGAGCACGGGCACGAGAGTCAGAAGGTCGTGAGTTCTAATCCCAACTCCACCACTTTTCGGCTGTGTGATCTTGGGCAAGCCACTTCACTTCTCTGGGCCTCAGTTATTACCTCATCTGTAAAATGGGGATTGAAACCGTGAGCTTCTTGTGAACGGGGACTGTATCCAAACAGATTTGTTTGTAACCACCTTAGCGCTTAGTGCAGTGCCTGACACATATGTGTTTCACATATGCCACCATTATTATTATTATGGGTTATTAATAATAATAATGTTGGTATTTGTTAAGCGCTTACTATGTGCCGAGCACTGTTCTAAGCGCTGGGGTAGACACAGGGGAATCAGGTTGTCCCACGTGGGGCTCACAGTCTTAATCCCCATTTTACAGATGAGGTCACTGAGGCACCGAGAAGTTAAGTGACTTGCCCAAAGTCACACAGCTGACAAGTGGCCGAGCCGGGATTCAAACCCATGACCTCTGACTCCAAAGCCCATGCTCTTTCCACTGAGCCACGCTGCTTCCTAAACGGAGCCGTTGCATTGGCCGGGAACCGAACCCGGGCCTCCCGCGTGGCAGGCGAGAATTCTACCACTGAACCACCAATGCGATTATTATTATTATTATTAAGAGTAGGTCACGGTTGACCCAATGGACCATAACAATTTCCGAGGCCATTTCCACCGATTGGACGAAACCATCAGGGCCCCGGAGTCCTGACCCTCTGGGACCCCCTCTGCTTGAGCGGCTCCACACAGCACTGATTTCACTGGAGTCTAGAGTTGTTCAAGGGCATCCTTAGGGCAAGGAAATGGTGGACGGAAGCCATTGCCCGCCCCAGCCCCCGGCAGCACCAGCAGACCCTCCTTTCCAGCTCTGCTAAGGGAAAGGCTACCTGTGGGGCGAGAGCCCCTCTGATCCTTGGGTCCACCAATATGAGAAGCAAAAGCCAGTGGCTCCATGGAGGCCACTGATTGGGCCAACAGTCTGTGGCCACTGTACCATATCCCTCGGGGCCCAGCACGTCACATGCTGATCACCACAACCTCTGGTGTTCCAGGATCTCACTCCACACCCCAGAATGCCACTCAGAGCTGCCCGTTGTCCACCCTAGGGATGGAGATGTCTCAAGCTCAGAAGTCAAGCTCAGGGTGGCCACCTGCTACCACTGCCGACGGTGTGTCCGGCGGCCCTACGGCCTTGGGTGGCCCTGGCCAAGTGGGCATCTCATCGGAGTCTGGGAGCAGGGACCTCTCTCTGCCACCCTGGAGGCTAGGGTCCCTCTCTCCTCCCTATGCCGGCCCCCTACCACTCTCATCCTCAGCCTGGGCACATCTCTATTATCCCAGCCTCGATCGAATGGCCTCCGCCAGAATCCAAGGGGGGAAATTTACTGGAAGTTGTAAGAACATTATTTCATTATTGCCTCAGCACATTCTAGGAAGGTAACCACCAATCTTGGCCTTTCTGATCCCCCATCGCCTGGGATCATCATTCATTCATGTTGCACAATCGATTCATGTTTTGTTTTGTTTTGTTTTTAATTTGAAAATGAAGCCAAATGTCGTTGTTCAGCTGGCTGGAAGTGATGATTCCAGTCCGGGCTGCACTCGCAGTCCGGTCCCTCTCCCAGAGGGTTTCGGGGGAGACCAGCAGCTTAGGAAAACTGGAAAATCTAAATCATAGCAGTGTGGCCCCCAGGCCAGGCAGTGGGCAGCAGGAACTGCCCAGTGAGGGCTAGGACCCATCCTCCTCAAATACAGGTCTCGGTGAGCTATGACCCCTGTCTTCCTCTAAAGGAGGGTCGAGCCTCATTTCTCCGGGGAAATTGGCAGCCACCCCAGGCCCTGTCAGTGTCATTCGACCCGGTGACCAGCGAGAAGCATGGGTGCTCTCCTGGACACAGCCTGGAAACTCCAAGATAGGCTCACCACAGCAGCCGAAGTCCCTGCCGCAATATCCCAGCCCTAAGCCTCCCACTCTGAGGTCCTCCACCCCAATGACCCACCCCAAGGGTCCTCACCCTGAGGTCCACCGTCACAAGGTTTCCTTCCTGCTGGCCAGGCTGCTGGAAAGGTTTTTGGGGTTGGGGAGTGAGGGGAGTGGAGTTTCATTCTTCTGCCCTCTCCCCCACTTCCCATGGCAAGATACATTCCCTGCCCCAGCACCCCAACAACCAGCTATCTTTGATAGCTGCCACTTCCCTTTGAAAGAAAAAGAAAAACTGGAATTCATTCAAATATTTTCCTAAGGCCTATAGGGTTCATTCTTTAACATTGTCCTGAACATCATTTGAACTTGCTGAAGGTGGGGTTGAGAGGAAGAGCAAGACAGAAGCAGAAACATACACACACACACTCACACTCATTTCTTTCAAGCGTGCTAATCCGAATTCCAGGTAAGGATGATACTGAAAAACAAATTTCATTCAGTGAAATAGCAAGCATCATATCGAGTGACAACTAGAAACCCTATAGCAGGTGGAGAATCAGAACTCTGAGGCTGGTGGTTTAGGTACGATGTACCTTTTTGGAAACATTTGCTTGCTTAGTTGCCGGGAGTTTCTGAAACACATGCAACTGGTCCCACTGGGCCTGGCGGTGCCACCAATGACCTTACACAGCTCAGACATCGCTGTTCACTCTCCGCTGCCCGACTGCCACCCTGCTCAGCCTCTGATGTCCACGGGACTTGTTTTCTTACTTCGCTGGGAACTTTCCCACCAATCCCTGCAGAGCCTGCAATGTGAGCCTGCTGCTTTAATCTCAATTTGTTTTACTAAAAATGCAGAATTAAAGAACAATGAGTGAAGTTTAATATTCCCACAGACGGTGATGGATAACAGTGTGCCGTTGCTTGAGTTTTAATATTATAAACCGAGTTTTATGTTACCCCCTCTAATAGTGACATATTTAGCATTTTAAGACCGAGGATACAAAATGGGCATTATTAGGGGATTATACTGTCGCACTTTGTCAAATCCTTGTATATTAAATACAAGAAACCTATAGTCAGAGAAGTCTGACTTGGGCCGAGAGAAGCAGTAAATCCGATGCCGTCTCTCCGTTGCAGGTACTGGTGTCCGGACCTGGGGCGGCACAAGGTGGCAGGGGCCGGGAGGGCATCGGAAGAGATAGCCGCAGGTCTTCCATCCTCCCAGCCCCCAGCAGGTGGCTGAAAGCCTCTCTCTCCTGCTCCCTGGGGGGGATCTGAGGGTCTCTGGAGGAGGCTGATTGGCCCACTACTCCCCAGTCCATCCTCTGCACTCCACCAGAAGCAGTGTGGCCGAGTAGAAAGAGCACTAGGCCGGGAGTTAGGTGACGGGGGTTCTAATCCCGGCTCTACCACTTTCTTGCTTGGGTGATCGTGGACAAGTCACCTCACTTCTCTGGGCCTCAGTTTCCTCATCTGTAAAATGAGAATGAAATAATAATAACAATAATAATCGTATTTGTTAAGCACTTACTATGTGCCAAGCACTGTTCTAAACTTTGGGGTAGATGCGAGGTAATCAGGTTGTCTTACATGGGGCTCACAATCTTAATCCCCATTTTACAGATGAGGTTACTTAGGCACAGAGAAGTTAAATGACTTGTCCAAAGTCACACAGCTGATAAAGTCACGGAGCCGAGAATAGAACCCATGACCTCTGGGAAATCTGAGAATCTGGGTAGCTGAGAAATACCTGTTCTCCTTCCCCCTTAGACTGTGGCTCTTGAGTGGGGCAGGATCTGTATCTAATCTGTACTCTACTACTTGTACTGTATCTACCCAAGGGCTCGGTCCATGGTAAGCATGCAACAAATACCATTATTGCTATTATTGTCCCAGGGGAGCCTCCTCACCCTCCCTCACTGTCATGTCTCCCTGTCCCCCTCACAGTTACTGCCCGGGGAGTGGGAATTGCTTCAACCACAGGCACCCAAACTGCCCTGCCCTCTCTTCAGCCCCACCTTTCTGCTCCTCCTTCCCCTTCACCTGGGCACAGTTCCCAGTCTTGTACCTTAGCTGTTGTGTAATTCAATAACAATAAGGTCACTGTTCTGGTCTCTCGCAATATGAGTGGATTCATATATAAAAATCACTCAGTCTCACTGGTCATTTAAAGATTGTGGAACCGTTCACCTCTCTCTTCTCTCTATACACCCGACCTTATTCTCAAGGATCAATAAATAAATCAGTTGTATTTATTGGGTGCTTACTGTATACAGAGCACTGAACTAAACACTTGGGAGGAGGACTGAGAATGCCAGATCCCATCTACATCATGGCTGGGAATTCCCAATTCCTTCCTCGTGGGGACTGGGAAAGCCAGATCCCATCTGAGTGAAGGTTAGAAATGGTAAATCCTGTCTGCATGAGGGTGGGAATGCCGATCCTGTCCAGGAGGGAACTGGGAATGCCAATTCTGTCTGTGAGAGAGCTGGAATTCCAATCCTATCCATGGGGGGCTGGGAATGCCAATCCTGTCTGCGAGCAGGCTGGGAATGTTGGATTTACAGGATTAGAAAGGGGCCAGGCCTGGGTATCCCAGACAATGCAGGCAGCAGAGCCAGTTGGGGTCACCTGCCCCTTTGGCCCCAGCAAACACAAGTCTTCTGGTTGGGGCTGAGGCCAGGATGGGCATGAGTTTTTGTGGGTTGTAGCAGGCAGGTGACAGATACCAAGGGGAAGGGTGGGCACAGGCCAACAGAGGACGGAGGGGAGATGGAGAGAGGAGGGAGAGGACAGATAGACACAAAATCTGTCGGGTAGATAATCCAATCCTTTATTGTCTACGTTACATTAGACGGAAACACTGTCAAATTCCTGTTGGGAGCAGGGAACAGTAGTTCGGTAGAGGTAGGTAGCAAGTCTGTAACAGAAGAGAGTTTACAGGGCTTAGCATGCTCAAACACCTTCTTTTCCTTTTAAACATAAGCTAACCAAAACACATGGGCTAAATAAATAGGGAACACAATTATATTAAATACTACAGCCCAAAAGATGGGAAGGAATGAATGGATGGACTGGTACCGTACTGACCGAAACCGGAAAAGAAAGATGGAATCCAAGATTTGTGCCTGGAAGCTGACAGGGGTGGGTGGCAGCCCCAGAGAGATGCCCACTCTCCACGGACACTAAGAAAAGGAGAGACTCCTCCCTGGCCTCTCCACTCCTGCACACATTTTGGAAACTGATCCCCCTGCCCCATCCCAAGGGCATTTTCCAAGCAGTGAGAGAGAACAGAAACTCTGGACTGGGAGCTGGGAATAGGCCCAATGTTGCTGAGAGCTGCTGGGGAAGTTTCTGGATCATGCTGGAATCCAGGAGTGTTCTGGATAGGTCTGGGAGCTTCAGGAATGGTCCAGAAAATGCTGAGAGCCCGGGGTGTCCAGATAACTTGGAACTGCAGGGAATGGTCCACATAACTCTGGGAGTCACTGGGAATGGTCTGGGTCCTGCTGAGGATGGTCCTGAAAATTCTAGGCTCTGGAAGTGATACAGATAACTTGAAGCTGCAGGAAATGGTCCAGATAATGTTAGGAGGCAGAAGAGGTCCAGAAATCACTGGGAGCTGAGGGAATGGGCGGGTAACTCTGGGAGCTGCAGGGAATGGGCCAGACAACTCTGGGAGCTGCAGGGAATGGTCTGGGGAACTTTGAGATCTTCCAGGAGTGCTCCCTCTCCCTCCCACCCAAAGAACCTCAGGGTGGGAGCCCCAGAACTGTGGGCATCCAGATGGAGGGGGAGGAGAGAAGGAAAATGCCAAGCAAAGAGCCACGCCAGGAGGTGATGTTGCATCACTGCAAGGGCTGCAGAGGAATCTGGACCACTAAGTTGTTCCAAACTGGTCACAGGTACAATCCAGAACCAAAAGTGGACAAATAAGAACAAAAATCACAGTAATAATTATAATAACAATAACAATAAAAAACCCACCAAATCATGAGAACAGGAAAACCACACCTCAGGGGGTTTTGCTGTTTTGTGGGTGTTGGTTTTTTTAAACAAATATCTGTGCCTGAACACGACTTCCTACAAAAACTGCCCCTAGTCTCTATTTATCATGTTAAGTCACGGCTGTTCATGCCGCTATTAAAGGTTAGGATCATTCTGTACATGTAAAATTATTGCTTTGTGGAAAAATATATTTTGCATGCTAGTTTTTCATCCATTGCCTTTACAAAACGTCACAATTAAAAAAAGAAACAAAACCTAGTAAAGCTTTTGCAAAAAATTTCCCAGAACATTTCCTTTCAAGGCAGAAGTGACTTTTGATAATGCATAAAACCATATGTGCAAAGATCTGAAATGCTCAGAAATATTACCATCACACATAGTGTCACGGCAGTGAGAAGATAACGTACGTTTATGCTTATGGAATACATTTGAACTGCTTACACCGTGCACGGTTTAAGACCCTTCGTTGTTATGTGGCTTCAGCCCGACCAGGACATTTGCATTGAAAAAGTTAACGCAGAAGAGGTATATAAAGCCCTGCCACCCCACCAACCCTGCCCCTAACCCTTGAATCCCACCCATCCCCACAGAGCGGCTGGGCAGTGGCAGAACTGTGGCCTCCTGCTCTGGCGGTGAGGGGAGAAAGCAGAGCTGAACACATGGTACCGAGGGTCACCTGCAGCTGCTGTTCTTATTGTTCGATGTGTGGGCACAGCACTCCAGGGCTGGGGTGCCTGGGGGGAAGGAGGTGCCCTGATCACCCCCCAGCCATTCACAGTGCCCATCGGGGTGCTGGGTGCCTTGGGACGTGGCTCAGCTCCAGATGTGCACAAGAAGGGTGGGCGACCCTCCAGCTGTGGCCGAGCCCAGCCAGCCTCTACTCGTGCACGGCGGCTCGGGACCCCAGGGGGCGGGTGGGGAAACCTTCCAGCTGCTCGTCTTCGGGGTGGGGCGGGTCACGGTCCTGAGAGGGCTGGAGCCAGGAGTCAGGGTCTGGGCTGCGGTCACGCTGGGAGCTCGGCACCGGGGTCTTCAGAGACCCTCGAGGGGAGGCACTTGGAGGGCCAGGCTGACGCGGCTGTGGCTTGGGCCCTGGGAACAGAAAGAAGGGCAGAAAAGTCAGAAAAACTCCCTGCCATTTGCAAGAGGCACCCACTTGTGATAACACAGCCCAACAACCTGCCCACCTGCCCACGAAGCTCAGCGGGAAGAGGACCCTGGCTCCCACCCACCCTGCTCTACTGGGCACCTGCTGTTTGCAGAGCACCTTACCAGCCCCTTGGGGAGCATATCATCAAAATGAAGAGAGTCCCTGTCCTTAAAAAGTTAACCGATGGAAAAGAAGAGCAGATGTACATTATCAGATAGTAAGTAAAAGAAAAGCCTGGGCCCGAGCTGGGAGTCAGAGGACCCGAGTCCTAATCCCTGCTGAGTGACCTTGGGCAAGTAACTTCACTCCTCTGTCTCCTCATTTACAGAAGGGTAATGCAATACCAGCCCGTCCTCCCTTCTCTTTAGACTGAGAGCCCCGTGTGGGACCGCACCTCCATCAGACCTGGCTGTATTGGATCTGCCCCAGTACTTAGTACGGTGACTGGTACATATTAAGCGCTTAATGAATTACTACAATTAATTAAGCACTCACGAATCTGTTAAGGATTGCCTTATTCCCCGTGCTTATTATTTATCTCCATGTACACTCTCATTCTCTTTCATCATCACATAGTGACCAATGCATGTTTCGGGTCCGTGCTGCACGAAACCTGAGTGCCATCTCCTAGCAACCGGTCCCGGGAGGAGGCGGACCAGCTGAGCGGATCCTTCTGGCCCCTCCGGCCAATCAGGGTCACGGCCCTGGAGAGGGTGAGGATGCCAGGAAGTGCACAGAGCCCGGCCGGCACCTCTGATCAGGAGCAGGACCACGCCCTCTGCACCATCCACACCCACACGCTGCCCTGGGCTGTTCGCCTGACCCCAGGTTGCCCCAGGTCACTCGCATGCATATCCCTCCCCTGAAGTGGAAAGCGCAGGGAAAGAGCTGAATGCGTCGGCAGCTATGGACGTGCCCCTTCTTATCCCGGGGCGGATATCCCCAGGAGCACAAGTCAGTCATCACACCTCAAGGCCCCCCCCCCATTCAGCCCCACACCACAGTCCCTTCCCGCCCAGGCCTCTGTCTCCAGCAGGGCCCCGAACATTTCCAGGGGCTGGGGATGGTGTGGACCTCCTGGTTACCACCAGTCTCCATGATTACAAAATTACAACCTCCCTGGGCCTGGGTTTCTTAACTGTGAAATGGGATAAGAATCCCTGCCTCACACTCAGAGTGAGGACATCATTTTTTTATGGTATTTGTTAAGCGCTTACTATGTGCCAAGCACTGTACTAAGGGCTGGGATAGATGCAAGCTAATCATGTTGGACACAGACCCTGTCCCACATGAGGCTCACAGTTTTAATCCCCATTTTACAGATGAGGGAACGAGGCAAGGAGAAGCTAAATGATTTCTTCAGGGTCATACAACAGACAGGTGGCCGAGCAGAATTAGAACCCGGGTCCTGACTCCAAGGCCCATGCTCTATCCATTAGACCACACTGCTTCTCCTCATGAGATCAGTGATGGGAAAACTTTATGAGAAGATGAAAGCACTTTACAGATTCACGATGTTGTTATGGCTAATATCAAAACCAGGGAATTTCATTGGTTGGGGACAAGATAAACTGGGTAGTGTGTCTTGTCATTAAAGAAATGCCTTAGGCTGGGGGAGGGAGGCAGTGCAATGAAGGAGTTTCGGAGACGATTTGCAGCCATCATTGGAAATGGTTCAGGATGGCCCAGGTTCAGCACAAAACAGTCCAGAATGGCCTGTATGCCCCAAGATGGTCTGGAATGACCTCAGATTGTGCAGAATGACCCAAGATGGCCCAGAACCCTCCGGAATGATTCAGGATAAACCCAAATGGCCCAGAGCTGTCTGGAATGACCCAGAACAATCCAGGACGGTGCAGAACGATGACCCCGAAATGGCCCAGAATGGTCCAGGGCCACACAGAATGGCACAGGGTGGTCCACAACGGCCCAGATACAAAAACCAAGATCATGATTAGAGTGATAGGATCTCCAAGGGTAAAATGGTTTGTCAGATGCCCCTCCAGTCTTTCAAGGGAACAGGACGGAGATGGTCCGGGAACTCGCATTCGGCGAGCGTCTAAAAGGACAGAGGCAGCCAAGAGCAGCCAGGGCTGTCGGGCTGTTCTGGAGCAGTGCCATGCTAGGGGAGGTTCCTGAGGAGAACAAGTAACGGGGCTCACACCCTGCCCCCAACTCCCCACCTCCCCTCCGGGGGAATAGCACCAAGTGCTCAGGCATAGGCTATCAGTATCAGTGGCCTCGAGGAGGGTGGGAGTGGGGGGACAAAGGATCACGTACTGAGGGGAGGGATGGGGGAGGAGTTCAGAGGAGGGGCTCACCTGTGGGGTCTGATTGAGGGCGGCTTCCCCCCCAAGGGCCGAGGTCCTGGGCCAGGTACGTCTTGAACAGGTTCAGGATGCCGCCGTGCCGGTCACAGCCATCCACCGGGGTCGGCTCCTGCCGGGGGCCGTGACTGGGCGGAGTGGGCGGACTGTGCGGTAGGGGTCCGCGTCCGGC
The DNA here is from genome assembly GCF_004115215.2 of Ornithorhynchus anatinus. Taxonomy (NCBI): domain Eukaryota; kingdom Metazoa; phylum Chordata; class Mammalia; order Monotremata; family Ornithorhynchidae; genus Ornithorhynchus; species Ornithorhynchus anatinus. The sequence continues at coordinate 28,991,342 of NC_041750.1, read as the reverse complement.
TCCTGCACCACGGGGGTCTGGCGTCCTGGGATCGTGGACGGCAGCCGGAGGCGGGGGCACTTCGGGCTTCGCCGGTGGCACGGCGGGGCCCGGGGATGGAGGGCCGAACCCCGAGGCCCCGCGCCGGCCCGGGGGGGCAAGTTTTCCCAGCGACTTGGGAGATGGTGGGGGGCCGGCCCGGCCGGGGCCCGCCGGGGGCAGCCTGGGGGTGCGGTCGTACCTAGGTGGGGCCGGGCTGCCCGGTGCGTGGGGCCGGCTCAGTTTGGGGGGCCGGGACCCGCCGTCGAGGTCTGCCGGCCATGGCCCGCGCTGGGCCCCCGGGGCAGAGCCCCTCCGCCTCACCACGGCCCCCGCCTTGCCCAGAGGCTCTGAGCCCGAAATGCCCTCGGTTCCAAGCGGCCTGCCGGGCCCCTGGGTGCGGGCAAAGCGGGCCACGGGTAACGGCTGACACTCTCGGCCCCCCAGGGCCGGCGGGGGGCCGGTGCGCCCGCTTCGTGCGAGGAACACGACGTGGTTCCTGACGCTCCTGGCGCCGAGGGGCTGAGTCCACGGCGGGGCCACAGCGGGGCCGCTGACCCTGTGCCAGGTGCGCTTATGCATCCACAGCACCTCCGGGTACAGGGTTTTGTGGCTGCAGTATGGGCACGGGTGGATGGGCAGGGCTGTCGGCGGAGAGACCGCCCGCTCCTTCCCGCCAGGGCCGCCCCCACCGCTTCCGCTGAGATCCAGGGGACCCGGCTCTGGCCCCGGAGCCTCTCCCTCCCCAGCCGGGCGGCCCTGAGCTCTCGGTCGGCCACCCGGGGCATCCAGAGGAGCAGCCGAGCCAGTCCGAGGTGCCGGGGAGGTGGCCACTGCGGGCTGGGGGACCGGGAGGCCGGGCCGGGGACAGAGGGTCGGCGGCTGGATGGCTGGAGGGCGTCGCTGCTCCTCGTGGGGGTGGCCCGGCTCCTCTTCGGGGCCAGGGTGGAGCTCAGGCGCCCTGGTGGCCTGGGTGCTGCCCGTCCCGGGAGGGAGGACTCGGTCCCCGCTGGGCAGCTGTGCCACGGTGCCTCTGGCCTCAAAGTTGCAGCAAAATGGCTCTTCTCCTGGGGGCAAGCGGGACACAGTGTTACCGGTCGGGACGGCCACCTCCGCACGGATCCGTGGCCTGAACGGAACCGGATCTGACCTGCGGAACCCAGGCCCCCTCCCCCATGAGGTCCTGGGACAACAGCCCTCCCAGGCTGGACGGTCGGGGCATTTGGAATGGGGCAGCGGGACAGGAGCAGGGGACAGAGTGAAGACTCCTCTCTCCATCCGCCCCTCGTCCCTGCGGGGCTGCGCGTAGCTACGCGTGTAACACTGTGGTTATCTGCGATGGCTGATCATCGCATTACGCGGCTGCCTTCCCCACTCAGACCGTGAGCCTCTGTGGGATAGGGACCGCGACTGATCTGCTTACTTGGGAATGACCCTAGTGTTGAGCAAAGTGCCGGGCACACAGTGTGGGCTGAGGAAACACCATCACTCAGTCAGGCCATCCTAGTTGCCATTTTAGACCTCAGCTGAACATCTGTTTATTTTGCTGTTAATTACTCCTTTTAATCATTCATAACAACGCTCTCATACCTATTATGCTTTCAGTAATTGGGGATCAATCTTCTCCCCCATTCAAATGCAAGCTCCTCGAGCTATAGTATGTCCCCAAGCAACTGGTACAGTGCCCTGCCCCGACAGAAAGCACCCAGAAGAGCATCCTGGACCCAGTATGATGTTCTGCACACCCAGTATACAGCAGTAGAGTACTCTGCGCACACAGTAAGTGCCCAGAATAGTACCTTGCACCCAGAAAGCACCCAGTACAGCTCTCCGCATGCCCCACGGGAGCCCAGGACAATGCTTTGTCCTCGGGATGGAAGTTGGGGTAAAGTATCGGTCCAGCTTGGAGAATGCGGTCAGAACTAGTGGAGCAGCACCACTCTGCCACAGGAATTTTGGCCTTGGCACCTAGTAAGTGCTTAACAAATACCACCATCATCATTTTGGCCGAGCGAACAGACAAGCTTACGGGGTCTGAGTTTTGCTGCTAACAAGTGTATATAACCTCAACTTGGGCTCTATACTCCCTTGTCTCACAAACCTTACAAAAACCTCTGCAGCTGCTCCTTTCCCAGCTGCCAAGCACCAAGCTGGACTGTCTGTGGCAATGGATTGGGGCTGCAGACTGGGCTGAGGCCTTTTTGACCCGATCCTTAAAAACGCTTCCTCTGCCCTCATTCATTCATTCAATTGTATTTATTGAGCGCTTATTATGTGCAGAGCACTGTACTAAGCACTTGGAAAGTACAATACAGCAATAAAGCGAGATACACCCTGCCCAAAACGGGCTCACAGCCAGGAGGTGGGGGGAGAAGGCACATCAAGACAAGTAAACAGGCATCAGTATAAATAAATAGAATTAGAGAAATATACATATATACATAAGTGCATGGGGCGGGGAGAGGGGGGAAGAGCCAAGGGAGCGAGTCATGGAGCAAGTCCTTACTCCCCCACCTCTCTTCTCAGGTCGCCCCTTGGCCACCCCCTCCAAGAGGCCTTCCCTGATTGACCCCCTACTCTCTTGTCGTGTCACCCCCTCAGCCGTCTCCTCCGGGAAGCATTTGTTTGGCAGCACCGCTGGGGGAGACGGGCACACTTATGTGCCCAGCAGGTTCCCGGGTCCAGGACGAAGACCGGCGTAGGGAGAAGGAGCATAGCGTAGTGGATAGAGCATGGGCCTGGGAGTCAGAAGGACATGGGCTCTAATCCCGACTCCATCACTCTGCTGTGTGATCTTGGGCAAGTCACTGCACTTCTCTGGGCCTCGGTTCCCTCATCTGTAAAATGGGGATTAAGACTGTGAGCCCCACATGGGACAACCTGATTACCTTGTATCCCCCCCCAGCGCTTAGAACAGTGTTTGGCACATAGTAAGTGCTTAACAAATACCACCATTATTATTATTATTATCTGTAAAATGGGGATTGAGTCTGTGAGCCCCACATGGGACAGCGACTGTGTCCAACCTGATTTGCTTGTATACACCCCAGTGTTTAGTACAGTGCTTGGCACATAGTAAATGCTTAACAAATACCATTATTATTATTGTTGTTATTATTATTATTATTATAGAGAAGCAGCATGGCTCAGTGGAAAGAGTATGGGCTGGGGAGTCAGAGGTCATGGATTCAAATCCCAGCTCCGCTGCTTGTCAGCTGTGTGACTTTGGGAAAGTCACTTAACTTTTCTGTGCCTCGGTTTCCTCAACTGTAAAATGGGGATTAAGACTTTGAGCCCTACGTGGGACAACCTCATCACCTTGTATCCTCCCCAGCGCTTAGAACAGCGCTTTGCACATGGTAAGCACTTATTTGCTATTGTTTTAATGAGATGTTCATCCCCTTGATTCTATTTATTGCTCTTGTTTTTGTCTGTAATAATAATAATAATAATAGTAATGTTGGTATTTGTTAAGCTCTCACTATGTGCCGAGCACTGTTCTAAACGCTGGGGTAGACACAGGGGAATCAGGTTGTCCCACGTGGAGCTCACAGTCTTAATCCCCATTTTACAGATGAGGTAACTGAGGCACCGAGAAGTTAAGTGACTTGCCCGAAGTCACACAGCTGACAAGTGGCCGAGCCGGGATTCAAACCCATGACCTCTGACTCCAAAGCCCGTGCCCTTTCCACTGAGCCATACTGCTTCTGTCTCCCCCGATGAGATTGTAAACCCGTCAAAGGGCAGGGACTGTCTCTATCTGTTACCGATTTGTACATTCCAAGCGCTTAGTACAGTGTTCTGCACACAGTAAGCGCTCAAGAAATACTATTGAATGAGTGAATGAACAAATACCATTATTATTATTATTAGCGTGGCTCAGTGGAAAGAGCACGGGCTTTGGAGTCAGAGATCATGGGTTCGAATCCCGGCTCGGCCACTTGTCAGCTGTGTGACTTTGGGCAAGTCACTTAACTTCTCTGTGCCTCAGTTACCTCATCTGTAAAATGAGGATTAAGACTGTGAGCCCCATGTGGGACAACCTGATTCCCTTGTGTCTACCCCAGCGCTTAGAACAGTGCTCTGCACATAGTAAGCGCTTAACAAATACCAACATCATCATCATCATCACGGCATGACCGCCACCTCGTGGCTGCACTACCGGACCGCCACCACCAGGTGGCGGACACTGCACTCCAGGACTGCCACCACCAGGTGGGGAGACTGCACTACCTGACTGTCACCACCAGAGGGCGGACACTGCACGTCAGGAGTGCCACCACCAGGTGCGGAGACTGCACTACCGGATTGCCACCACCAGGTGGCGGATATTGCACTACAGGACTGCCACCACCAGGTGGCGGAGGCTGCACTACAGGACTGGCACCACCAGGTGGCGGCGATTCCCAATTTATGAACCGCTTTCGTGGGCAAGCGGGTGGTGGAGGCCGGATCGACCGGGAGGATTTATTCATTCCATTTATTGAGCTTTTACTATGTGCACAGCACTGTACTAAGCGCTTGGAATATACAATTCGGTCAATCCCTGCCCGATGACGGGCTTATGAGGTTGGGCGAGGGGCCGGGGGGACGGGCAAGAGACCGGAGAGAGACAGGAGGCGGATCCCCTCTAGACTCTGAGCTCATTGTGGACAGGGAATGCCACTGTTTATTGTTGTATTGCACTTTCCCAAGCGCTTAGTACAGTGCTCTGCACTCAGTAAGCGCTCAATATGTACGGTTGAATTTATGAATGACAGGGATGATGGGTAGAGGGGCAAAGGGCGAGGGAGGGAAGGGGGGCCGGATCCCCTCTAGACTCTGAGCTCATTGTGGGCAGGAAATGTCACTGTTTATTGTTGTACTGTACTTTCCCAAGCGCTTAGTACAGTGCTCTGCACTCAGTAAGCGTTCAATAAATATGGTTGAATTTATGAATGACGGGGATGATGGGGAGAGGGGCAAGGGGTGAGGGAGAGAAGGGGGGCCGGACCCCCTCTAGAGTCTGAGCTCATTGTAGGCAGGGAATGCCACTTTATTGTCATAATGTACTTTCCCAAGTGCTTAGTACAGTGCTCTGCACTCAGTAAGCACTCAGTAAATACGGTTGAACTTATGAATGATGGGGATGATGGGGGCAAGAGGTTGTTATTTACAAATTTTTAAGTCGCACAGGGAAAAAACAGTCCTTGGTTTGTTACAATGGTAGTTACAGAATTGAGACCAAAATGTTCTTCACTAAAATATACTAACCACCTTAGAAGGTCCTTTCTGACTTAGAGTAGGTGCACCTACTGCTGGGGAAGCAGCGCAGCGTGGCTCAGTGGAAAGAGCCCAGGCTTGGGAGCCAGAGGTCATGCGTTTGAATCCTGGCTCTGCCACTTGTCAGCTGTGTGACTGTGGGCAAGTCACTTAACTTCTCTGTGCCTCAGTTACCTCATCTGTTAAATGGGGATTCAGACTATAAACACCACGTGAGACAAGGGACTGTGTCCAACCCGATTTGCTTGTATACACCCCAGTGCTTAGTATGCATGGCACATAGTAAGCACTTAACAAATACCATTATTATCATTATTATTATAATGATTCCATTTTATTTAGGAACATGGAATAGTTTCTAAATTTGAAAGAGGTTTCCTTTACCAGGACCCAAATCACCTGAATTTCCACATTCAAAGAGTCAAATTTGGATTTTAAAAACTTAAAACCATTTGCCCTCTTGACTAAACATCTACTTTCCATTTCCATCAATGATCTCTCAAACTATCTCCTTTCCATTTCCTGAGTTTGTCTTCCCCATCTCTCTGCCTTCTCTAAAAACCCCGGGTTTCATCCTGTCCAAGTCTGAAACTGACCTTCAAGATTGGCAGCAGGTTTCCAGTCATAAAGTGAAGAAGCATAAACCGAATTTTAAAATTAATTGTTTTCCTTAGGTTATTTATCCAGTTAGTGTGTCACATGGTTACCAGATTGAATGGCACCAGACCAAATCCATCCTTGTTCAGTGCTCATGCGCATGTGCACACAAATACACACACACACACACACACACACACACACACACACACAGCTGGCCACGCCCACAAACACCATTTGGAATCAATGGAAAACGTGTTCCACTTACAGCCAAGCTCGTTGTAAAACCACAACAGGGAAAGCAGAACACCCTGAATAACACACACACACCACACCTGTCAAATGGACAGTCAGTCAGTCCGTCAATAGTATTTATTGAGCGCTTATTGGGTACAGAGCACTATACTAAGCACTTGTGAGAGTACAATGTAACAGTATAATAGACACATTCCCTGCCCAAAACGAGTTTACAGTCTAGAGGGGAAGAAAGACATTAATATAAATAAATAAAATTACAGGTATGTACATAAGTGCTGTGGGGGGGGGGGGGTGATTAAAGGGATCAAGTCAAGGTGACAGAAGGGAGTGGAAGAAAAGGAAAAAAGGCTTAGACAGGGAAGGCCTCTTGGAGATGTATCTTCAATAAGGCTTTGAATGTTTGGGGGGCAGAGAAAGTAGTTGTCTATCAGCTATGAAGAGGGAGGGCGTTGCAGTCCAGAGGCAGGACATAGGCGAGAGGCTGGCAGTGGGACAGATGAGATGCGGTTCATTGATAAGGTGAGCATTAGAAGATGAAAGTGTGTGGGCTGGGCTGTAGTAGGAGAGTAGTGAGGTGAAGTAGGAGGAGGCAGGGTGATTGAATGATTTTAAGTTGGTGGTAAGGAAACTTGACTCAACCCCTGGTTTTATCGGCAGACCCATTTTACAGATTTTGTTCTGAATCACATTAAGCAGGCAATGGAAGTCAGAAGACAAAGATTTCAGTTAATAGGTTTATGCTCTAAGAATTGAATGGAAGTTAACAGCCCTGCCTAGCCCAGCCCCTGCCCCAGCCCAACCACAACCCCAGCCCCATCCCTATAGTCCAGCCCCAGGAGGGTTCAGAGCTGTCAGGGGACACTCACGCCCAAACTGTAAGGTCACTGCTAATACCCCCGCAGCCCCAGTCCCATCCTAGGAGTAGCCACTCCTGAAAGCGACATGACTGCTCCCCTCTCCCCCATTCCAGCAGAGGGGACCCAATTCCCAGGGCTAGGGTCCACAGTATCTGGATTCCTGGCTCTCACCAATCTGACCCGACAATAACAACCTGCTTTCAATGGGAAGCTTTGGAACATCACAGGGGTTTTTGGACCGTGACCTCAAGATCGTTCGTGTTCCAGTTCCAGGAAACATCAGTGTGCCCAACCCCTGGACGTCTGAGCGAGAGCGGTCAGAAGTGAGAGCCCTCCGCAAGCGTCCAGTGAAATCATTTGACCTGGCCGAATTCCACCAGGGCCTGAGGCCTCGGGGCAGTCACTACAGAGTCCCAGAAGGAAGGGTTGTTCTCAATGATGCATGACTCCACCTGGCAGTAATGGTGTGTGCAGAGGGCCCAGGAGGAGCAGTACACAATACTGAGCAGCACTGGGGGCAGTGTGCTGGACCAAGTACCCACTGGGGGCAATGCTTGACTCTATTTATTGCCATTGTTCTTGTCTGTCTGTCTCCCCCGATTAGACTTTAGGCCGGCAAACGGCAGGGACTGTATCTGTTGCCGACTTGTTCATTTCAAGTGCTTAGTACAGTGCTCTGCACATAGTAAGCGCTCAATAAATACTATTGAATGAATATTGAGCACGTGTGGGGGCAGTGCACTCTACTGAGCGCCTGGGAAAATATAGCAGAAGCCCTTAGCCCTGCTTATATCTAAAACCCCATCCCAAACCAAACTTTTAGAAAACATAGATGCTTGTGAAATTGTATCTGTTCACAGGGATCTCATAGGGAATGTGTCTGTTATATTGCCATAGTGTACTCTCCCAAGCGCTTAGTACAGTGCTCGTCACACAGTAAGAGCTCAATAAATATGATTGACTGACAACTGCTAAAACACAGTCCTTTCTGCGGGTTAGTTATAAACAGAACTGAATGCATACAAAGACCTTTCTCCCAGTTATTTATAACAAAACTGGATTCAGACCACAACAAAAGATTTTATCTCTTGTTTCCACTGTTGATCAGCATGAACACAGAAAGGAAAAAGAAAAAGTGTTTACAAAACAACTCATCAGTCCTGGGGCTTGGCAGACACAGCTGACACACTTCCACCAGGTAATCTAAAAATCTCCAAGGATCAGGAGGAGCTGGGTTGGGGGAAATACTGTATTTCCTCAGTGCTTCTCCATCTGCCACCAAGCGGTAAAGGGCTTCAGACTACTCTCCCTCCTGGCCTCCAAGGCACAGTCTGATCGATCATTCCTTTCATTCATTCAATCGTATTTATTGAGCGCTTAATGTGCAGAGCATTGTACTAAGCGCTTGGGGAAGTACAATACAGCAAGGCAGAGATCTGGGGCTGCAGTTTCACATTTGGAACCCAGGATCTCTTCACCCAGAGCTCCTGACCCAGAGCCGGGGAAGGGGGCTGAGGGGTGTTTGGGGTTCACTTTTGCACTGCCTCTCCACAGCCCTGTACGGCTGCAAGAGGGCCTCTGTACTGAGTGTCTTCTGGGTACAGAGCAGGGCACAGATCCTGACAGGTGTGCAGATCCTGATCCTGGGCATTTGGGAGATACCACAGAAGAAGACACAGTCCCTGTCCCGGAGGGAGCTCATGTGCTCCAACATCTCCTAAAGCCCCCAGCTCCCCCAGGTAGCCAGGTGTGCCGACTGTGGGGGGTGGAGGGGAATGAAGGGCTTGCCTGGGGGTGGGGCCCCAGACATGGGTCCAGCGAGCCCGGCCATCTTGAGGCTGAAGGGGTGGATCCTATCATACAATGGCCCAAACTATCACACAATCATATCTATCATACAGTCATATCTCTCACCCTTATCATTCAGTGGGGTGGAAGAAGGGGGCCAGCAGGGGAGTAGGGGAGGGAAGGGGTGGGAGAGAAACAGCAGCATGGTGTAATGGAAAGAGCAGGGGCCTGGGAATCAGAAGGTCATGAATCCTAATCCCGGCTCTGCCCTTTATCTATGTGACCTTGGTCAAGTCACTTCACTTCTCTTTGCCTCAGTTACCTCATCTGTAAAATGAGGATTGAGACCGTGAGCTCCATGTGGGACAGGGACTGGGTGTGACCTGATTAGCTTCTATCTACCTCAGCGCTTAGTACAGTGATTGGCACATAGTAAGCGCTTAATGACTACGATAATTATTATTATTAAGGGAGGGAGGGGACGCCCAGGCCCTTACCTGGGGAGGGTGGCTCGGCTCCTCCCTCCTCGGAGCTGTTGCACTCGTCCCGGTTGTCGTCCCGGTCATCGTCCACCTCGTCCTCGTCGTTGTCTCGGGACGAGCCCCCGGGGCTGGCGGGAGGACTAGCTGGCGCGGAGTCGGCGTAGTCGCTGGAGGAGCCGGAGCGGTCCCGGGGGGCGGGCGTCCCGCTGCCCCCGACGCCCCCACGCTGTGGCCGACGATGGACCCGCGAGTGAAGCACCATCTGGTGATAGGTACGAAACACCTTCCCGCACTCGAAGCACTCACTGGACTTGTTCTGCGCCACCCGCCGTGCCTGACGAGCCGCCCGCCGGGGGTCGGAGTCGGGATCCCCGAGGCCGTGGAGGCCGCCGTTGGCACCCCCGGCCCGCTCGCCCCGCGCCCCACCCGCACAACTCTTCTTCCGTGCCCCGGGGCCGGGGGGCACCGCCTGCTCCATCTCCCGGTCGCGCTTGCGGCGGTCCTGGCCGGCCAAGACAAACTCCTGCCGGTCCTGGTCGTAGGAAACGTCGGAGCCCGTCAGGGCCTCGTCCCAGCCTGGGGCCTTCCCACCGTCAGCGGGCTCTGCCACCCTACCCCGAGTGGCCAGCTGCCAGGCCTGGTAGCTGTTAACAGGATCCAGCTCGGACACCCTCTGCCCCGATGGACCCCGGGGGGCCCCGACTGCCCCCGGATCCCCAGGGCACGGCCTCAGGTCCAGCCGGCGCAGGAAGAGCCGCTGGGGGTCGAGGCCCTCTGGGGTCCCCCCGCCGCCCCGCGCGGCCTGGGCGCCGTCCCCGCGGCGGTGCACGACCCGGTGCGCCTTCAGGCTGTCCACGTTGGCGAACAAGTTCCCGCACTTGGGGCAGACTTCGAACAGGGCCAGGCCGGCCACCACGGCCTCCTCCTGCACCACGTCGTTGATGGTAGCCACGGGGGCGGTGCCAGGGGCAGAGGCGGTGCGGGGCCGGCTCCTGCCCCCAGCTCTGGGGCCATGGGCCTTCATGTGGTTCTTGAGGAACCAGGACTCCTTGAACCTCCGCCCGCAGATGTGGCAGCCATGGTCCAGGGAGCCGCGGTGCTTCTTCATGTGCGCCTTGAGGAACCAGGTCTGGCTGAAGGCTTGGCCACACACCTGGCATGGGAACTCGCCTGGGCCCGGCTCGCCCCGCCCACCGGCAGGGCCTGCGCCAGGCTCGCCTGACCCCCTGTCCTCCGGGGGAGCACTGAGGTCACCCGGCCCAGCCCTGGGCACCTGTAGTTCCCGACCCTCGGGCTGTGCCCCCGGGGTTGGGGGAGGGGAGCCCCGGGACCCAGCGGGGATGCAGTCCCCCTGGGTCACCAGGGCCTCCCCAACATCCACCGGGCCATTCCCTTCTGCCAGGCTGGCGCCATCCAGGATGCGGTTACAGGCCGACGTGCTCTTGGTGGGGCTGGCACAGCCGCCCAGCCCCTCGGCCGTGCCCGTGTCCCCGAGCTGCACCTCCCCGACCCCCGCCTCGGGGCCCTGGTTCTTGTGGCCCTGGTTTTCGTGACCCTGGCTCTCTGGGCCCTGACTTACGGCACCGGCACGGTGGCTCCGGATATGGAGCTTGAGGTCCCCTTTCTGAGCTGCACGGTGCGCGCAGTAAGGACACTTATACGGCTTCTCGCCCGTGTGCTTCCGCATGTGCTGCGACAGAGAGCTCTGGAACGGGAAGCTCTTGCCGCAGATGCAGCAGCCGTAGCCCCCGGAGCGGTCATCACCGGGGGCCCGCGGGGGTGCCCGGCCCGGGCTGGTGGACCGGCGCAGCTCCCGCTCGGCCTCCTGGGAGCGCTCCATGGCAGCTCCGGCCGCATGGGCTGCAGGCGAGGGCAGGGGGGCAGTGGCGGGGCCGGGGTGCCCGGCGGTCTCAATCATGCGGGCCTTCTCCTCCGACGGAGGTCCCCTCCCGTCCCCAGCCACGGGAGGGGCTCCTGGCACGGTTCTCTCCTGGGCAGCCTGGGCGCAGGCAGAGGGCAGGCACACCTGCAATGGACACAAAGAGAGGCACAATTGGGTTGACCGGGTGGGATGGGGGCAGTGGCAACGAGGTGCACCCCCTGGGCCTCGACGGCGAACAGAGGCTCAGTTTCCCCAGAGCCAAGGCCACATACAAGGACTCAATCGGGTCATTGTTTGGCAGCATTTATTGAGCACCTACCATACAGGGCAGCACGATACTGAGTGACTGGAGTTCCTCTTTATTAAGGGGGCAGTACCACCCTTCACTTCCCTGCCCCTGGGGTTGGACTGGGAGGACCTGAGAATCCCAGAGGGCCTAGGGAACCTCCAGCCTAACTGTGCTCCAGGAGAGTCTGGATTGTCCAGCTTGATGACAGGGTTCAGATTGGGTAAATGTGGTTTCCCAGGGGCCAGCCTGGAGAATTCAAGATATAGTACACCTACAGGTTGTCTGACAAAACATAACTCACTGGGGCCCTTTTGATGATTATGAATTTCACTTTATTGGAAGTGGTAATGCCACCTTGGTCCAGACTGTGTTTAAGCTTGAAAATGGTGGGCAATTCCTGACTTAATAGCTGGGCTAGGAGAGAGGGTGTATTTCCCTAGGGAACAGATAAGCAGTTGGAAGCAAATTCAGCACTGTGAGGGAGGGAAGGAGTAGTGGGAGGGAAAAGGCAGAGGAAAGAGTGCCCTGAACTGAGTGCCTGCTGTATGAAGAGCACTGTTCTCAGTGCCTGCTGGGTGCAGAGCACTACATAAGCACCTAATGTGTGCAGAGTGCTGTTCAGGGTGACTCTAAACAGTGGGAGGAATTTTTTCTTTGATTCTGACATCAATCCCTACCATATCTTTCCCTCCCCCAGGTCACATTTCATTTCCTTGTTCTACAATTTTAGATGCTATAAGTTAAGGAAAGAAAAGACTCCTGAGAGACTTTAAATAGCAAATCCAACATAGAATGTCCAGGATATCCTGGCATTCTGAGCCTGACCAAGCCCACTACATCAAGGCAAGGTGAAGCAGAATGTCTTCAGAAAAAAGCTATTCCAGAAAAAAGTCTGCTCCAGGAAAATCCATCCATCTAGGAAAAGGCTAAGTCAAAAAAAGACCAGTCAAGCAAATGACCATTCCAAAAACAGAGAGAGAGAGAGAGAGAGAATATCCCACGGAAAGTCTGGGATGGAAAAAATCAATCGAATAGAAGAGGGGTGTTGGAAAAGGCCACTTCAAGAAAGAGGGGAAATGGGCTGAGTTAGGAGGAGGCTGATTTTCAAAAGCTGCTCAGCCTTTAAAGAGTCGCTCTGGGCCATGCTCTTCTTGATGTTCAGCCTTGCCCAACCAGGCATTAGAAGAAGGAGGAAGAGGAGGTGCGAGGTTGGAGAGGATAAGATCCCAGCCCCCCAGGAGGGAGTTTGCTGCCACCACTGCATTTCAGAATGCTCAAAGAATGGCCCAGCCCAGAGCATCCCAGCCCAAGAAAGACTTTTCCACCATAGACCGGTTCCGTTTCCATTCATTGATTACACCAGCCCTGTCATCAAGGGCAGAAGTTTGTCCAAGTTTCCTTAACTTCCGGATCCGCCTCTCTTCTCTTCCCACCCCCTGCGAAATCAGATGGCCCGGAGCAGAAGCTTGGGACTCAGTTTCCCCCCACCCTCCCCTGCAGATCGACCCTAAAGCTGGGAGGGGGAGATGGGAAGGAGGAGGCACAGGGGGAATGGGGAGAGGGAGAGAAGGGGGGAGAAGAGCGGCCTCAAGAAAAAGGAAAGGGCCCAAACTCCAAGAAATGTGGATGCTGGGCGGGGAGGCCGTCGAGGTCCACGGGCAGGTAAGAAAAACTTCCCTAAACCCTGTGCGAGGAGGGAAGTTGGCGACGCTCCAGGGCTCAGGGGACACGTACCCCGCTCAAGGGACATACTTTATTAGCACTCCTGCCCCGTCATCCTCCAGAATTAAAATCCATCATTAACCTCCCATTAACCTGAGAAGCAGCATGGCTTAGTGGAAAGAGACCGGGCTTGGGAGTCAGAGGATGTGGCTTCTAATCCCGGCTCTGCCACTTGCCTGCTGCTTGTCCTTGGGCAAACTACTTAACGTCTCTGGGGCCTCAGTGACCTCATCTGTAAAATGGGGATTAAAACTGTGAGCCCCACGTGGGACAACCTGATGACCTTGCATCTACCCCGGCGCTTAGAACAGTGCTTGGCACAGAGTAAGTGCTTAATAAATACCATCATTATTATTATTATTACCTCCCAACCCAGCTCCTTGGGGCGGGAACAAGGGGGCCATTCTCCGAGGGAAAGGGGGGAGATTCCGGAGCGACCACTAGGAGACCCTCCCGCCCCACCCTGGGGATCCAAGTGCCAAATAGGTCAAGCTCTGGGGCTTCTTGGCACAGGCCGGGCAATAATAATAATAGCATTCTTTAAGCACTTAGTATGTGCCAGGCACTGTACTAAGCGCTGGGGTGGATACATGCAAATTGGGTTGGACACCGTCCCTGTCCCACGTGGGGCTCACAGTCTCAATACCCGGTTTATAGATGAGGGAACTGAGGGCCAGAGAAGTGAAGTTCCTAGCCCAAGGTCACACAGCAGACAAGTGGAGGAGTCGGAATTAGAACCCATGACCCATGATCTATACTAACGCTCCCCAGCCCCCTATTAAGCAGCGTGGCTTAGTGGACAGAGCATGGGCTTGGGAGTCAGAGGACATGGGTTCTAATCCAGGTCCGCCATTTGTATGCTGCGTGACCTTGGGCAAGTTACTTAACGTCTCTGGGCCTCAGTGACCTCACCTGGAAAATGGGAATTAAGACTGTGAGCCCCACGTGGGACAACCTGATGACCTTGTATCTACCCCAGCACTTAGAACAGTGTTTGGTACATAGTAAGTGCTCAATAAATACTGTAATTATTAATTATTATTTGCTACCTGCATTCGTTTAGGAGGTCTGGCCTGGCCCAATCAGGCAATCCCATCCAAAGCCAGGTCTGTTCCACTCTCCGTAATTGCCCCTCCAGGGTGGAAGGGGGATGGGGAAGGGCAGGGAGAAAAGAGACTGGGGAGGGCAAGGAGAAATTAATCTCCAACTCCAGATAAATGATCCACCCAGAGAGACACTTGTTAACTGTTACTGGAGTGCACTGGCGGGCCATTTCTCCGCCCCAAGGAAAACACTGGAGCCAATATTACCCGTGCATAAAGCGGCCTATGTCCTGTCCCTGAAACGTAAAAACCAGTAGTTACGACCAACCCCGCAGGAGGAGACAGAAAGGCCGATGAATGCACAATGTGATTATTGATTAGCTCCCAAAAGGCCAAGAATTTGACTGGGGCAGATGTGTCCATGTGCATGTGCGCCTCCCCTCCCTCAGGGGCAGCGAGAAGTCACGGGGCCTTTTCCCTGAGCCCGGTTAAAACAAAAGAAAAAGATCGAGGACTATGTGGTGAGCTCCCGGCCTCAACGTGGGGAAGATTCTCCCTGATGCCGAGGAAAGGTGAAGTTACTTCTCCTTTGCTTCCAGAAGGGAGTGGAAATCTGGAGCTTCAGAGGATTCCCGTGTCCTGCATGGGTCCCCTCCCCCTGCTTAAACTGGCAACTCAAGGCAAAACGGCCACGATCCCCCCGGGCGGAGGTGTGATCCAGGACCGGCCTCAACTGTGATCCAGGCTGTGAAGGCCAGGCCGAATTCCCGGCACCCTCCACTTCCCTGCAGCCTCGGCATCACTGCTATCATGGTGTGGGCCCAGTTGTCCAGGCTTAGTGCAGTTCCACGCGTGTTTCCTCTCCGGGCGGCCTCGGGGGAGGGCGCGAGGGCCGCCCCCGGCCCCAGGAATGCTCGGCAGCAGCCTCGAAGGCAGCTGGATGAATGGATTCTTTCGCCCCCTTGACCAAAGCACCCGTTCGGGGCCAATGCGAGTCACCCGGGCACAGAGCGGGCCATTGTACAAGGGGGCACCCAAAGGCGGTTCCGGAGGTGAAACTTCCCACACGAAAATCTCTTCCCAAAGCCAAGAGAAAGTTAGGCTTCTCCGGGCTTCCTCCCCGCGGCCCACAGCATTTCAGGTCAACTGCAACTCCCTAACAGCCCCACCCACCCCGGCCCCACCCTGGGGATAGCGGCCAACTAATAATAATAATTACGGTGTTTGTTAAGTGCTTATTATGTGCCAAGCACTGTTCTAAACACAAGGTGATCAGGTTGTCCCATGTGGGTCTCACAGTTAAGATCACTGAGGCACAGAGAAGTTAAGTGGTTTGCCCAAGGTCACACAGCAGAAAGTGGCAGAGCCAGGATTACAACCCACGTCCTCTGGCTCCCAAAAGTCCTCTGGCTCCCAAAACCGTACTCTTTCCCTTAAGGCACGTTACAATCAGAATTCAATAAATCTGTTAGGTCATAAACTCCCAGAGGGTACGGATTTGGGCTACTTTACTCTGTTGGACTCTCCCGAATGCTTAGTTCAGTGCTCCGCACAGAGTAAGTGCTCAGTAAGTACCATTCATTGATAGATTGCTTGAAATCCCACTTGTTGATTGGCATGAGGGGTTTCTCTGTGGAGTATGCACTGGTTGTCTGACTGCTGGGAGTTTAAGCGTGTAGGAGTTCCTTTGTGTCTGTAGATCACTCTCATTATTTTGCATTTTTTGAGGTCCTCTAAACCTGTGTAACTCCAAGAAAATTTGGGAAAGCAGCATGGATGAGTTGAAAGGGTTCTTCGTGGGTTCTAAGTGAGGAGGAAAACTCGGAGCCCCAAGGCAGGAGACAAACAAGCCCTCATCTGGCCTCCGCCCATCTCTCTTCCAGAGACAATGCGCCCCTCGGGAGGGGAGGTGCGAGGAGAGATGTGAAGGGCGCAGGGCCGCATCACACCTGTAAACATAGGTAAGGATCTCCCAGGACCGGCCTGCTGCCAGTCCTAGGGGAAATCGGTTCATAACAAGGACTTTCCCTCCAGGACTGCTCCAGTCTTCCATCCCCTCCTTCTCTTCCCCTGAACCCTCCGCCCGAGCTGTTCCAAAGGAAGGGGTCTTTCGGGATAGAGACCCCAGGAAGGCTTTCTCCTCCGTCTCCTCGGGAATCCACCAGGAGCAATTTTGTGTGTGTGTGTGACACCACCTCTCCCGCACTCCCCGCCTCAAACCTGTGGTGCCCAACGCCCCAGCTCCAATTCCTCTCCCTTCCAAAGCTCCGCCTCGTGGGGACCTCAACTCAAAAGGCTCCAGAGCCCTAAGAGAGAGAATTTTGTGGAGAAATCCATAAAACTGCCTGTTAAGCACCACCTTTCCAGCTATTGCAGACGGCCCAGAGAAACTTCCACGAGACCAACCCCAACTCTGAAAACACCCCGGCACAGAAAAGGCTTTCTCTGCCCTAGTAAAAGCTCCTCCCCACAGCTGGGACTCCAGGGAACTCGACTGCCCACTTCAAAACCTTATTGAAGGCACATCTCCTCCAAGAGGTCTTCTCGGACTAAGTTCCATTTTTTCTCATCTCCCACTCTTTCTGCATCACCCTGACTTGCTCTCTTTGCTCCCCCCTCTGAGCCCCACAGCACTTATGTACTTACCCCTAATTGTATTTATTTGTATTGATGCCTGTCTCCCCACCTCTAGACTCTGAGCTCGTTGTGGGCAGGGAATGAATGTCACTGTTTATTGTTGTATTGAACTTGCCCAAGCATCAGTGCTCTGCACATTGTAAGCGCTTAATAAGTACTATTGAATGAATGTGCTTACACGTCTGTGTGACTGACCAAGCACATGCACACGTGTGCATGTCTGAGTCCATGACATGCAGCAGCAGCATGGCCTAGTGGAGAGAGCAAGGGCCTGGGAATCAGAAGGATCTGGGTTCTAATCCCGGATCCACCACTTGTCTGCTGTGTGACCTTGGGCAAGCCACTTCACTTTTCTGTGCCTCAGTTACCTCATCTGTAAAATGGGGGTTGAGAAGGTGAGCCCCATGTGGGGCAGGGACTGTGTCCAACCTGATTACTTTGCATCTACCCCAGTGCTTAGAACAGTGCTTGGCACATAGTAGGCGTTTAACATACCGTAATTATTATTATTTTTATTACATGTGGATGTCTGAGTGGGCGGGTCTAATGTGCTTGTGTGCGGGTTTCTGTTTGTGTGCGGGTCTCTGTATGAGCTTGTATAAATAACACGTGGTGCAGCCAGCCATGAGCCTGTAACTTGCCCTAGTTCATAGCTGCTCACAGCAGAAAGCGCTCCATTCGTGGGTGTTTACCAAAACCAGTTTCTGAGGAGTACATTGTGTAACACCTTCCTAGGAATACTCTGTCTTCCTTGATCAAACAAAAGCATGAGGTTACTGGGCCTTTTTTCCAAACGCAGGGATATTATCTTTTTCCGACCCTCCCTGCAGGATCCCAGGAGTGCTGCTGCCCAGGCCAGCTCTACTCTTGGCTCAGGACGGGGAGGCCCCGATAAACCCACTAGCCACCTTGGCTCTCTATAAGCCCAGCCCCTAAAATGGCAAAATTTCCCAATTCCCCTCTGGGCTGGTCCAGAAAAGGCGAGAGCTGGGAACAGGTGGACACGCTACAAGCAGTGAGACTTAGGGGAAAGAGTATAGGCTTGGGAGTCAGAGAATGTGGGTTCCAATCCCAGCTCCGCTCCTTGTCTGCTGGGTGACCTTGGGCAAGTCACTTCACTTCCCTGTGCCTCAGTTACCTCATCTGTACAATGGGGCTGAAGACTGAGGGACAATACGATTACCTTGTATCTACCTCAGCACTTAGAGCAGTGCTTGGCACCTAGTAAGAGCTTAACAAATACCATAATTATTATTATTATTATTTCTGAACGGGCCTCACAAGATGGCTGGATTCCTCTTCTGCTGGTCCGCCCACCCACTAATCCTCCTAGCCCAGAGACATTCGATTGCAGAAGTGAAGAATTAAACTTTAAACCGGTTACACAACCACTAAACACTAGCGACTGTCCAGGGTGGGTTCATGTTTCTCACCCTTTCTCGGCTCCACATCGAGACGAACCAGAAAAATACACCCTCCAATTCCTCCTAAACCGACCTTCGAGCTAAACCTCATTCAATCTCATTTACCGAGCGCTTATGGTGTGCAGAGCACTGTAATGAGCACTTGATTTTTTGTACAGGATCAAGACAGTGTAGTGGATACAGCACGGGCCTGGGAGTCAGAGGATCAAGGGTTCTAATTCCGGCTCCACCCCCTCTCTGCTGTGTGACCTTGGGCAAGTCACTTCACTTCTCTGGGCCTCAGCTACCTCAACTGTAAAATGGGGATTGAGACTGGAACTTCACATGGGACAGAGACTGTGTCCAACCCGATTTGCCTGTATCCACCCCAGCACTTAGTACAGTGCCTGGCACCTAGTAAATGCTTAACAAATATCACTATTATTATTATCCTCCATCTTTACTCCCACCAATGCTGTTCCACTAGCCTGGAATGCCCTCCTTCGGTCCCCACATCAGGCAGATCCCAGCTCTCCCAAGATTCAAATCCCACCTAAAATCTCACCTCTCCAATAAACTACCAACTCTGTTGTACTCTCCCAAGCACTTACTACAGTGCTCTGCACAAAGCACTTAATAAATACAGTGGATTGAAACAATCAATTCGAATTGAAGTTTTTCCAGATTAATTTCCCTGCATCCCGAGCTGTATCATCCCTTCAGCCACCTCTAGTGTTTAGGGATTTATTTACACCCCACCTTAGCACTCGTTTATATATGTCTACTTATTTGTTTTGACCACTTGAACTGTAAATATTTTTATGTCTACCTCCCCCCTTTATAGTGTTAAGGGTGTCAACTCCTTGTGGGCAGGTAGCCTTATTAAAAGCACATCTCCTCCAAGAGGCCTTCCCTGACTAAGAAACCTGGAATGGTTACTTTAATGTGTACTTCTCAAAATCTTAGTTCATTACACTGCACCAAGTAGGTGCTCAATCAAAGCTGATGCTAATGCCACTGTTAAAATTTACACTCACACTTACACCTGCACACTTTTGGGAAGTGCCTTTCGCTATCATCTATTTCTTCTGCCCTTTCCCAGTTACTTTTGATATATACACACCTCCAGCCTGCCGATCGGTAAACAACCTTTGGTTCGCTTTTCTCAAGAGCATTTTTGAGTCTGTATAAACCATGCCTGGATTCTAACTGCATTATATTGTGTAACACTCCAAACCACAAATAGAAAAAAAGCAGATGTGGACACTTCAGACCTGACAAACAGCCACACTGGAAACATGTGAATGGTTAAATCTAGCCAGACAGTCAGAGTGTACAGTACACAAAAAAGACTTTTGTTTTTAAGCCTCTGCAGATAAGGGAATAATTAGACCCTGAACCAGGGCAAATGAAAATGTTTGCATAAGAATGAGAACCTCGTTCTACTGCTCTGATTTCATGCAGCCTTCAGGAAGCACCTAGAGGATCTGCAAAGGCTTTTTCACCTCTTTAAACTCAAGCCACTCCATCTTAGATAAGCACTTACAGAAAGTGCTCTGATGCAATGGTAGTTTTGTTGAAGCTGCTGTTGAAATTTAGGAAGGGTGGCTCTTACTGGTGTGACCTAATGGAAATAGCAGGGGCCAGAGAATCAGGGGACCTGTGCTCTAATGCCAATTCAGTCTACTGTGCCTGCTGGGTGTCTTTGGACAAGTTTTTTGTTTTTGTTTTAAATGGTATTTGTTAAGTGCTTACTAAATGTCAAGCACTGTACTAAGCGCTGGGGTAGATACAAGATAATCAGGTTGGGTATAATCCGTGTCCCTAATGGGGCTCACAGTCTTAATTCCCATTTTACAAATGAGGTAACAGACACGGAGAAGTTAAGTGATTTGCCCAAAGTCACACAGCAGACAAGTGATGGATCCGGGATTAGAACTCAGTTCTTCTGGCTCCCAGGCCCTTGCTCTTTCCATTAGGCTATCTTGCTTCAAATCACTTGACTTCTCTGTGCCTCAATTTTGTCATCTGTAAAACGGGGATTTTAATATCTATTCTCCCTCCATCTGACTGTGAGTCCCGGGTGGGGCCAGAACCGTCTCTGACCTGGTTAACCTATGCTTAGCATTTACTAAGCACGTAAACAGCACAATTATTAAGGAGTGGGCACTGCACAGGTCATATGAACACTCCCTGTCCCCAAGACATGGAAGGCAGGTGATAATGTCTAAATTGATAGAGGTGCTGATGGCAGTAATAATTACTAATTATGGTACTTGTTAAGTGCTTTAAAGCTGATAGATGGTAAAAAGTTCCTTTCTGGTGCAGAGGTGGATGGGCAGACACTGGAAAAGTTGCTTTAAATAATGTCTATTCATTTACACTTAACCCAGCCTTCTAAATAAGTGCTAAACTCTTCCATCAGGCCACATAATTACCATTTTAGCCCAAGCCCCTCCTCTAAAGGGCTCCCTAGTGACCTTGTAACCAGCGTTCTGGACTCTTCCCCACAGCCTGGGATGACCTGTTACGGAGACAAAGGCAGTGCCTCATATTTTGGAGACCCTCCCCGATTCCACCCCAAGCACCCGTTGCCGAGGGTAAGAAGGATCCAGAAAGGAGAAGAAGCCTCTAGGCAAGGAACTCTGGTCCTGGTGGGAGCTAAAGGTACCTGGCAAGATGGAAACTCAGAGAGAGAAAGGTGAGAAATTCTGCCAGCCAGCTCTTCCCTGCTACCCCAGAGACCTCAAATGCACCAAGACAGAACACTCCAGGAAGAAAAACACACTGAAAACCTAAACAGGTGGTGGAGATTGATCCTGGGCTCCCAGACCCATCCAAAATGGGCACCTTTGGTGGGTCCTCTTGCTGTGGTGATGATGAAATGACTCAAGCCCCACACGAAACACCAACAGTGCCACGGTTGAGGCGGGCGGGGGTGTGAACTGCCTGGTATCGCACACCTGGAGACACCAAAAGGCCAAACCTGTCAATAATAATAATAATAATGGTATTTGTTGACTCATTCATTCAATCATATTTATTGAGTGCTTATTGTGTGCACAGCACTGTACTAAGCACTTTGGGGAGTACAATACAACAGTAAACAGACACATTCTGTGACCACGACAAGTTTACAATCTAGAGGGGGTGAGACAGATATGAATATAAATATATTACAGATATGTACATAAGCACTGTTAAGCGCTTACTATGTGCCAGGCTCTGTACTAAGCACTGGGGTGGATACAAGCAAATCGGGTTGGACACAGTCCTTATCCTAGGTGGGGCTCACAGTCTCAATCCCCATTTTCCAGATGAGGTTACTGAGGCTCAGAGAAGTGTAATGACTTGCCCAAGATCACGCTGCAGACAACGGATGGAGACAGGATTAGAACCCTTGACCTGATTCCCAGGCCCGGGCTCTATCCACTAAGCCATTCTGCTTTTGGGCCAAAGGCCAGGCCAGTCTCTCTGGGTGCCATGCCTGGTGCCATGCCAGGCTTCCCCTCTCTCCTGCCTTAGGGTATGCACCTCTGTCACCTGCAGGTTCTTTTTTTGTTTGTTTTTCTAATGGTATTTGTTATGTGCTTACAATGTGCCAGGCACTGTATTAAGCACTGGTTGGACATGTCCCACGTGGCACTCCCAATCATAATCCCCATTTTACAAATGAGGAACAGAAAAGTTAAATGATTTGCCCAAAGTCACACAGCGGACAAGTGGCAGAGCCGAGATTAGAACCCAGGTCTTTCTGACTCCCAGACCCATGCTCTACCCGCTAGACAATGCTGTGCCCAACTTCTCCACTAGATTGTAAGTCCCTGTTTTGTTTTGTTTTGTTGTCTGTCTCCCCTTTCTAGACTGTGAGACTTTTTGTTGGGTAGGGATTGTCTCTATTGCCGAATTGTACTTTCCAAGCACTTGGTACAGTGCTCTGCACACAGTAAGTGCTCAGTAAATACGATTGAATGAATCAATCAGTCAACTCTATTATAGTGACTTTCCCTGAATGCTCTGTCCAGGGCTCTGCACATAGTAGACTACAAGCTCCTTGAAGGAGAGGAGCTTCCAACACTATTGTCATCTCCCAAACGCTCAGTCCAGAGCTCATCACACAGCTATCAATAAATACTACTGATTGATTGATTAAGGTGGGCAGGAGCCAAGCAGGCAAGCAGAGCACTGCAAGTCTCTGATGAAAACCATGTGCCTATAAAATCCAAACCTTTGCCGGCAGAGACCCCACCCCTCTCCTAATGAACTGGTGAAACCTCATATATGAGCAATAGCAGCCCTCCTCTCTCAAGTGTAAATTCAAAGCAGCCTATAATCCTTCATCAACCTAGAAAATAACCGATAAACCAATCTCCCTGTAAAACCATTAACAGATTCTGGCTTCCGTATCAACAGGGCAATTTGCTCAGACCAGTTTTAATCCTCGCTCTAAACCACTAATCCCAGGATTTTCATAAACAGGGGTGCTTTCCCACCTTTACATAATGCCACCGCCCCAAAGTTTTGCAGCTCATTAAAAATTGACTTATTTACCAATAGAAGTAAAAATACATATGGTAGCAGTTAAGGTGCCGTGACCTATTGCCTCTCCAGCTCTTATTTTCTAAAGAGAAGTCACCATTTTGAAGAAAAGCAGTGCACGTAAGTAGGAAGCCATTTAACCCCTACCAGGCACTGATCCCAGCACTGCCTCCCTGTGGCTTGTGTTATGCAAAAAGGGCGAATTGTTTCATCATAACGATTTGGGCCAGACCCGGCAGAGCAATGGCTGGCCTGAGTAAGGAATGGATGTGAATTTTCAGGAAACATAATGGGTATGTTATCCCAAATCGACACCTCAACTTCTCATCTTCAAAGTGACATCTGGCCTAGCCGGTGGCAGTGAGGCCTTCCCATGGGGGCTTCCATCCAACCCGGACACCCGGACCTGGATCTTCCGCACGGCCCATCTGGACAGGCCTCTCCAAGCACCAAAATAAGCCCCTTCCCATCGTTTGCTTTTTTTCTTAAAGCAGGTCTTTTCTGAACGGTCCACAGTGCAGCGATTAAGTTTAATAGCAACAAGCTACTGCTGTCAACAAACAAGTCACCCAAGAAAAGAGCAGGGTTACCACAGAAAATGCCAAAAATAGGAGAATATATTATGCTTTAGGTTTATCATACTTTTCTCTGGAGGCATGTGGACCGGTGTTCCTGCCTGGGCCGAGAGAGTGGATTAAATTAAATCAAGGCCCATTCCTCTCCCCTCCTCCCTTCCCCTGCCCCGGTTGGCCCCAGCTCCAGTAACGCACCAGTCCCAAAGTGCACGAGGCTGAGGAAATGTAGGCCAGTTACCGGTTCTTCCAAACAGATGTGCCCTGGGAGGGAGAGCAAACACCCATCCAAAACGGGGGCTGTTACTTTTTACTTGCTGGAGGGGAGTGTGGGCAGGCAGCCCTGTGGCGGAGGCTGGTTGGGGGGGGGGGGGCGGGCGGGGAGTGGTCCCTGAAACTCTAAACTGACTCATTTCTCTCCACCACCCTATCAAGTTCCCCTATTTGCAAGCAGAAGCCTAACTGTAGCTCCTCACACCAGTCTGCAGTGAATCAACCTCTCCCAGCATCACTCAGAAAATAGTTAGTTCTGGACCTACAGGGAAAGGGGAAATGCTCGCTCACTCCTGCAACATCCCAACTGGACGGCAGACAGCCCTGACCCGAACTCAGCCCCGGCCTCAGCAGCTCCTCAGGTTTCGGCTCCAATAGAATGGAATCTATCCAGTGTTTCCTCTGTGCAGAGCACTGTACTAAGCGCTTGGGAGAACAGAGTTAGTAGGCATGATGGCTGTCCAGCCCCAGCTTCAAGCTCCTACCCCAGCCACAGCCCCGGCATCGTTTACTGTACTGGATTTCAAAGCCCACTCCAAATGCTGACATAAATCAATCACTAAATGAAACTCCAAGGCAGCGCTCAGGCAAGATAGGTTAAACACTAACACATGGACAAGACAGGCCCCGCCGCCTGTTTTTGAAACAAAGGAGGTGGACTCCTGAGCAGATTTCTATTCCTTTAGTGAATCTGGAAAGCTCTCCCTCCTTCCTCTCCCCACACCCAGCACCCGAAAAATACCAATGACATTCTAGAGGTTTCCAGTAAAAGGCCGCTGTGGAAAAACACGTGAAATTTGGGATGTGGGAGAAAAATCGAGCTAGGGTTAAGAAAGATTCCCCCATTTCCACACACCCAACTCAGAACACTGCCCGCCTTGAAAGGGACCTGCCCCTTCCCAGCTTCCTTCTCCCTACCTTTCAGTTAAGGAGGGGAAAAGATGACAGGCTCAGGACAGCAGTCCAGGAGAGCAGCCACAGCAGCAGTTGACCGGCCGCTGGACGGTATCTTGGTGGACAGAAACTGCATCAGATCGATTCTCGCCACTTTCTTAACCTTACCTGCCCCTTTTAGGGCAGGATGGGGGGAGATTGAAGATGTGCAGTGTGTGGGGAGGGTGGCAGGGTGCAGGGAACTGGGGTGTGGGGAGGATCACAAGGGATGGCTGTGTGTGATGGGGGAAGAGTGGCGGAGTGTGGAGGGGCTGTAGAGCTCCAGGTTGCCACCTCCCCCTTTCACCACCAATCAGACCTGGCACAGTCTGAAATTCAAGCACTTCACATCTCCCTTCTACCCCTGGAAGTAATTTCCGGAAATGTATGATTTCATCAGATTCTTGACTTAAACGGAGGCAGGATCTGCCTGGTGAAGGGGCTTGCAGGAAAGAAGTGTGGAAGAAGCACTGTGTATGTGGAGGGAAGAGGGCAGGCTGGATCTGACTTCAACTGAGCTTCCAAGAGGGGGCGGGAGGCTGTTTTTCTCATTACAGAATATCCCAAACATGTCTGATTTCTAAAAATAGTGTCCAATTGGAATTACATATGCTTTGTAGTTTCCATTTCACTTTGAAATGAGGATGAAAAGACAGCTTTTTGCCATCTTCTTCTTTCTGAGAAAACTATTCTTCAAAACTCTGGGAGCCACAAAGCGACATTTCTGTGCAAGTGACGCTTGTGGAGAGGCACCGCCAGAAAACATTCCATTTGAGATCCAAATGTGGCAGCCTCAAACGTCTAACGCGAAGTGAATCTGTTCATGTCCCTGTGGAGCCAGGTGTGCTCAGGGAGACCTAGGAAGCAGGTGGGGTGGCTAACTGACTCATTTCAAACACGCCAGTTTACCGGTGAACCTCGGCAGAGATTAGAAAGCAGCAAGATTCGACTGTCGAGGCTGGACCACAGGCGAGACCAACCCCGTTTCAAGTGCCCTCTCCCCCCACCAGATGGAGAGCAATTTCAACCTCTCCGGTAAGTGGCCATTTTAATGAGAAGCAAATTTCTTGTATGTATCAGCAATTCTGAGCCCTGGGGAAGGACTCCCTCTCACTCATCCCATCAAGTTTCATATATTTGACATTCTGAGGTCTGGGATGGTGTCATGTGGAGTGTGCCCAAGAGGCCCCAACCAAAAAGAAGGGTTCCCTCGGGTCTTCACATGGCGGCTCCAGGAATCACTAGTCCTAAAGTCCCTCCCGTCCCTCATCCCCTGCTCTTGTCTGCCCTTCAGTGAGAGGATACAGAGTTGGCCAGTCTAGCAGTGCCAGACTTCTCTAACTCAGCACTGCAGAAGGCCGCCTCTCCCCACCCAGCAGCATCCTTCTGTTCTTTCCCCCCTTCCCAGCCTTTTGCCCTGCCCCCACCCCACCGAAGGAATACAGAGATGAGCTAGGGGTAGAGAAACTGTACCCCTCTGGGAAAATCCCCAGCACTGAGGTCTCTGTGACCCAGGCTAGTGCCGGCAGACAGACAGTCCAGCATGTCTTCCAACGCCTGGCTGGAGTCAATCCTAGCGAGCATCAGGCCTAGCCTGCAAGGTGATGAAATACCTGTTCTCCCTTCCCTGGAGAACTGTGAGCCCCATGTGGGCGAGGGATTGTATCCAATCTAATTGTATTGTATCTACTCCAGTGCTTAGGACGGTGCACACTGAACCCACTGAGCACTTAACAATAAGAAGCAATGTAGCCTACTGAAAAGAGCCCTGGTTTGGGGGCAAGAGGATCTGAGTTCTAATCCTGGCTGCACAGCTTGCCTGCTGTGTGACTCTGGGTTGCAGTTCCATTCCCTCATCTGTAAGATGGAGAGACAATACCTGTTTGCCCTCCTACTTAGATTCTGAGACCCAAGTGGAACAGGGACTGTGTCCGACCTTATTATTTTGTACCTACCCCAGCGCTTAGTGCCTGGCACCTAGTTAGCACTTAACAAATAAGACAATCATTAACAAATATCAAAAATATTATTTTAGGAGAACCACTGGGAGTCAGCATGAGGGAAGCTAGGCCCCATGAAGGATGAAAATGAGGGGCTATGTTGAGATTCTTCAGGGGAAGGCAGGGACACAGGGATTTTTTTTTTTTTAACAGAACAAATGCCCTGAACTCCTTACCTCCCCCAGCCCGAAAAAGACAAATACTTCCAGCTCCTGAGATGTCCACTTTGAAGTGGATATCTTCACTGTAAATATTGGAGCTGAGAGGCAACATCCAATATTTACAGTGAAGATAATGAATCAGATGCATTCAACTCTCTTGGAAGGATACAAAGAAGATTAGCATGGCTCCTGCCCAAGGATGACACACAAATTCTTGAAGTGCTCCATGTTTTTTTCCCCTCTCCTCTAGACTGTAAACTCATGTGGGCAGGGAATGTCACAGTTTATTGTGGTGTTATACTTTCCCAAGTGCTTAGTACAGTACTCTGCACACAGTAAGTGCTCAATAAATACAATTGAATGAATGAAAGAACTCTCCACTATGGAGCTTCTAAGTCATTCCGTCACAACTCTAAAGTCCCAAATAATGAGAAAAAGTTTGAGTAGCTTAAATAAACCAATGGAAACTGGGGGATTCACAACGTACACATTATACTCATACCCAGGGAGCGTGTGCACATACCCCGTACAGTGTACAGGGCAACCATTCACACAAGGGAAGCAGTACAGCATAGTGCATAGAGCACAGGCCTTGGAGTCGGAAGGTCCTGGGTTCTAATCCCAGCTCTGCCACTTGTCTGCTGTATGGCCTTGGGCAAGTCACTTCACCTCTCTGTGCCTGGGTTCCCTTATCTGTAAAATGGGGATAAAGACTGTGAGCCCCAGGCAGGACAGGAACTGGGGCCACCCCAGCGCTTAGTACAGTGCCTGGCACATAGTAATAGCTTAACATATACCACAATTAATATTACAAGGCTGCATTCACCCAGAGGTCCTATTACTGTTTGAGCCCAGGCACCGTTTCTCCTGTATAAAAAGAAGGACACGGTTTAGTCCAGCCCAGAGATTATAGGAAGCATATTATGCAAGGGGCACAATGCACAGGCTCAGACGAACACCTTCCTGAGAAATATTCATTCATTCATTCAATCGTATTTATTAAGTGTTTACTGTGTGCAGAACACTGTATGAAGCACTTGGGAAAGTGCAATGCAACAATAAAGAGTGACAATCCCTCCCCACAACGAGCTCACAGTCTGGTGGGGGGCGACAGACATCAGTACAAATAGACATCGGTACAAATAAATAAAACTACAGACATATACATAAGTGCTGTGGGGCTGGGAGAGGGGGGAAGAGCAAAGGGAGCAAGTCAGGGCGATGCAGAAGGGAGTGGGAGACTGGAAAAGTGGGGCTTATAATAATCGGGAATCGCAGCTTCCTATTTCGGTATTGGGAACTCTAGGAGCCATTTCCAGTCACTTTGCAACAATGACTGTTCTTCCAAAAACAATCCCAAAGAGATTCCACTACCAGCAGGAGGGAGGGGTGTCAATAAATTGGGGGTAAAAGAGGGGGGTGAGGACTCCCCAAAGCAAATTCTACCCCCACCCGCATTGTGGCTTAGTAGAAAGAGCCCCCTTGGGAGTCAGAGGATGTGGATTCGAATCCCGAATCCGCCCCTTGTCTGCTGCGTGACCTTGGGCAAGCCACTTCACATCTCTGGGCCTCAGTGACCTCATCTGTAAAATGGGGCTTAAGACTGTGAGCCCCTCGTGGGACAACCTGATGCTCTTGTGTCTACCCCAGCGCTTAGAACAGTGCTTGGCACACAGTAAGCGCTTAATAAATACCAACATTATTATTATTATTATTACTAAAATGGGCATTAAGACTGTGAGCCCCACGTGGGACAGCCTAATGACCTTGTATCTACCCCAGCGCTTAGAACTGGGATTGGCACATAGTAAGTGCTAGAAGCATCGTGGCTTAGTGGAAAGAGCCTGGGCTTGGGAGTCAGAGGTCGTGAGTTCTAGTCCCGGCTCCGCTCCTTGTCGGCTGTGTGACCTTGGGCGAGTCACTTCACTTCTCTGTGCCTCAGTTCCCTCATCTGGAAAATGAGGATTAAGTCTGTGAGCCCCACGTGGGACAACTTTCCTTGTATCTACCCCAGTGCTTAGAACAGCGCTTGGCACATAGTGCTTCATAACTACCAACATTATTATTATAACTATTATTAAAATGGAGATTAATAATAATGTTGGGATTTGTTAAGCGCTTACTATGTGCAGAGCACTGTTCTAAGCGCTGGGGTAGACACAGGGGAATCAGGTTATCCCCCGTGGGGCTCACAGTCTTCATCCCCATTTGACAGATGAGGGAACTGAGGCCCAGAGAAGTGAAGTGACTCGCCCACAGTCACCCAGCTGACAAGTGGCAGCGCTGGGATTCGAACTCATGACCTCTGACTCCGAGGCCCGGGCTCTTTCCACTGAGCCACGCTGCACGTGGGACAACCTGATGACCTTGTATCTACCCCAGCGCTTAGAACAGTGCTTGGCAGATAGTAGGCGCTTAACAAATACCATTTTTAATATTATCATTATTATTATCATTATTCTTATTATTATTATTATTACAAACAAGCGGGGCGAGGGGCCGCATGTGAAACTTGGCAAAAGAGAAAACCTGGCCCCGCTGCCTCCGGACCGACCTGGCTCCGGAATGGACTCGCCGGTAAAAGTTGGCAAGATACAAAACCCGGAGGCAGAGTTTGGGGCCCGGCCCGGCTGCGGAACGGATCCGCCGGTAAAAGTTGGCGAAACGGAAAACCTGGAAGCGCGGCCTCGGGCCCCCACCAGCTCGGGAACGGACTCGCCGGTAAAAGTTGGCAAGGCGAAAAACCCGGCGGCCCGGCGCCGGACCGGCTCGGGGATGCGGCCTGTACAAAGCGGCCACCCCGTGTGAATTCCCAGGCGGGATTAGGCACATTCCTGGGGGAAGGGTCTTCCCGGGTGGGGCCGGGAGCGGGGGTGGGGGTGGGAGGGGAACCGCCCCCCGGCCCGACCCTCGATTCCACACTCATTCAAGATGGCCAGTCCCGGCTCCTCCGACAAAACTAAAGATCTTTCTCCCCGTGTCCTGAAGTGCGCCCTCCACCCCCCTGGAAAAACAACAACAACAACAACAAAACAACAAAAAACAAAACAAAAAACCCCACAAGTGCTTCGACCCAACTTCACACCCAGGTTGGGCGCGGGGCGGACCACGGGGGGGATCTACCTCCCAGGAGAGCCGGTCAGCTTGGCTACTGGACATGTAAACAGCTCGAGAAGCGCCACTGCGCTAGGAAGGGCAGATCCCCTTTGGGAATGTGGCCTCCCACACCCACACGAACACACCAAACACATGCACACACACGCATACACACACACACACACACACACACACACACACACACACACAAAGTCCCAGCCCCAACACGGGACCGGTCCTGGGTGAGCCCGGGGCTTGGGGAGGGTGCCAGGGCCTGGGATTATAAAACCAGTCCCCAATCGATCCATCCACCGGAGGGTGGGAAGGAATAATAATAATAATAATAACTACAGTATTTGTTAAGCGCTTACTATGTGCCAGGCACTGTTCTAAGCGCTGAAAAATCCTTGAGGAAGAAGAAGGGGGGGAGAGGAAGAGAGGAGGAAAAGGGGCTGTTGCCCCCAGGGGATCCCTGGACGGGGAGGGGGCACTGGGAAAGGGGTCTGCCCTAGGGGAAGGGGCACCGGGACCCCTTGCCCTACTCTTTTGTTGTGTACAAGCCCCCAATCCAGTCCCAGGCCCAACCCAGCCCGAGGGAGGGGTGGGAGACTCCTTTTCCCC
This sequence comes from Ornithorhynchus anatinus, assembly GCF_004115215.2. Classification (NCBI taxonomy): domain Eukaryota; kingdom Metazoa; phylum Chordata; class Mammalia; order Monotremata; family Ornithorhynchidae; genus Ornithorhynchus; species Ornithorhynchus anatinus. Next base: position 28,960,909 of record NC_041750.1, on the reverse strand, counting down.
CGCGCCCCCTTCTTCTTCTCCTCCTCGCCCCCTCCCCTTCCCGTGGCCCGGGAAGTTAAAGGAAAAAAGCAATTACCTGGCCGAGACCCCCCGAGCCGCTCCGCTCCAGATCTCGCCGCCCCCAGGTCCAGATTCCTGGATCCCGGATCCCAGCTCTTGGATCCCGGCTCCCGGCTCCCGGCTCCCGGCTCCCGGCCAGGACCGGCCCCGACGCATCGCACAGAAACAACTGGGGGCCGAGCCCAGCCGCCCCGCCCCGATCTGCTCCTCCTCCTCCCCCTCCTCCTCCTCCCGACTCCTCCTCCTCCCGGCTCCTCCCTCCCCGACACCTCCCCTTTTCCAAAACGGAACCCCCCACCCCCGATTTCGGACGGGCCACCTCCCAAATCGCCCCCCAACACCTAGATGATACACCTAAATCCTGCTGCTCCTCCTCTAATTTACCTCTAGAAGAATTCTGGGAGGCAGAGTATGGAAAGAAAACAGAATCCCTGGTCCCTCCCAGCGCCTAGTATAGTGATGTGCACACAGTAAGCGCTTTTAATAACATTATTATTAAGTGCCGTCGAGTCGTTTCCGATTCGCAGCGTCTCCATGGATGTACTTTCTCCAGAACGTCCTGTCCTCTGCCATAATCCGCCACCTTTCTAACCGTTCTTCCGTTATCGTTGTTATGGTCACTATCCATCTAGTTGCCTGCCTGCCTCTTTCACGTTTTCCCTGGACTTTTCCTAGCATCAGTGTCTTCTCCAGAGAATTAGTCCTGATTATGTGTCCAAAATAGGCTCATCTAAACCGGGTCATTTGGCCTTCCACTTTGGTTTAATTTGCTCCAAAATCCATTCGTTTGTCTTTCAGGCAGTCCATGGAATTCGCAAAAGAGTAAGCTTAATAAATGCTATTACTACTACTAAACTCACCCACACAAACATTCTCATCCACCCATGCAGACAAACACACGTTCACCCAGGCTCGGCATACATACACCCACGTCCACACATATCCACACGCACACCACTGAGCATCGCTGGGGCGGGGTTGGGGCGGAGGCTGGGGCTGGGCTGGACACAGCAGGAGTCAGAGATTGATTGCCCCGAAGGATCTTCAAACCACGGACCGTAAACTTCGAGGGATTCCTAATCTGTGCTCAATCGGAGAGTAGAACTGTTAGCTACTGGCTGCTGCCAGTCTGTTCGCCACTGACCACTGCAGTTGTCCCAGTGGTTGTACTCTGTTAGCCACTGGCCAGTGCTGCTGTCCGAGTGGCCGTGCTCCATTAGCCACTGACCCCTGCTGCTGTCCGAGCGACTGTGCTCTGTAAATCACTAGCTAGTGCGGGTGTCCGAGTGGCTGTACCCTGTGGTCTGAGCAGTTGTGCTAAATTTGCCACTGTCCACTGCTGCCTCCCTCGTAGCTCTTGTTGTCCCCACCACACTTGGAGGGCAGGGATCGTGTCTCTCTCCCAAGCACTCAGTACAACGCCCTGCCCCCAGCAAGTGTTCAATAAATACCCTTGACTGATTGATGGATTGATTGGCTGTGATTCGACCTACTCCACTGGAGCCTCCTTTGCTGGGCTGATGAGCCATGGGGCACAGTCCACACCACTGCCACCACCCTTTATTCACCCACATCGGTCATCAAGCTTCTCAGCCAGGTGCAGTAACCTGCTCAGTGACCCACAAAGTGCCCAACATGGTGCCCATGCAGACCCTGGGTTTGACTGCCTTGTAGTGGAGAGAAGACAATTTCTGTTCCCAGTTAGTATTTTGAAAATTTTCAAAGGACATAGCCAGAGTCCCACGGGTGTCCTTTCTCCACTCTGGAGGGTAGGAACTTTCTGAAGCATTTTTTAAACTTTTCTTTTTTTTATAAATTTTTTGATATGTTGAGATTTAAAAAAAACCCACCCATCCATCTTAAAATAAAACAACGTAGCCTGACATTCATTCCACATGCAGAAAACTGCTAAGTTTGGACAGCGAACATGGTGGGGTCTCCATGGCATGATGTCATGCCACAAGCTTTTGTATATATCTGTAATTTATTTATGTATTTATATTATCGTCTGTCTTCCCCTCTGGACTGTGAGGTTGTTGTGGGCAGGGAACGTGTCTGTTGTTGTAATGTAGTTTCGCAAGCACTTAGTACAGCGCTTTGCACACAATAAGCTCTCAGTAAATGCGATTGAATGAATGAATGGATAAACTGGCCTCGGATCCTCCCTCCTTTCCAGTCAACCAGTGGTATTTGTTCAGCGCTTACTGTGTGTGCGGGGCACTGTATTGAGCGTTTGGGAAAGTACAATACAATAGAGTTGGTAGATGTCATCCTTGCCCACAGAGAGTTTACAGTCTAGAGGCACGCCCACTCCCAGCCACAGCATTGAGGAGTCTCTCGTTCTGCTCTGTCACCTGACACCTTTTAAACCTTTCTACATTCCTGGCCCCAGTGGCTGAGCCCCTGGCAACAAATAGAATGGGATGAGGAACTTAGACTGTTAGCCCCATGTGGGTCAGGGACTGATTTAATTTATTTGACCAGGCTTAAAATAGTACTTGACACACAGGCAGTGCTTAACAAATATAAAATAAAATGAAAAAAGGAACAGAGTCAGAGTCTATCTGGAATCACTGGAGGAGACCCTGGAAAGTCCCTACCCAACAATTTTATTTCCACGATAATCTTTTCTTGATTTCCACTCACAGGCGTCCACAGTCTTTCTGGCCCATCCCAGAATGCCGGATGAGAAGACCAGATTGGAACAACAGTGAGAAATCAAAGACTAAAGAGGATTTCAGATCTCATTTCCATTGGCCAGTTTGGTCTTTTTTTTTAAAAAAAAAAAGATAATCAGATTGGACACTGCCCTTGTCCCACATGGGGCTCTCACTCTTAATCCCCATTTTACGGATGAGGTAACTGAGGCACAGAGAAGTTAAGTGGCTTGCCCAAGTACATACAGCAGACAAGTGGCAGAACAGGGATTAGAACCCAAGTCCTTCTGACTCCCAGGCCCGTACTGTACCAACTAGGTCCTGTTGCTTCCCCACTTGGTTCCAACTAAAAACATAGACGTCTCGCTGTCTTCCCATTGGATTGAGCCACAACACCCCAGAAATCTATCTGGCTCTGAAATCCTCTAGTTAAATTTCAGTGTTTGTTGGGAGAACGTCAGCGATATTAATGGTTCAATGCATGTTCAGCTATTTATAGTGTTGTACACATAATAATTCTGGCTAATGAAATATACGCAGCAGGAAACATTTCTTTTCCTTTGCTCGAGCCTAATAAATTACTTGTTTAGCAGTTAGGACTCTGCTCTCTCAGGCTAGGGGAATGACATTTTGATAAAAATCTGTGCGGTGGCCTGTCCCCACATAACTTAGTTTTAGGAACGATTCGGGGAAGTTTAGATAAGGGGGTTCCAGGGAAGCGTTCTACTAGAACAGCCTGGAACAGAAAGCCTTGTCTAGCTGCAAGCTGAGGGTGGTAGAACATATAATAAACTTTGAGGCAGCAAAACTAAACAAGTTCTGATTAAGTACCATGCACATATCCACATACGCATGCGTACCGCTCCCCCCCCCCCCCCACAGACACACACACATGCACACACACAGAAACAAAAGTAGAAAACCCCTTTAAATTTAGGTTTTTGGAATTTGATTTTATAGATCTGGGATATGTTTGAAATTCCCATATAAACAGCAGAAAAACAGGCTAATCACAGTCAAGAGGCCCCTGAATCTTGAGAAAATCTACCCGTAGACCCCAGAATTCCCTTCCTCTGGCAGATTTCAAGGGGCTGTGTTAATTTTTAAGCCAACTAATATCTTAGGCTGACTCATCATGATGTCTGCCCCCATCAAATCTCTAAACACAGGTCCTAAGTCCCTGCCATCTCAAGCTGATCTTTTCCACTCCCAAGGCATATGAGGCTAGTGAGAGCCCCTAATAAATGACAAGAGGATACCCCTCCACTCCTGGTCTTCTCCTTGCCTTTTCCAAACCGGCCTTTTCCACTAGTCTGAGTCCCTGAATGATTCTGGGGCTGGCAGGGATGTTTGCAGATCAGCCTGGCCCTGGATTTATGGAGAAGCCCTGTGGGTGTGACTTCAACCCACAGGGGAGCACCCAAAAGCCTGGTTCCTTTTGTGGGGCTTTTGCATGAAATTGTTTCCGACCACTTGAAGAGAAAGTGGCACATGGGGCCTCCCTCAGCCCCAAGTGCAGAAACAATTAGAACATCTTTACACAACCCGAGGTTCATTCATCCATTCAATAGTATTTATTGAGTGCTTACTATGTGCAGAGCAATGTACTAAACGCTTGGAGTGTACAGTTTGGCAACAGATAGAGACATTGCCGGCCTGATTGATGGGCTCACAGTCTATCTTGCTTGCACGTTCACTTTGGGTAAAATGCCCAAATGACCCCCAGTTGAATGATGTTTTTGGAACCAGTTGTTGCCCAGACTATTTCTGGTTGGGTTTGTTGGCTCCCAAACCAGCCCAAATTCTCTTCTGTGTGTCATGGAGGATGCTACGCTTCTCTCAGAACACCCCCCAAATATGGCATCTCCACCAGGCCTGCAAGCCCTTCCCTGATCACCTGGGTGTGCCTAGCAGTGGCCACTGGAGTTTGGGCAGCACCTCCTCTTGCAGCCACCAGATGGTCTGGGCTTCCGACTCCACAGTGGGGGAAAAAAGCCTCTAAAGAGCCTTTTGAAGCCTAGTTGGGAAGGACAACTGTGAGCCATCAATCAATTAATGAATCATATTTGTTTATTTTTCATTTATTCATTTATTTGTTTATTTATTTTAATAACACAGTAACAAATATTCTAAGCGCTGGGGTAGATACAAGGTAATCAGGATGGACACACTCCCTGTCCCACATAGGGCTCACAGTCTTAATCCCCATTTTACAGATCAGGCAACTGAGGCACAGAAGTAACACAACAGACAAGTGGCAGAGCTGGAATTAGAACACAGGTCCTTCTGATTCCCAGGCCCATGCTCTATCCACTAGGGTATGCTGCTTCTCCAGCACTTATTGAGTGCTTACTGTATGCAGATCACTGTACTAAGCACTTGGGAAAGTACCATTGAACAGAGTTGGTAGACACATTTCCCGACCACATAAACTTACAGTCTAGAGGGGTAGACAGACATTAATATAAATAAATAAATTAGGGATATGCGTGAAAGTACTGTGGGGCTGAGTGATCAGAGAATTTGCAAATGATCTGCTGTTCCTCCTGTGGCTTTTTATCCAGATCCAGAGAAGAAGGAAGTGACCCAATCTGGCTGGTTTGGTGTTCAGGGTTCTGGTGGAGGTGGAACTGAAGTTAAAGGAAAATTCATTGGAAATCGGAAACTTCTCGCATTTCCAGCTGCCTGGGAACTACATTTCCCAGAAACCTCTGGGAATAAGAGCTAATCGTCAACTTGGGCAGAGCATGGAGACCTCGTGGGGAGTAAGTATTTAAATCTGCTCTACCTCCCTTCCTTTTAAATCTCTGTAAATTCAGCTAAACATATGTGTCTGAGTTCTGAGTAGTGTCTGAGAAGGATCATAAAAATGATAAGAATTTTGGTATTTGTTAAGCATTTACTATGTCATGCACTGTACACCATATACTATATGTTGTGTACTGGGGTAGATACAATACAATAAGATTGGACACAGTCCCTGCTCCACATGGGGCTCATAGTCTAAGTGGGGGAAGGAGAACAATCAAACAATTGTATTTATTGAGTGCTTACTGTGTACAGAGCACTGTAGAGAAGAAGAGTGGCTCAGTGGAAAGAGCATGGGCTTGGGAATCAGAGGTCATGGGTTCTAATCCCAATTCTGCCACTTGTCAGCTGTGTGACTTTGGGCAAGTCACTTCACTTCTCTGTGCCTCAGTTACCTCATCTGTAAAATGGGGATTAAGACTGTGAACCCCATGTGGGACAACCTGATCAGTGCTTTGCACATAATAAGTGCTCATCAAATACCATCATTATTATTACTAAATGTTTGGGAGAGTAATATACCAATATAACAGTTTCCCTGACCACAACAAACTTGCAGTCTAATCGATCAGTCAGTGGTATTTATTGAGCATTTACATTGTGCAGAGCACTGTACCAAGCACTTGGGGAGAGGACAGTACATTGGGGTTGATAGAGACATTCCCTGCCCAGGTAGTTGATTCCCATTTTACAAATGAGGAAACTGAAGCACAGAGAAAGTAAATGACTTGCCCAAGGTGGCACAGCAGGCAAGTGGCAGCAGCCAGATCTCCTGATTTCCAGGCCCATGCTCTGATGAGTCCATGAATTTCTTTATGATCCCACCAACCCTGATCCTGGTAAGTCAGCAGTCCTTCAGTGCCATGTGGCTAGTATTGGAGAACTTGGAACTTGGACTCTAGACCCTAAATGACTTGCTTGGAGTCTAAAATCTGGCAATTTGTGGCAGGTAAGGCGGAGACAAAGCCTTGGAAAGAGTTGGAAGGAAGTCGTGGCTGATCAGACCGGCGATGGTCCTGCCAGCAGTGGGGAAGGGCCCGAGGACTGTTCCCTCCGGCAGGAATGGCTATGGTTCCTCTTGTTGTTGCTGTTTTTTGAATCGTTGAATTCAGCCTGTTTATCTTTCCCCGGGTGTTCTGTCCTCTCCTCCCTCTGAGGACTGGGAGTCCCCTGGAGACTCGAAACCCTGCCCAGTCAGCGTCCTTGCACCCGTCACCAGCGCTAAGTTCCGTGCTTGGCACTGACACAGTTCTTAGTAAACTTAGTAAATGCTATCAGTTAACAGAGTGGTTAGCCACACCTGTTTCAGGCCTCAGTCATATTAAACAGGATCAGAGGTGGGGAAAGCAAGTGAAAGTTGGCTTGCTCAATTGGCTTACCCCAATTTAACTGGGCCACAGAGAGGGTAAGTGACTCATCTAAAGTCATACATTCTGACTCAATTTCCTCGTCTTTAAAATGGGGATTGGGAGTCCCACATAGGAACACATCTTTCAGCTTAATAACACTTTCATACCATCAATCAATCAGTGGTATTTATTGAGTAGTTACTCTGTGCTGAGTATTGTACTAAGTGCTTTGGAAGAGTACAGTAGAGTGAGTAGATATTCTCCCTTCCCTCAAGGATCATTTGAGAATTGTATTTATGCCATCTGACAGCCCCTTATGGGAAACAAAGTGAATAGCTTGAAAAAATAGCATTTCCTCTGATAGCAAATGCTTCCTGAGCACTTTGATGCACTATAGATGGAAATTGTCCAACATATTCCAGGCTGTTTGCATCCATAATGGAATAATGTTTCCAAGACTGAGGCAGTCATCACAACCAATGGGGTGAGATAGTAGTAGTGAACACCCTCCCTCCTCATATCCAACAATTACTCTCCCTCCTCTTCAATCTTATTGAAGGCACATCTCCTTCAAGAGGCCTTCCCAGACTAAGCCCCACTTTTCCTCATCCCCCACTCCCTTCTGCATCACCCCAACTTGCTCCTTTTGCTCTTCCCTCCCCTCCCAGCCCCACAGCACTTATGTATATATCTGTAATTTTATTGATTTGTATTGGTGTCTGCCTCCCATCCCCACTCCACCCCACCCCAGGGTTAGGGAATGAAAGAATCTATCCCAGCACCTTGTAGGCTTGGCACATAGTAGGTGCTTAACAAATACTATAATAATAATAAAACCCCTGGGCAGCAACCAACTTTTAAATACCCATCTTAGAGTGGCAGGGAGGCACAAGGTCCAGCCTGGCCCTGTTCTTGCCCTCTAGCTGGTGGAACCTCAGTAGAAGGAGCAGAAGAGCTAGGATTTATTGCCAAACCACCTCATGGGGCTCTGTGGGGCTGGCTGCAAGAAAACCGTTTTCATTTCCGCTTTCTCTCTCCCAGACCTTTCCGTGGTTTGAACAATCGCCCGTGGTCGCAGTGAATAGTGATGCTCCAATAAGGTGGCACCTGGGTAAAGCAGAAATGACAAGGATGATGATGGTGGCAAGCTGAAACTCCTCACCACTCAATCGGTTTCCCTCTTTCCTACCTAGCCACTCTCTTCTCCCACCCACTACACCCAAGCTCACACACTTTGTTCCTCTCGAAATTGCCTTCTTACTCAGCGTCATTCTCATCTCTAGTACAAGCTCTGTAGCCCTGGTCTGCTGTGTGACCCTGCAAGTTATAATAGTAATAACAATAATAATAAAAACAACAAAAATGTCCAAACCTAATAATTATGATATTTGTTAAGTGCTTACTATGTACCGAGCACTGTTCTAAGCACTGAATTAGTCACAAGGTAATCAGGTTGACCCACGTGGAGCTCACAGTTTTAATCCCCATTTTACAGATGAATTAACTGAGGCACAGAGAAATTATGTGTCTTGCCCAAGGTCATAGAGCAGACAAGTGGAGGAGCCGGGATTAGAACTCATGCCTTTTAACTCCTAAACCAGTGCACTTTCCACTAAGCCAAGCTGCTTCCCTGCTTCTGCTTCTCTGCTTCTTATAGTGGATGGGCAGGAAAGGAATGGTCAGTTAGGTTGATGTAATAATGCTGAAGGTTGGGGACCAGAAACACTGGTCAGGGCTTTCTACAGAACAGCATCGGCCCTACTGTTCCATGCAAGGGACAGTGCGGGGCTTGAGCAGAGAGTGGCAGGATGGGCCAGGGAGGTGGCAAAGTCTTTTCCTCCATGCCCTGTCTCTGGCAGTCAGTTTCTTCTTCTTCTTATCATTATTGTTATTGTTCTTGTTGTTCTTGTTGCTAATTAAGGCCTTTCCTGGACTTGATGCCACAGCATTACTCAAGGCTTGGAAGGCTCTGAGCAGAACTCAGAAACTCCTAAGCATTGACTTTCAGATAGTCAGCTCTCTCCCATTTCTACTCATCTATCCTATTTCCTACTATATCCCAGCTCCCACTCCTGATTCCTTCCAAGTTAACTTTTTCTCTGTGTCTCAGTCTCATGAGATCTCTTTGACCTCTTGCTCACAACCCTCCCCCCTGTTGGGAACTCCCACCCTTCTTCAAATCCAGCAGACCACAGCTCTCCCCATCTTAAAGGCCCTCCTGAAATCACATCTCCTCCAAGAGTCTTTCCCTGACAAATTTGTACTCTCTTCCTTGGGCCCCTTGATCCTTCTGCTTGGGAAGCAGTGTGACCCCCTCTGCCTGGGGGTCAGACAACCTGAGATCTTATCCTGGCTTCGCCACTGGTCCCCAACTTGCTCCTGGCTTGCTTGCTCAGGTGACTTATCTGCAAAATCGGGATTCAATACCTGTTTTCCTTCCTACTTAGACTGTATGTCCCATGTGGGACCTAATAATCTTATATCTATCCCAGTGCTTAGTACAGTGTTTGGCACATAGTAAGCACTTAACGAATACCACAATTATTATTATTATTGTTCTGCACAACCTGAGCACTGTGGATTCACCACCTCCCGAAGTACATTTGAACACACATTACAGACTCCATTACGTAAGCACTAACTCATATACAGATCCCATTTGTTGCTTCCTCCTATCCATAAATTCTTTTACTGACTCTCAATCCCTTGTCGGCAGGGATCATGTTCACTAACTGCATTGTACCCTCCCCAATGCTTGGTAGAGTGCTCCATACAGAGGATGTGTTCAGTAAATATGATTGATTGACTGTTTGAGAGAAGAAGAAAAGTAAAGGAGACTTAAGATCCATGGGCCTATAATAACCACAGTTTATCAGGGAGAAAGATATTGATTTCTTCTCTGCCAAAATGCCATCTGAAGTTTCATTCTGGACTCAGGAGAGGGTCACCATGGGCAAGTCCCAGAAGTGTGGTCCTGCCAGCCTGCAGGACTGGGCACCCGCTGTGCCCACGTTCCTGGTTTGCCAAGAATAGATGAAATCATACTGGACTCTTGGCCTGAATATATGTCTTCACCACATTGAACGTCAGCACTGTGAGGGGTGGAGAGTGCTCTCGCTGCGGACTTGTCCTTCACTCAGATTTATGCAGAATTTCCCAGCCCTCCCATCCTTTGCAGCCCTTCTAAAATGCCATCTCCTCCAGGAAGCCTCCCTCGATTAGCCTTCCCACACATTTTCCCTGTTATTTCTCTGCCTCATCCACTCTAGCATTCTTTCACCTTCTCCTCTTAGCTAGGAATAATAGTAGTTGTAGAGGTAGTAGTAACATTTGTATTTATTGAGCACCCACTTAGAGCCGAGCACTGTTCTAAATGCTTGGAAAATACAGAACAACAAAGCGACAATCCACAGAGAGTTTACTCTTTTTGCAGATAGTTTACCCTTAGTTCATTAATTAGATCTCAGCTCTTTGCATCTGGTCTCCCCAGCCAGCGGGTGTTTAACCTAAGGGCGAGAAAGGCAGTGGGGGTGATCTGAGCAGGGAGCCCCCTTCATTTTGGGATCGTCTAAAGGCGTCAGACTCCTAATTTTAGAACGCCCCACACCGAGAAGAGTCAGAATTGGCATTTATAAAACCAGGAAGCGGATGGGCAGGAGGGACACAGAATTGTTGTTCTCCAAATCCGGTCCCATCAGGACGAGGGATCTTCAGTGGGGTTGCAGATTCAAAGTAAATGAAGAATTGCTTCTCCGACCAGGGAAGGACAGCACAAACGGTCTGATCCCACAGGAAGTTTTACAGCCCAATTTTTCCCTTCCGTCTGAACAAATCCAGTGGGGAGCAGAGAGGGCGTGGCTCAGTGAAAAGAGCCCGGGTTTGGGAGTCAGAGGTCGTGGGTTCATATCCCGACTCAGCCGCTTGTCTGCTGCTTGTCCTTGGGCAAGCTACTTAACTTCCCTGTGCCTCAGTTACCTCCTCTGTAAAATGGGGATTAAGACTGTGAGCCCCACTTGGGACAACCTGATCACCTTATATCCAGTGCTTTGCACATAGTAAGCGCTTAACAAATACCATGATTATTATTATTATTACTGCAATCCCCTCCTCGGTCCATCAGTCTCTACCCCAATCCCATACCACCCAGCCTGTTCGGACCCGGCCTGGACTGTCTATTAGTATCTGTCCCAGCGTTTAGCAAGCTGTTCAGCAAAGAGGCAGCTCTTTAGTAAGTACCATAGTCAACCAATCAAATCACCAACTCTGGAAGAAAGCTGGTGGGAAACGGTGAATTTAGTGGCCGGCCAGTTTTCCCTCCATCCGGAGCGCCACCTCCTGGGCTTTCAACGGCCTCTTTAATCTTCTTATTCACATTGTTTTATCATTCATTTGCTTTGGTTGTCGCGATTTGTAGTTGTTCGTAATTTACTGCTATTGTTGTATGCGACCTCCCTCCCTCTGTCTTAGATTGGGAGCACCGCAAACGACAGGGATGGCTGGGTCTGACCTGCTGATGATCTTGAATCTTCCCCAGCACCTATCATTCATTCATTCAATAGTATTCATTGAGCGCTTACTATGTGCACAGCACTGTACTAATTCGGCAGGAGATGACATCATATAATCACATAATCGATCAATCGGGACTATTATTGTGTGCCACTGTACTCTGAGCTTAGGAAAGTACAGTGAAACAGAACCGGGAGACATGATTCCTGCCCAGAACAGAATTCCTCATTTTACCAACCAAGCTATTATATCGTACTTTTCCGAGAGCTTATTACAATACTCTGCACACAGTAAACGCTCAGTAAATACGATTGGATGAATGAATGAATCAAATGCTTTCTTCCCCCTGCCTTTTTCCATTTCTGTAGACAATGCCACTATCCTTCCTGTCTCACAATTTCACAATCCTCCACTCAGCTCTGTCATTCAACCTACATATTTAAATTTGTCACTAAATCCTGTCAGGTCAACCTTCACAACAACACTAAAATCCTCCCTTTTCTGTCCGTCCAAACTGCTACTACTCTAATCCAAGCATTTACCGTTTCCTACCTTGACTATTGCATCAGTCTTCTCGCTGACCTCCCTGCCTCCTGTCTCTCCCCAGTCTAGTCTACACTTAATTTTCTGAGCAGATCATTCTTCAGAAAAAAGTTCAGACCATGTCTCCACACTCCCCAAGAACTTCCAGTGGTCTGCCCATCTACCTCTGCATCAAACAGAAAATTCTCACCATTCACTTTAAAGCACTCATCAGCTTGCCCCATCCTACCTCAACTTGTTGTTTTCCTACTACAATCCAGCCCACACACTTTGCTCCTCTAATGACTACTTATTCACTAACCCTCCATTTTGTTTATGTTCCCACCAACCCCTTGCGTAGATCTTCCTTTTGGCCTGGAACTCCCTCCCCTTTCATATATGACAGATCACCACTCTTATCACTTTCAAAGCCTTAGTGAAATAACATCTCCACAGAGAAGCCTTCGCCAGTTAAGCCCCCATTTCCCTTACTCCCTCTTCCTTCTGCACCATCTTACACTTGGCTCTGTGCCCAAGAAGCAGCGTGTCTTAGAGGCAAGAACCCGAGCTTGGGAGTCAAGAGGTCGTGGGTTCAAATCCCTGCTCCGTCACTTGTCAGCTGTGTGACTTTGGGCAAGCCACTTCACTTCTCTGTGCCTCAGTGACCTCATCTGTAAAATGGAGATTGAGACTGTGAGCCCCTTGTGGGACAACCTGATTACCTCGTATCTACCCCAGCGCTTAGAACAGTGCTTGACACATAGTAAGCGCTTAACAAGTACGATCATCATCATTATTAATATTACCCTTTAAGCACCTGATAGTCACTTCATCCTCCGCCCCACGGCACTTAGGTTCATAACCGTAATTTATTTATATTAATGTCTGTCTCCCCCTCCAGACCATAAACTTCTCGGGGGCAGGGAACAAGTCAACAAACTCGGTGGTACTGTATTCCTCCAAGTGCTCTGCACACAGGAAGCATTCAATATATACCAATGATTCATTAATTGATTAATAAGCTCATAGGGGGAGATAGTTATTAAATAAAGTACAGATATACATGTACATTAGTGCTGAGTGGGTGGGATGAGTTTCAGATGCTTAAGGGGTACAGATCGAAGTGCATAGGTGACGCAGAAGGGAGGGCAAATGGGGGAAGTAAGGGCTAAATCAGGAAAGTGCTTAATGAAAACCATGGTGATGGTGACAATGAAAATGGTTTTTGGTGCTTACTATGTGTCAGGCACTGTTCTAATAGCTGGAGGAGATACAAGATAATCAGGTTGGACACAGTCGCAGTCCCACATGGGGCTCACTGCTCCAGAAAGAACCATCCCCCACCAAACAGAGCAGGGACCAGTGTTCTCTAGCTGCCTGAATAGATATGCTCTCAGCCTCTGTCTCTCTGTCTCCGTCTCTCTCTTTCACACACACACACACACACACCACACACCACACACACACACACACACACATACACACACACAGACAATCCAGAGGGTGCTGCTCTCTGAGAACCTGTAAGACCCCCCCCAACCAGTTTAATCCCTACTTAACCCACTTTGGTCCAACTGCAGTCTGATCGTCAAGGGGAGTGGATGGAGGGCTGAGGTTAGGGTTAGACTCTAACCCTGCCTGATGAAGCTTTCGGCCATTTTTTCATAAATCGGAGAAATAGGAAGCAGTTTTCCCCTTTCGCCCCTGAGCGACGGGGGCTGTGGCTCTTGGAAAAGTGAAGGATGTGTCATTTGGTGAGGTCATAGTCGCTCCATTCTCTGCTGTGGATCCACTGGACAAAGCACTGCTTTGGGAGCCAGGAATTCTAGTCCCGGCTCTGCTTTGGAGCCCGCAAAAGGGTCATAATACTGCAGGGGCACTTGGCCAGGCACTGCACCCCTGCTCAAATGCTTGCTTATTGCACTCTGTGCCCTGCAGAGATGGGAGAGTGTGAGTGGTGCCACCCAAACCACCAGGACTATAATCGATTCTTGGGTGCAGTGTCTCGGTCTCAGGATTGAGGCTCCTCCATAGTTCCTGGTGGGAGACTCCATTCTTGTCTCCTCACCCCCTGACCAAGCCATTTCTCAGAATGGCCGGGAAAGGGAGTTCTCTTTCCCTCAAGACCTAAGGTGAACCCTTTCCTCCTGTGTCCTTTTGGCCAGGGCTACCCCCAAAATCCAGACATCAGAATTCTGGAGAAACCCCCACCTTCCACCCTTTCTGCCCTCCCTTCAGGGAAGCAGTCTGCTCTCCTGGCTGGTTCTGCCAGAGAAGCAGAAGGAGCTCAAAGCTGCCTCTTGCTGTGCAGCTTAATACTGTGAGACCCATGTAATAATAATAATAATTGTGGTATTGATTAAGCACTTACTATGCGCCAGGCACTGAACTAAGCACTGGGGTAGATACAAGATAATTCAGTGGGACACAATCCCCGTCCCACAGAGGGCTAACAGTCTTAATCCCCATGTTACAAGTGAGGTAACTGACACAGGGAATTTAATGGATCTGCCCAAGTTCACATAGGAGACAAGTGGCGGAGCCGGGACTAGAAACCAGATCCTTCTGATTCCCAGGCCCAAGCTCTATCCACTAGGTCACGTGGGACATGGACTGGGTCCACTCTGATTAGCTTTATCTGCTCCAGCACTTAGTACATTAGGTGCTCAGTATAGAGCTCTGCACACAGTAGGTGCTCAGTACAGAGTTCTGCACAAAGCAGGTGCCCTCTTCAATGCTCTGCACTCAGTACATGTTCTCTGAACAAGGTAATAATAATAATGTTGGTGTTAAGTGCTTACTATGTGCAGAGCAGTGTTCTAAGCGCTGGGGTAGATACAGGGTAATCAGGTTGTCCCACGTGAGGCTCACAGTCTTAATCCCCATTTTACAGATGAGGTAACTGAGGCACGGAGAAGTTAAGTCACTTGCCCAAGGTCACACAGCTGACAAGCAGCAGAGCCGGGATTAGAACCCATGACCTCTGAGTCGCAAGCCCGTGCTCTTTCCACTGAGCCACGCTGCTTCTCTGATAGCACAGTGCTCCGCACAGAATAGGTGTCCAGTACGGCACTCTTGACACAGTTGGTGCTTAGTAAATGCTGCTGCTGCTAATAATAATATTGACACTTCTCCTTTTCACAATTCATTTCAAGAAGAAGCAGGGTAGGGTGGAGTCTGAATATTGTTTAAGACATCCGGCCCGATCAGCAGCATGTTTCAAATGTCACTGTTTTTGTACAGCACAAGGGGCCCAGATGGGAATAGGGCTCCAGAGAGCAGGGGCTGGTATAGCTGCAGTCCTGCTGGATAGGGAAGGAAGGCGGCAGCGATGGCTGCCACATGAGGTTAATCCCTGTGCTCCCGACAAGTCCTTCGGGGTCACTTTCCAGGCTCCGATCCGGCTGCCCCTTCTCCCACCGGAGATAGGCAGTGACCGGGAACTCGGTGCCTTCGGGCTGGGAGTCAGAAGGACCCGGCTTTTTATACTGGCTCGGCCATTTCTCGGCTGGGTGACTTGGGCAAGTCACTTCACTTCTCTGGGCCTCAGTTATGTCATCTGTAAAGTGTGGATTGAGATTGTGAGCCCCATGTGGGACGCAGACAGTGTCCAATCCAATATGCTTGTATCCACCCCAGTGCTTATAACACTTGACAAATACCACAATTAGTATTATTTTCTTTTATTCACTGACAGTGTCAGGGACACCTTGACCTGGTGGAGAGAGTTCGGGGCAGGGGCGTCAGAAGAGCCAGGCTCCAGTCCCAGCTCTGGTCTGCCTTTGTGACTTTGGGCAAGTCAAAGAGCATGGGCTTTGGAGTCAGGGCTCATGAGTTCGAATCCCAGCTCTGCCACTTGTCGGCTGTGTGACTGTGGGCAAGTCACTTAACTTCTCTGTGCCTCAGTTCCCTCATCTGTAAAATGGGGATTAAGACTGTGAGCCCCACGAGGGACAACCTGATTCCCCTATGTCTACCCCAGCGCTTAGAACAGTGCTCGGCACATAGTAAGCGCTTAACAAATACCAAAAAAAACAACAAAACTAAACAAAAAACTTCTCTATGCCTCAGTTACCTCATCTGTAAAATGGGGATTAAAAATTGTGACCCCCACGTGGGACAGCCTGATCACCTCGTATCCCCCCAGCGCTTAGAACAGTGCTTTGCACATAGTAAGCACTTAACAAATACCACCATTATTATTATTAATTTCCCGGGGCCTCAGTTAACTCATCTGTACAATGGGGAAGAACTTCCTCCTTGCTCTTTCTCCCTCTTAGTCTGAGTCCTGTGCGGAACGGGGATGGTATCTGATCGGATTATCCTGCTTTCATCCCGGCGCTTTCTGCAGCGCTTAACCAACACCATAATTAATTAATTATGAAGTCACAATTCAGTAACGCACCATGGCGGGAGGCTAAGGATCGCTGCCTGGGTGAAGCTCTGGGGAATTGGTTCTGTTTGCGATGGAGGAGGAGAAACCCAAAGGGGCTTAGTACACGGGAGGTCTCGGGGGAGATAGTGGCAGGAGGTGAAATAAGTTTGGAAAGTTCTGTTCCATCAGGTGTTCCCCTTGCAATTACTTCTCCCCCTGTGGGCCTCCGCAGCTCGCGAGGTGAGCTTATTCCGCAGTGCCAGGCAACAGGGAGTGCGAGGTGCCCGGGAACAACAGATTATCAGGTCACGTGTGTGTGAAACAGAGAGAGAGATGCTAACACCTTGCCTCTCAGGCCACGGAGCACCACTCATTTTTGTCTGCAGAAATCTGAGTGTGAAACCCAAACCTCTGAAACTCCTGTGACAAAAATCGTTCCAAAATTTAAAAATGACCCTGCATAGACTGGCAGGTAAATAGTTGGGGAGAAATCAGTGGCAGTGTTCGCTTGGAGATTTCTATCAGGTTTTTGTTTTATTGAGGTGGAATAGACGCACAGTGATAAAAATGAAACATTTGCATTGGGAACAAATAGGCCTTTATTTCTATTTATCCCTTACATCATGTGGTTAGGGCCTGGAGAACCCTCTCATTTGGGTCCTGGCTACGTGGACTGCCACCAACACAAAAAACAGTGCAGGAGCCATTAATACCAGGCCTTTTGTCTCCTCTTCACGTCCTTGACCAAATTTTACCCTTCTAACATTAATGGGGCAGGGATTATTATCTGTATTGGACAGAGGTTAAGTGACTTGCCCACGGCCCTCCTGCAGGTCACTGGGACTAGAATCTTGAGGTATCTAAGTCTCTTGCTATCTCAAGTAAAACTTGGGCTCTTTCAGGGCCAAGTCACTCAGATTCTAATTCTCCCCCTCGTGCATGAGACCCACTTGTCCCTTTGATAGGGTGGATAGGGTCTGGGACTGGATGGGGGCGTGGGAAAGAACAAGCCTGACAGGCAGGTTTTGAAGAACTCGACTCAAAACTCCTTGTGGGTAGGGATTGTGTCATACAATTCTATTAAATTGTACTTCATTCAATCGTATTTATTGAGCGCTTACTGTGTTCAGAGCACTGTACTATGCTCCCAAGCGCTTAATACCGTGCTCTGCCCCCCATTAAGTGCTCAATAAATACCACTGATTGATTGATTGATTGAAGGGCTAGCTTGTTGGAAAGCCCCAGTATGGGGAGACACAAACACAGCACTGAGGGATGGAGGGAGAGAATGAAACAGGGAGCCAGAATTAGGACATGAAGATACATACATTTTCCAGGAGCCTCACTGGAGCCTTCTTGACACAGTGGGGAGTCTACACCACGATGAGTCAGGGGTAGATTTTTTATTCTTCACTTTTTAAATTGGATGAATACCTGCTTTGTGCCTAGCACATCATTAAATGGGTCACAATACATCTAAAAACCTGGGAATGAAGACAGTGTCTGCCCACCAGGGGCTTTCATTCTGAGGGCGGACACAACCAAACCATTTATTTTATTCATTTATTCATTCATTTGTTTATGTATATTAATGTCTGTCTCCCTCTATAATAGCAATGGTATTAGCGCTTACTATTTGGCAAGCACAGTTCTAAGCACTGGGGTAGATACAAGGTATTCAGGTTGTCCCCTGTGGGGCTCACAGTCTTAATTCCCATTTTACAGATGAGGTAACTGAGGCACAGAGAAGTGAAGTGACTTGCCCAAGTCATCCAGCTGACAAGTGGCGGAGCCAGGATTAGAACCCACGACCTCTGACTCCTAAGCCTGTGCTCTTTCCACTAAGCCACACTGCTTCTCTTAAGATTGTGATTCTCTTTCGATTGTGAGCGTGCTGTGGGCAGGGAATGTATCTGTTTGTTGTTGTACTGTACTCTCCCAAGCACTTAGTACAGTGCTTTGTACACAGCAAGTGCTCAATGAATACGACTGAATGAATGAACTCAAGAAAGAAGCAGTGCAAAGGTCGGCAAAGACCAACCCAAACAGTCT
This sequence comes from Ornithorhynchus anatinus, assembly GCF_004115215.2. Classification (NCBI taxonomy): domain Eukaryota; kingdom Metazoa; phylum Chordata; class Mammalia; order Monotremata; family Ornithorhynchidae; genus Ornithorhynchus; species Ornithorhynchus anatinus. Next base: position 28,942,577 of record NC_041750.1, on the reverse strand, counting down.
GGATCTTAACTGCTGCCTGTGAAACAACTCTGGGGGGTGGGGGGGGGGGGATGGTGTGTGTGTGTGTGTGTGCGCGCGTGCTCGCACACTGGTGTTTGTCAAGTCTGCCACTCAAACCCTGCCTCTAAAGGTCAGCCAGAGTTGGGCTGGGGCCACTCTAGAAAACCAGCCTCGGTTCTCACCAATCAATGGCATTTATTGAGCGCTTACCGTGTGTCGAACACTGTGTTAAGCCCTTGGGAGAGTACAGTGCAACCAGTCTTGCTTCTCGTCAATCGATCAGTGGTATTTATTGATGATGTTGGTATTTGTTAAGCGCTTACTATGTGCAGAGCACTGTTCTAAGCGCTGGGGTAGACACAAGGGAATCAGGTTGTCCCACGTGGGGCTCACAGTCTTAATCCCCATTTTACAGATGAGGTAACTGAGGCACAGGGAAGTTAAGTGACTTGCCCAAAGTCACACAGCTGACAAGTGGCAGAGCCGGGATTCGAACCCATGATCTCTGACTCCAAAGCCCGTGCTCTTTCCACTGAGCCACGCTGCTTCTCTATTGAGCACTTACCATCTGCAGAGCGCTACACTAGCAATTGGGAGAGTACAAAAGATTTATCAGGCACATTTTCTGCTCATAATGACCTTTTTTTTTTCGATTCTGTTCCCCAACTTCGTTTGAAGCATCCCATGTTTCAAAAGACGGAACTGTGGTTCCCGGTCTGAGGTCTGGGGCCACCTGCCGCTTCCAGACAGGGCGAGGTTTAGCTGGGGACAGGAAAATGGGAAGAAACTTGGGAGCAGATGAAGAGGATAAGAAAGAAGGACCCAAAGGATGGAGAAGAAGGGGCTTTTCCAAACCATTTCCTACAACGGAGAGTGATGGCCGCCGCTTTGCTCCAAAGGTCTTTTAAGGAAGCTTTTTGCAGGGATGCTCTTTCGGTTTGGATACATTCAATTTCACTTCTGTTTCGGAGTATAATTATCTGCTGCTAAAAAAGCATCTGCTAGAGTTGGCTGGAGTCCACAAACCAAGATACTCTGCTACATCTTCCACCCTGCTCAAATTGCCATTCGTCCTGTGACTGCAAGGAGCTCGCAACAATTTGGAGGTCTTATAGTTGTTTCTCCATTTTTGGCACTGTTCGGAATAAAGCAAGGCCAGAACTTCCTCTGGCAATAGTGTGCTAGACAGCTAATGTTGCTCGACCTTTATTTTTTGAGGGGTTATTCTGTTGGTGTCCAGCGGTAATCTTTAGTTGGTAAAATCACATATACTCCAAGAGCGCTCATTTCCTCTACCTGCTGTCCCATAGCCGTTACATGTGCATTGGATTTGTGCCCTTTAAACCCTTGATGTTCATCCCACCTTAAGCCCCACAGCACATTTGTTTGTACATATCTGAAATTTATTATAAAGTCTACCTCCTCCTCTAGACTGGAAGTTCCTGTGGGCAGGAAATGTGTCTACCAACTTTGCTGTACTGTACTCTCCCAAGTACTTAGTATAGTCCTCTGCACATAGTAAGTACTCAATACCATTATGAAGTTTATTAAGCACTTGAGTGTACCAAGTCCTGGGGATACAGTACAATCAGATCAAACTAGCCACAATTAGAAGGACCTGGGTTCTAATCCTACTCTGCCACTTGCTTGTCTGTTTGTTTTGAAGTCTGTCTTCCCCCCTAGACTGTAAGCCCGGTGTGGGCAGGGGTTTCCTCTCTTTATTGCCAAATCGTACCTTCCAAGCGCACACGCTTCATACAGTGCTCTGCACACAGGAGGCGCTCAGTCAGTAGGATTGATCAAATCCCAGCTCTGCCACTTGTCAGCTGTGTGACTTTGGTCACTTGCGTCTCTGGGCCTCAGTTCCCTCCTCTGTCAAATGGGGATGGAGACTGTCAGCCCCATGTGGGACCACCTGATCACCTTGCACCCTCCCCAGCGCTTAGAACAGTGCTTGGCACGTAGGAAGCGCTTAACAAACGCCATTGTTATTTTTACTACGATTGGATGGAATGAGAAGCAGCGTGGCTCAGTGGAAAGAGCCCGGGCTTGGGAGTCAGAAGTCATGGGTTCGAATCCCGGCTCGGCCACTTGTCAGCTGGGTGACTGTGGGCGAGTCACTTCACTTCTCTGGGCCTCAGTAACCTCATCTGCCAAATGGGGATGAAGACTGGGATCCTCACGAGGGACCGCCTGATTACCCTGTATCTATCCCAGTGCTTAGAACAGTGCTCTGCACCTGGTAAGCGCTTAACAAATACCAACATTATTATTCTCTGGGCCTCAGTGACCTCATCTGCCAAATGGGGATGAAGATTGGGAGCCTCACGAGGGACCGCCTGATGACCCCGTATCTCCCCCTGTGCTTAGAACAGTGCTCTACACCTAGTAAGCGCTTAAATACCAACATTATAGCAACGTGGCTCGGTGGAAAAAGCCCGAGTTTTGGAGTCAGAGATCATGAGTTCGAATCCCGACTCTGCCCCTTGTCAGCTGTGTGACTGTGGGCAGATCCCTTCACTTCTCTGGGCCTCAGTTCCCTCATCTGTCAAATGGGGATTAAAAGTGTGTGAGCCTCACGGGGGACAACCTGATGACCCTGAATCTCCCCCAGCGCTTAGAACAGTGCTCTGCACCTAGGAAGCGTTGAAAAAGAGCCCGGGCTTTGGAGTCAGGGGTCATGAGTTCGAATCCCAGCTCTGCCCCTTGTCAGCTGTGTGACTGTGGGCAAGTCACTTAACTTCTCTGTGCCTCAGTTCCCTCATCTGTCAAATGGGGATGAAGACTGTGAGCCCCACGGGGGAACAACCTGATTCCCCTGTGTCTTCCCCAGCGCTTAGAACAGTGCTCTGCACATAGTAAGCGCTTAACAAATACCAACATTATTATTGACCAACACCAACATTATGATTGAGTGACTGGGCAGGGCCAGCCAGGTGAGCGTTCTGCGCCTGCGCGGAGAGCGGCTCCCCATTTCCCCGCGCATGCGCGCGGCGCCCGGGCCGTTCGCCCAACCGTCCTCCTCCGGCGCATGCGCACCGCGCCGCAACGGCCTCCTCCCCCCCCATCAAAAAAGTTGGCCGATGGCCCCCTCCCTCTAGCCTCCCCCTCCTCCGTAAGAGCCTCCGGCTTCCCCCCGGGTGCCCGGGGGTCGGCGGCGGCCCCCCCTCCTCCCCTCCGCCCCGCAGGGGACCCGGATGGACGGGGCCCGGCGGGGGGCGCTGCTGCTCCTCCTCCTCCCCGCGCGCGCCGCCGCCCCGCGCGCGCGCCCCCGCCTCCTCCTGCCGTGCGGGCGCGCGCCTCGGTGACTCCCCCCCCCGTGTGTGTGTCTGTGTGTGTGTGTGTGTGTGTGTATGGGTGTAGCTGCCCCGCCGCACCCCAGCCTCCCCCCTCGGGGCCGCCATGCCGCGGGGCCGCCCGCCCAAGCCGAGGGACAGCGGCCCCTCCGCCGCCCACTGCGGTAAGGACTGCCCGGGGACGCACGGACGGACGAGGGAGGAGGGAGAAGGAGAGAAAGAAGGGCTGGGAGGAGCGTGTGTGTGCCGCGCGGAGAAGGCCGGGGCGGGAGGGCCGGAGGGAGCGGCCGGACGGGCGGGCGGGCGAGCGGGCAGGGCGGGCGGAAGGATACGGCGTGGGGCCTCCTCGCCGCCGTCCCCGTCCCCGGCCCCTCCGCCGCGCGCCGCCTGGCCCTACTTTTGTCTCCGGCTTGAGGCGGGAGCGGCTGAGGCGGGGCAGGGCCTCCTCCTCCTCCTCCCTCCTCCTCCTCCTCCTCCTCCTCTTTCCTTCCTCCTTCCTCCTCTTTTCTCCTCCTCCTCCTTCCTTCTTTATACCTCCTCCCTTCCTCATGCTCCTCTTTCCTTCTTCCTCCTCCCTTCCTCCTCCCTCCTCCTTCCCCTTTCTTCCTCTTTCCTCCTTCCTTCCTTTCTCCTCCTCCTTTCTCCTGCTCCTTCCTCCCTCCGCTTTCTTTCCTCCCTCATCCCTCCTTCCTTCCTCCCTCATCCCTCTTTCCTTCCTTCCTCATCCCTCCTTCCTCCCTCCTCCTTCCTCATTCTTCCTCCTTCCTTCCTCTTCCCCCTTCCTCCCTCCTTCTTCCTGCTCCCTCCTCCTCCTTCCTCCCTCCTCCTCCTTCCTCCCTCCTCCTCCTTCCTCCCTCCTCCTCCTTCCTCCCTCTTCCTCCTTCCTCCCTCTTCCTCCTTCCTCCTCTTTCCTCCCTCCTCCTCTTTCCTCCCTCCTCCTCTTTCCTCCCTCCTCCTTCTCCCTCCTCCTCTTTCCTCCTCCTTCCTTCCTTCCTCTTCCCCCTTCCTCCCTCCTCCTTCCTTCCTTCCTCTTCCCCCGTCCGCCCGTCTCCGTCCGTTTCCTTCCTCTTCCTTCCTCCTCCTCCTCCTCCTTCCTCCTCCATTTCCCTTCCTCATACCAGGCTCTGGAAGCCCGGGAGCCCCTGCCGACCCCCTCCCCCTCCCTCCCCTGCAGCCCCAACGGGTGCCCTAGGGATGACCATGTCATAATGTCATGACTAGACATGTCTAAAAAAAAAAACCCAAAAGCCGGGCCCCTCCAAATAAAAATACAATGAATAAATTTTGGTATTCAGCACTTACTATGTGCAAAGTACTGTTCTAAGCGCTGGGGGGATACATGTGATCAGGTTGTCCCAGGTGGGGCTCACAGTCTTCATCCCCATTTTACAGATGAGGGAACTTAGGCTCAGAGAAGTGAAGTGACTTGCTCAGAGTCACACAGCTGACAAGTGACAGAGCCGGGATTAGGACCCATGACCTCTGGCTCCCAAGCCTGGCCTCTTTCCATGCTGCTTCTCTAAGGGCCGCCAGTGGGCAGGCAGGCAGGATTTGGGCCAAGAATTGTAACCCAGAGGTTCGACCAAACTCAGAAGGGCTGAAGTTTTGGCAGGGCTCCTCCCCAAAGCCCTTCTGATTCCCAAATGGACATTTCTTGCTGGCTGAGGTAGCCAAACAGCGGCACCTGGAACGGGAAAAAGGGCATACTTAGCAATGATAATAATGTTATTAAGCACTTAGAATGGGCCAAAGCACAATGCTGCCTCCGAGAGGTGACCTTAGGTGTGTTTGGATGGGCCCGGTTTTTTAGACATGTCTGCTCATGACATTAGGACCCATCTTTGCTGTATGGACTAGGCCGAGTTCAGTTTTCAGATGCGAACATCTAACTGGGACCCGGAGTGTCCATCTGTGGGGCAGCGCAGATTGACTCATCTGTTTGGCAGGGTCAGGAACCCTCCTTTATGCCTATTTGTAATTAGACCTCGCTCAGAGAAGTGGTAGATAGCAAGGAAAACCTTCAAATAAACTACAACAGGCAGAGACTATTGGAGATGCACTTTTTTTTTTGTTGTGCAACTGAGCATTGAGCCCTAGGGCTCTTCCTCCTGGCGATGGGCCCAAGGGGAGGACCAGGCTCTCAAGGGGTTTTCAAGGGTGAGGATGGCCTGGGAGGTATCAGGCTGGACCTAGAGGGGTCTTCTCAGATTGGGTATCCACCTCCTGGTTCCAGTGAACGGGACTGGCTTGGAGCCAGGGAACAGCTGCAGGAGGAGCAGCCTTTGCTTTTAATTTCCTGTTCAGTGTTGGGTGTCATCAGCATCATCGGCAGCATCATTTTTGAGCATCTACTGAGTTCAGGGCACGGTACTAAGCCCTTGGGAAATAGACAATAGAAAGAGAAAATGTGGGCGCTCCCCTTCAAGCAGTTTACACTCTGAGGGGAAGACAAGCAGGTATAAAAGACTAAATATACAAAGGTAAAAGAATGAAAGTGTGTACAAATGAAAATAAAGCAATGAACAAAGACAAGCATCGAAACCACACCAACCCTAACATAAACAATAATAATAAAAATAAGCAAACACCAGTGTGCCAGTGGGAACTGTGAGAGATCTCGGCTCTGCCACTTGTCAGCTGTGTGACTGTGGGCAAGTCACTAAACTTCTCTGTGCCTCAGTTACCTCATCTGTAAAATGGGCTTTAAGAATGTGAGCCTCACGTGGGACAACCTGATGACCCTGTATCTATCCCAGCACTTAGAACAGTGCTCTGCACATCGTAAGCGCTTAATAAATACCAACATTGTTATTAGGACTGTCAACCCCTTATTTCCAGGAAGCTTCTCAAATTCCACACAAGCGGTAGATCAGCATGGCGTAGTAGACAGATCACGGGCCTGGAAGTCAGAGGTCATGGATTTTAATCCCAGCTCCGCCACCTGTCTGCCCTGTGACCTTGAGCAAGTCGCTTTACTTCTTGAGGACCTCACTTACCTCATCTGTAAAATGGGGATGAAGACCGTGAGCCCCATATGGGACAGGGCCTGTGTCCAACCTGATTTGCTTGTAATAATAATAATAATAATGTTGGTATTTGTTAAGCGAGCAACAACTATGTGCCGAGCATTGTTCTAAGCGCTGGGGTAGACACGGGAATCAGGTTGTCCCACGTGGGGCTCACAGTCTTAATCCCCATTTTACAGATGAGATAACTGAGGCACTGAGAAGTGACTTGTATCCACCCTAGCGCTTAGTACGGTGCTTGGCACGTAGTATGCACTTGACAAATACCAGAATTATTATCAGTGGGCCGGTCCTTTCATAGTTATGGGGGGAAAACAGTGAGTTCTTCACCCTCTTCTCATTCGTTGGGCGGCTGAGATCCACACTACCTGGCAGGGGACTTTGGATCAGACTGGGTTGCCTTTGTCCCGGAGTACCATGGTCCCCCTGACCATTAACCCCAGTGCTGGTTTGAAAATCCACAACCCCACCAAGTGAGCCAAGAATCCTCTACAGCCTCAGAGGGCAGGGAATGGATGTACTAACTCTACTGGATTTAGTACGGTGCTCCACGTGCCGTAGGTGCTCAAACACCACCACATTCAGTGACCGACTGTTGATTGAAATTCTTTGGTTGTCCTCACTGTGTGGGATGGAAGAGGACAGCGAGAACAGCCTTATTTCTGGCCTGCCCAGAAAAGCAAAAATGGAAAGGGGTGAATGGTCATAATGACGGGCAGGGGGGAGCAGCAGCTGGCCCCACTGGGGGCTCAGTTAGCTTTGGGGGCTGCCTGGGGATCAGAGCCAGCACCTGGGCTGGGAAAAGAGGATGTGAGAGGAAGAGGTTGTGCAGTCTTGCCACTGCTACCACAAACCGTCCTTCTGAGGTTGTCAGAGCCCGCCCACCCCGGTCTCCATGGCTCCCCTGAAGCACCCCCCCCCCATCACCCCCGTTTGAAAACTCGGAGCCTGATGGCTGCTAAAATGGCCCTTCTTTTTCTCTGCCATGGTAGAAGGAAGCAGAACTCTCCCCAGTTTAGGGGATGATAAAAGGGTAAATTTAGGAGGTCTGTGCAGTCACTGCAGCCAACCCTGGAACTGAGTTTGTGAGGTGTCTACTTGGCCCGAGCATGACTGTCCAGCAAACGCCAGGGGAGCCTTGAGGACATACAGAGCTCACTCTCCTGGGACATGGCCAGTAAAGTGGCCCCCTTAGCCCAAACCATCCTCCTCTGGGGAAGCTGCTCCTGGCTTACTGCTTCAGCTGTTGCCTTCTCTCTTGGCAGCCAAGTGTGTCAGCATCAGTGTGAGGTGAGCGGATGGGTGGCCAGGCAGTGGTCAGCTAAGCTTCCTTCCCTTGCCCTGCTCACCATTCCAGTGCTCCTCCCTCCTTCCTTCCCTCTCCCTCCCTTTCTCCCTTCCTCTCTGCACCCAGTGCCCAGTCCTGGGATGGGAAGGTGAACAGGAGGCTCTGTGTGGGTCAGCTTTACCTCTCATAGTCAATATAGCCAGAACTGACCCTTGTTTACCCAAGAGCCAGCACCCCATTGACTCTCCTCATACCTTGCGTGGCCTAGGATGGGCCCCAGGCCCGCTTTCAGTGATGTTCTTATCTGGTTATGACCCAGCACTGTCAGGGTTGGAGTGAGACGAGCCCCACACCTCCTGACTCTTTTCTATGTTCTCCTCAAACCCCAACGGGGCTTAGGCCTGCTTGGTAGGGCTGGGGCAGGCCTCTATCACCTCCCTCCGGACTCATTCAAACCACTCTATTGTTAGCTCCACGAGAGAGGCTGCGGGACTTTTTCTCTGTCAGAAGTTCATGGATTCTAAGTCTGGCTCTGCCAATTGTCTGCTTTGTGACCTTGGGCAATAATAATAATAGTAATGTTGGTATTTTGCAGAGCACTGTTCTAAGCGCTGGGGTAGATACAGGGTCATCAGGTTGTCCCACGTGAGGCTCACAGTCTTCATCCCCATTTTACAGATGAGGTAACTGAGGCACAGAGAAGTTAAGTGACTTGCCCACAGTAACACAGCTGCCAATTGGCAGAGCCGGGATTCAAGCCCATGACCTCTGACTCCCAACCCCGTGCCCTTTCCGCTGAGCCATGCTGCTTCTCAAGTCACTCAACTTCTCCGGGCCTCAGTTATCTCATCTGTAAAATGGGGATTGAGACTGTGAGCCCCACCTGGGACAGGGGCTGTGTCCAACCTGATTTGCTTGTTTCCACCCCAGAGCTTAGTACAGTGCCTGGCACATAGTAAACGCTTAACAAAATTTTTACTAATTATTATTACTTTGCATCAGTGTCCTCTTGTAGGAGAGTCAGGCTTGGTTTCGCATGGATTCACCTCGGACTGCTAATTTTGCCTCATCCCTCAACCCTGTTTGGGTGTTCCCTGGGCTGGTCCTGTTTTGGGAACTGACTCCCTGCATCGAGCTGGGGGCAGGAGTCCCCTGGAGTCTCCCAGGGTCCGGACTGGGCCGAAGGAGAAAGGGAAGGAGGAGAAGGCAGCCGGGATCCTTTGGGCAGTACCTGGGATAGACCAGGTCCTTGCTCTGAGACGGCCTCCTTTCCTACTCACCCCCACGATAGGAGCCCAGGAGCTGCAGTTTAAGGACAGGTAGAAAAGTAAAACTTTTGCCAAGGTTTTGCTCTTAAGAAAAAAAAAAAAGGACTCAAATTCAGTCGAGCAAGTTAATTTTTCCAGTACATTGTATATACTGTCCCTCGCATTTCTGCCCATCAGCTTCAGTGATGTAAGTTTTGCCCAGTTTTAGGTGCAAAAGTTCTGTGAAAAGCTTCCCCCTCAGTGAGAGGCTGTGATGTGCACTTTACCCCAAGCGGAAATTAGTCAGGCTCTTCTACATTTCATAAGAGGATTTGAAAGGTAGTTCCTTTAATTTTCTCCTCTTAAACCTAGAGGATATTAAGCAGTCAGAAACTCAACCATGCCACCCGCCGATGGCTAGGAGCATAGTCTTTTTAATGAATTCTGAAATGAAATGTCCATTTAATCCAACAGGCCCAGTATTTACTTCATGGAAAGACACTTCCCAAAGGAAACTTCTTAGTAGTTGTGACCAGAGCGACCACTTTTGGCGGGGTGTTGGGAAAGCCAAGTATTATCGGAGATGGTTTTGCTCTGCGCTTAAAGAGAGTATCCTCAGAGGTGTTTTAAGACGTCTGCACAAATAGTCTGAGGCTTGAGCTGGGGCATTTATTGTAAAAGGCTTTCTTTGGCCCCAAAGTGGTCCCAGATCCACCTGGGCTCCTCCATCCTCCCCAGTGCATTCAGATTTTCAGTCTCTGGGTCATGGACCTGGCTGCCCTTGCACTTTTGGAAGAACCTGGAGCGACCGGGGAAGGGAAGCAGTGTTGCCTAGTAGATAGAACACGGGTCTGGGAGTCAGAAGGACCTGGATTCTAATCCCAGCTCTGCCACTTGTCTGCTGTGTGACCTGGGGCAAGTCACTTCACTTCTCTGGGCCTCAGTTCCCCCATCTGTAAAATGGGGGTTAAGACTGTTTGGCCCGTGTGAGAGAGGAACTGTGTCCAACCTGATTAGCTTGTCTCTTCCCCACCACTTAGTACAGTGCCTGGTACATAGTTAGTGCTAAATAAATGCCATAAAAAAAGGGTTGCGGATCCTTGAACTTCCCCACAGGGGATGAGGATTTGATAAAACTGGCTGTGCAAGCGTCAGGTGTATTCTGTCTGGACATATGGGGTGTCCAAGAAAGGGAACCCAAACCTGAATTAGCCGGGACCCAAAAAAAAAACGTTTTTGCTTTTTGGCTCTGCTCCCACTGCAGTGAAACTAATCGCGATTGGCCCGGATGGCCCGGGGCCCGGTGGGGTGAGGAGGCCTGAAAGAGCGAGTAGAGCAAGAGAGACCCCTGCAGGGTCCGACACCCCAGTGACCGCAGTGCTGCAACCCCGGACCTGTGGGCTTACGACTCCTCCGTTATCTTGAAGCTCGAGGCGCAGTTTAAGCCCACTGGTTGGGTCATTCACGAGCCAGAACGTTCCACCCAAAGGCAACTTCAGGAAGTCCTCCACTTGAGACATTTCGAGTTAAGATGAACGGCATTTACGAAGTTCCTAAATTTATGCCTCATTTTAGTTTTATGTCGCCAGCCTCCTTTATGGCATTGGCCCCCAGGACACAATCATTCATTCAGTCGTATTTATTAAGCGCTTGTGTGCAGAGCACTGTACTAAGCTCTTGGAAAATACGCTTTGGCAACAGAGACAATCCCTACCCAACAACGGGCTCACAGTTTAGAACAGGAGCTGGGGTGGAGGTGGAGGGGGTGTTTTTGTGTGTGTATGCGCGCGTGCGCACCACAAAGGGGAAACAGTTTTCAAAGGCATGATGGAAAGGGATGGGGGAGAAACAGGAAAGTTTTTTTCTTCCAGAGAAGTGAATGTCAACTACCCTGTTGTGGAACGCCCTGATGCAATAACTCTGAGTCTCTCTCTCCCTGCAATACATCAAACTGATGTAGCCTCACTCCTCTTTTTAAAATTATTATTAATGACGATAATAATTGTGGTATGTGTTAAGCACTTACTGCGTGCCAAGCACTGTACTAAGCCTTGGGATAGATACAAGATAATCAGGTCCCACATGGAGCTCACAGTCCGAGTAGGAAGGAGAACAGGTTTGGATCCCCATTTTGCAGATGAGAGAACTGAGGTACAGAGAAGTTAAGAGACTTGCCCAAGGTCACACAGCAGGTAAGTGGTGGAGCTGGGGTTAGAATCCAGTCTTCTGACTCGCAGGTCCAAGCTCTTTCTACTAGGCCATGCTTCTTCACTATAATAATAACGAAGAACACAGTTCTGGGGGATTTTGCTAAAAAGGGGTATTGGACCTTGGCTCAGGGAACCAATTCCTTCCTGTGGCTCCTGAGTGTAAATGGGTTCCGTCAGGTTAAGACACGGTTTCCAGGAGGTAATTGTGATGTCAGGCCCAGGATGGTCCGAGTTTCTAACGGCACCACTGCCCTCCCTGTCAGGGCCTAGCACGATCCTCAATCCCTGGTAGCAGTGTAAGGAGAGTAGCTTTCCGAAGCTTCCGGACACAGCTTCATTCGGAACCTTTCAGCCGGTGGATGCGCCCATGTCATTGGTTTTTCAATAGCCTCCGAATTATTTAGATTCGCTCGTGCTATGGGGACACCAACCGTTTTTCATTTTCCACACCTGGGCGATTTTGCAGATGGCGTTTTAACACTGAACGCGGAGAACGCTAATTATGCATATCCAGCTCCTAACTTCCACAAGTGCGATATCTGTCTGCTGTCTTTTCCAAAAGAGACCCAATTTCAGCGCCATCTGCGGGACCATGAGCAGAATGACAAGGTACGACTCCAAGGATAATAATTGTTGGGATTTGTTAAGCGCTTACTATGTGCTAAGCACTGTTCTAAGCACTAGGGAAGCGGTGCTGTGGGGGGATGGCAAAACAAGGATTTTAGTGGGAGAAGGGCAAAATACTGGCTTTCAGAGAAGGCAGAGCCAAAATATGTTCGAAGAATCCTGTCTGCAGTTATCCTGGGCAGCGCTCCTTGAGGGAGGGGATCACGTCTGCAAACTCTAATGTCCTCTCCCAGTAGCTTAGAATAGTGCTTTGCACACAGGCGCTTAGTCAGTGCTATTGATTAATTAGTCGATTGGGTCTTCTTTGGTTTAGCCCACAATTCCTCCTGTTGATTCAGTTATCCCTACCTTTTATTGTCTTCTTTGGTTTCGCCCACAATTCCTCCTGTTGATTCAGTTATCCCTACCTTTTACTTCTGAGCTGTAAGGTGTGGAAGCTGCTTGGAAGAGCTGTTTGATTCCCAAGATCTGTAGTCCCTCGCAGCGAATGATGCACATTCCCAGTTCAAGTAAAATTTCTGGCTCCCTAGATTAGGCAGAGCCCAGGTTTGTCGTTGGTATCAGAACAGGAACCTGAGGCTTCCCGGAGTGCAGGGGGCAGTGGAAAAGGCCCCTGCAGGAGCTGGGAGTGGAGAAATCAGGCTGTGTTAGAGGGGAAGGGCACAGGAAACCACCTCTCCCAGCAGGCCCTGGGATGTGGGGTTGCAACTCCCCAAGATGAGGGCCGGTAGGGGGTTCCCATTAGGGGCTTAGGGTAGGAGGTCCTGATTGCCTGCCCAGAGCTGAGGGAAGGGGAGCCCTAGTAGCAGACTGGACTAGTGGGAGGGAAATTGCTAATCTGCTACTACTTCAGGTGCAGCAACCCCACTTGCTTGAGGGCTCTCCTTTCCTCTTCCTGTTCACCCCTCACCCACCTCTGAGCTTCCTGCTTTTCTGTCTCTCTCTTTCACACACACACACACACACCCATCTTCTCACTTTTTGTCTGTCACCCACTCTCCCACTCAAACACACACACATTCACACATCATTTATCTCTTAGTTTAGGAGAATGAGGGTGTTTCAGGGCCAATAAAAACTTAAGGTGTGTCTGGAATTTGACTAAAAACTTCCATCACACAAGAAATCTCTTCCCTTCCCTCTTCTGTCTTTCCTACTGGCTGGCACTAGTAGGAACTCGGACCACCCCCGGCCCCTGCTGTAACCCTCTCACTGTCAGGACTTGAAATGTGTCCAAAGCTGTGCTTCTCTTGGTAAATGAGGTTCCTGTATCTGAGGAAAAGCTAGGGGAACTGGGTCTCGTGGTGAGGGACCTTCTTAAGTGAGTCTCAGAGAGCGGATGCTGCCCCTGGGGAGACCTTCCTCACTTCCTTTGCACAGTTGCCCCTCAGAGTTTACAAAAGTCATCTCCTCATTTGGGGCCCCACCCTCCTGCCTGCCACAATTCACACTTGAACCTGCATTGTCTGCATTGTCCTCTGCATGTCCTTGGGTGCTGGCGTAACACCTCCGGTGTAGTCAGGGGCCTTGGACAAGGACCTTGGACAGGAGTGGTAGCGGTGGGAGCTACAAGGAAAATTGGACATGGGTCAACCAGGAGATTGAAAACTATTAATCAATCCATAGTATTTACTGAGCGATTGGGAGGGGAGCTTGCAGTCAAGTGGGGGATGCAGACACTATAGCAATTTACAGTCAGGAGGGAGGAGGAAAAAGGGGTCTACACATGAGCTAGTGCTTAAGTAATAAGATATGAAAAAGCAATACAAAAGTGCTACAGGAAATTGTGAGTTCACAAGTGCACAGGTGGCAGGGAAGTGCTGATGTGGGGGGACATGAGATTAATCAGGGAAGACCTCCTGGTGGAGATGTGATTTCAGGAGGGCTTTGAAAATGGGGGTGGTTTCTGGGGCTTATTAATCGCTGAGTATGAACTTTGAACTTTAACCCCAGCCCCTGTGAAAAGCCTGCTGTCTCCATGACTTTTTTGCTTGCCTTCCTAATAGCCTCACCGATGTGACCAGTGTCCCCTGTCCTTCAACGTTGAGTTCAACCTGACACTGCATAAATGCACCCACAGCGGGGAAGACCCTACCTGCCCTGTGTGCAACAAGAAATTCTCCCGAGTGGCTAGCCTCAAGGCACATATTATGCTGCATGAGAAGGAAGAGGTAATATGCTTTTGGAATGTATTTTCCCGATGGGCTTTTCTCTTCAAGCTCCTCATCCTTCTGCTGGTTTAGGCCAGGAAATGGGGCAACTCCCCTGAGGGGGTCTTTCTCCCAGCCTTCTGGCTCACCCAGAAAATAGGGCCAGCTGGTTTTGGGGAGGCTATGGCTTAATTAGCGGGCTCTTGCCGCGGAGGGGATTGAGCTGGGGCAGTGGGAGAAGTTCTGACTGCAAAGGAGAAGAGGAGCCCTTTTTAGGTCTAGACCGAAGACCAGGCAACCAGAGGCCAGCAAGCAGGGTACACCTCCTCTCTTTCTCTTTTCATCTCCGTCTCGCTGTTGGCTTTAGTTTTCTGCTCCTGCTTATGCTTCCTCTTTCTGGGATACTCCTCTAATTTACCAGTGCCACTTTATAGCAAATGACTGCAGTATCTGTAATCTGGAGTTGCTTCAGACTGGGAAAGTCATCCTACAGTTGATGCTTATTTTGTGCTCAGACTTGTTGGGGCTTAGCCCTGGAATCTGCTGCAGAGCCCCAAGGCCTGTCGGGGAAGAGCCCCAGTGTCTGCAAGGGGAGAACTCCAGCTCCTTTTAGTCTTGGGAAGCTGCTGCTGGTCTCTGGGGTGAGCCTGGAGCCCTGAACCTGCAAGTTCTTGAAGTAGTAGGGTTTCTGCTCCTCAAATTTCTTTCCCCTCCCCTTAAAATTCCATGGAGGAAATTGATCTAGTCTGGGAGAGGGCCTGGTTATCCATTTACTTATCAGCTCTTTTCTCCCCCTCCTCCCCAGCCCCTATTCTCCCTCCTCCTCCCAGGCCCACCTGCTCAGTGTGCCTTCTCTTCATTCTCCCATTCCCAATTCCCAGCTCATACCCTCCTTCTTGCCTGACACTCCCTCCCCATTCAAATCTGACAGACTATCACTCTCCCCATCTTCACAGCCCTTCTAAACCTCCACCTTCTCTGGGAAACCCTTCCAGATGAATCTCCTCCTATTCTGGTGGTGTCATTTCACCACTGCCCTCAATATTTAGATTTAACAGTATCCTCTAGCATGCATGTGTGTCTCCTTTTACAGCAATTTACAGTTTCTTTCATCCATCCCATGGAACTCCTCCATCAATGATTGTAGTGATGTTCTTTCTCCTTTTTCCATGTAAATAACCTTTGTAATAAATAACCTCTCCCATTAAATTGTAAATTCCTTAAGGGCAAGGGCCATGTCTTCTACCTTTATTCTTAAGCTCCTATTATGGTGCTTTCCTTATAGCAGGTGCTCTATAGATACCATTAATTTCTTGATTGAAAGCACATGAAGACTCCTGTTTTAATTTTTTGTGATTTTTCTAGTTAATGGAAATTGTAGATTACTAACTCCCCACTAGATTGTAAAATCCTTGAGATCAGGGATTGTGTGTATTTACGAAGTGCTTTGTACATTGCTTGGCATGTGGCAAGAGCTTAGTAAATACCACTGATTAATTGATTAATAGAAACTTGTATAAAAATCAGATGTGTGTCCTCTAGACTGCAAGATCCTTGTGGAAAGGGAGTGTCTACCAGCTCTGTTTATTGTACGCTCCCAAGTGCGTAGTATAGTGCTCTGCACTATACTTAGTAAGCACTCTATAAATACCATTGATGATGATGTGTGTGTGTGCATGTGTATGCATGTTTTAGGAATGCAGATAACCTAAATCAAAGAATCAAAGAGCACTGCATTCCTGAGATCAGCAGTCACACATTTTTCTTAATTTGATGCAGTTCTCTCTATCAAAATACTAAAATGGATCAAAGTGATCAAAGCATTTGAAGTCATTGACAATCACTTCTAGAGCCCCAGCTTTTTCCCAGTCAGTTTAATGGAAGCATATGTTAGCCATAATCTGGCCTAGTATGAGAAAGCAATGAGAGTAGATGGGAAATACATTCAGAGTTCCCACTGTACTCTAATTAGCCCCCAGTGGGTCCATTTTGGGGTGAAGGAACAAGTGCTCTGGCCCTTTTAGGTTGACAGTGATTCAATTTATAGAAAACAATTATGCTACAAGCTTCGAGATGAACTGAACAGCGATATGGACCAGATGAACTCTGCTTTCCCTAGTGTGAAATGTGCATATCTATTTAATCCCACACCCATTTTTCCTCCTTAAATCAAGCCATTCTGGGAATGGTTTCTCATGGCATGATTGGTGAATGAAACAAGGGAAGGATCCAGTCCAGAGCAGGGGAAAAATGACCTTCAAACATCACGGCCAAGTGCTTGTAAAGGGGTTTCCCAGGCTGCCCTGAAAGGTTCTTTCTCTTGGGAAATCCTGGTGCTTGCTCAGCAGTAAAGACACGGTTCTCGTTCTGTCTTGTAGAACCTCATCTGCTCTGAGTGTGGGGATGAGTTCACCCTGCAGAGCCAGCTGTCCCTGCACATGGAGGAGCACCGCCAGGAGCTGGTCGGGAGCCAGAGCCACACCTGCAAAGCCTGCAAGAAGGAGTTTGAGGCATCTTCACAGCTCAAGGAGCACATGAAAACTCATTATAAAATCAGGTGGGAGCTGCCGGTGGGGCTACTTCTGGCCGTGCCACTTCCTCCTGCCCCATCCCGACCCAAACCTCCCTGGTAAAGTGGGGGAACAGCAGGGAAGGGAGGCCGCAAGTCACCTCCATCCTCCCTGCCCCCTCTTCTCCCTCTCCCCAGGGGTCACCTCGTGGCTCAGAGGCCGAGATTCGACCCCTCCCAGGGTCACAGAATGAGTATTAGTTGCAGTAGCAGCAGCCTCTATGGAGTGCCCACTAGGTGCCTGCAAAGTGCAGAATGATAGAGGGACATGTTCCCCGCCCTCAAGGAACTTCTGCTCTAAGGGGGAAGATGAACCTAAAATATTTCCCCAACTAAAATCAATAAATGGATCAGACCTAGACACATGAGAGCAAAGGAGGTACAGCACAAGCCTCCAAACCACGTGGCCAGCGGGGGAGTAATGGGCGACTGCAGTTGACGGACCCCCTGCTTGTTGTGGCGGGGGACCAGCTGGAAGGTGGGATCTCCTTTCTAAGCCAAGTTGTGGGAAGATCACGATTCTCAAAGAGAGAACCGAAAACAGCCCCAGGCTCTCATCCAACGACCATCTGAGGGTGCTGCCTGTGAGCATGACCGTTGGTGCCACATCAGCTCCTAAGGGCAGACCGAAATACCCGGGGAAAGTTCAGTCAAAAGCTGTCAAAAGTGAAGACCATGTATACATGTGCCTCTGAGTAACAAGGTCACTTCCAGACCTGGGACTTTCTCCTCTGTGTCCTCCTCATGAAATCAGCATTAATTGTGTTCATCTTTAGCCCCGACAGCATCCAGCCGTGTTCTCTGCACAGAGGAAGCACTCATTAAATACCATTGATTGATTAATTAACCCGTGTGAGTTAGATGGGGAAGATGCTTCTTGATGGTTTGGTCTAGTTTTGGTTTGGTTTCCTTCTTTCTTGGAATTCATCTCAGACTGTCTCCCTCTTACCCCTGAAGTGTCTTGATATAGCGTAAAAAATTTTTTTTGGTTTGTACTGCAATTTATCTATTTGAGCAATTAGTATGATATTGATCTTAGGCAGTATCTAATAAAAGGAGCTGTAGTATGTTCAGGCTCTATCCCTAGGTTTCTGTTTCAGTTGCCACATGCCCTGATGAGAACCAGATGGGTCTTCCAATGAGATTTCCCCTCTGCCATCCATTCCAAATGCAGGTTACGGTTTAAAGAACTCATACTTATTTATGCATCTTCTCAGGGTGTCAAAGACGAGGTCTTATAATCGGAACGTCGACAGAAGCGGGTTCACGTATTCATGTCCACATTGTGGAAAGACCTTCCAAAAGCCAAGTCAGCTAACGAGGCACATTAGGATACACACAGGTGAGTGAAATGGTGCGGTTTGGAAGAGTTAAGAAAAGCAAGTATTTTATAAATGAGATGGGAGTTTTTCCTTCTAATCTCTACTAGGGCAGAAAATCAGGATGTGTCAACCTATTAATGTTCTGCCCATCCAAAAATGCATTCCAGCATGGATTCAGCAGTAGCCTTTTGCCGGATGGATGCTAGAGAGGGTCATTTAAGCTGGGATTTTGGGGGCTGAAGCTACAGGAAAAAAAAGCCTAAACTGACTCTTTTTTTTAAAAATGGTATTTGTTAAATGCTTACTGTGTGCCAAGCACTCTACTAAACACTGGGGTAGGTACAAGTTAATCAGATTGGTCACAGTCCCTGTCCCACATAGGGCTTACAGTCTTGATCCCCATTTTACAGATGAGGTAACTGGAGCCCAGAGAAGTGAAGTGACTTGCTCGAGGTCACACAGCAGACAAGTGGAGGAGATGGGGTTAGAATGTGGGAGCTCCCTGGGGTGAGCTCTTTGGTGGTCCACCTTAGAGACTAAAGCAGGGAATTGGCAGAATTGGAGAGGAAGTGTAAGGCTATGGGTGTGCCAGGTTGGGGGTGGTCCTTTGCTCATCAGTGGGTACTAGGGTCAGGGAATGCCTTTCTCTGGAATTCTGTTTGCTCAACCGCTTCGGTCCCGCCAGTGAGGAGCAAAAATGTCAGGCCGAGATGCCTGTCTGGGACTTTCTCTTCAGCTTTCTTTGGGGCCACAGGGAGGCGTCCTGGCTGGGTCAGATCTGATCCCGAGGGCAGGAGAATCTCTGTTTGGTTCCACTTAATAATAATAATAATAATAATGTTGGTATTTGTTAAGCGCTTACTATGTGCAGAGCACTGTTGTAAGTGCTGGGGTAAACACAGGGGAATCAGGTTGTCCCATGTGGGGCTCACAGTCTTAATCCCCATTTTACAGATGAGGGAACTGAGGCACAGAGAAGTTAAGTGACTTGCCCACAGTCACACAGATGACAAGTGGCAGAGCTGGGATTCGAACTCATGAGCCCTTCACCTTCACTTCCACTTCACCTTGCAGTTAGAATACTTTCCCCCTGTCACTATTCTCAGGCAACTGGTTTGGGGCAAAAACATCACAACTGGTTTTCCAGGCAAATCTGCAGTTGTACATAGTCATATTTGGTTGCATTTTATTGGGTTGAGTTCAAAACAGACAAAGAAGCAGGCCAGAAACATCCAATTTCAGCAACCAGGTGGCTACTGCGAGCCTCACGTGGGACAACCTGATTACCCTGTATCTACCCCAGCGCTTAGAACAGTGCTTGGCACGTAGTAAGTGCTTAACAAATACCAACATTATTATTATTATTTGTAGTCATAGAGGAGGATCCAACTCGATCAAAGGCTGATCGGTCCTAACTGGGCACCCGATGGGGGCATCTTTCACTCTAATGCTGGAGTTTCTGAGGTGCCTAGAGGTTGTGCTCAGTGCAGAGAAGGGTTACTGGTTCTTAGCATCACTGTGTCTTTCTAAATCCTGGCAATTTCGTTTTAGGGGAAAGACCATTTAAATGTAGTGAATGTGGAAAAGCTTTCAACCAGAAAGGGGCTCTGCAGACGCACATGATCAAGCACACGGGAGAAAAGCCTCATGCCTGTGCCCTTTGTCCAGCCGCCTTTTCCCAAAAAGGCAATCTTCAGTCCCACATCCAGAGGGTCCACTCCGAGGTAACTACCACTCAGATTTGGGATTCTCCTTTCCTGATGTCTCCCATGAGGAGTTGTAGTTACGAGAGTGCCTCCCCTCCCCCCGGTCCCACCAGGGTCAGCTCGTGAAAAAGCAGGAGGAATTCTTTTCATGAAAAAGCAGCCCAGAAGCCGACTGGCTCAGATAGTGGAATCCTCGCCATCCGTAACTTGGATTGAGTGAGAAATAGCAGCATCCAGTCGCTTGTGGTCTGTTCCCTCCCTATACGTCTCAGATTGAGTCGTGGAAAATTGAAAACACATTTTCTCTCATGTGGCAAAGTCAAGAAATTTAAGATAGATTTTTGGTGGGTGGGGGTGTGTGGTAAAGCTTTACTCCATTTTAACAAATAATCACCTTTTGAGCTCCAGTTTATTCTGGGTTGAAGTCCGCACAGCGATGGACATGGAAGCATGGAGGGGAAAACTGTCTATATGCTGCCATCATGGCCATTGTGACCCTTGACCCCAGGTCTCCTCCCCACTTGGCTAGGGTAGCCATGGCACCTGGAGCTTCTGTTCTTATCTGTCATTGCCACGAGCTCTCTCCACTTAAAACATCAGCTTTGGCAGTGGGTTTGCCTCTGGGGTATCTGCCTCTGCCAGTGTCTCCTTCACCCCAGAGAAAGCCAGGCAATTCTAAATTTGGCCCCCCAGCACCCTACTGTTTTTCATTTTTATTTTGTGTGTATGTTCATGTTTTTATGTTGTCTTAATGTTTTGCTTCATTTCTCTTGATGAGTCTGTCACCTCCATCTTGTTTTTAGATTGTGTGCCCCGTGCTGGCCAAATTCCCACCTGGGTATTCCTTCCTGGCACTTAATACAGTGCTTTGCACCCTGGAAGCACTTTATAAATAACCGCTATTACTCTTACTAATAATATAATTATAGTAATGTTGGCTGCCATTGAGTGGTGAGGCTTTTATAGGAAGAGGAACTAATTCTCACTTTTCAAAAACTCTCTAAGGTGAAGAATGGTCCCACGTATAATTGCACAGAATGTAGTTGTGTATTCAAAAGCCTAGGGAGTCTGAACACCCACCTCAGCAAGATGCACATGGCCGGCCCTCTGAACCAGCCCAGCGCTCCCCCGGACCCTGCACACGGCTCAGTGGTAAGCTCCTGGTCAAGCTGCCGGTATTGCCCAGGCAGAAGTCTTCAGCTGATCATATGACAACTGTGGATCTCTCCTGCCAGTATTCCCTTTGGTGGTTGGGCGGACTGTGGAACAGCTTAAAAATCTTGGCTCGGGTTTCAGGGTGGTCCCCCTGGGCCAGCTGAGGTCTGAAACCAGGGTTCGGTCTTGCAGACTCCCACCACCAAGCCCAGTTTCTCCCTGGAGGAGTGGGGAAACTCTCCGTGGTTGTTGCTGGGATTAGGAGAGCCCATTTCCTTGTCTGAGGACAGTGACGGTGGATTACAGCCCAGGCCCCAAACTTGGATTTGGCTGTCTCCCTAGCAGCCTCTCTGCTGACACGTTTTTGGCCAATTCCACTCATCAAAGCTCACCTTTCCAGGGTGAGAAAGTCTGAGTAGAGCAGGTGGGCGGCCCGAGCTGCCACCCTCAGCTAGCGGCCCCCTTTGCGTCAACAGTGGAAGGGAATCAGGGACACAGGCGGGGTCGGGTGGAGGGGCTGGGGGGCTTTTTGTGGGCACACTGCCACACTCTGGAGCCTTGCGCATGTGCCCTGGAGGAACAGGGACGTTTCGGGTCCAAGTCCCTGTGGTTCCATCCCACTGTGGCACGAGTCATCCTTCCCAGGCCATGCTGGTCCCAGCCTCAATGGTTTAGCCTGCTGAGGAGCTTGTTTGGCTTTCAGTGACCTGTTCACATGGTCGTGTGATCTCATTTCTAGGGTTCTGGGCCCCAAACTCCAGCTGCTTCCGCAACTCCTCTCCTACAGTCCGCTGAGAACAAATGGAAGAATGTAAGTGTTCATCTGTAATAGGGACCTTGAGCAGAGCCTCAATTTCCCCTCTCAATTTGCTCAGAATGTGCTCTGGAGGTGGAAAACCTGGGTCCTGCCTGCTCTTAGCCCAAATCTTGCCGCTTTTAAGTGTTTGTCCACCCAAGCCCCTTTGCCCTAGTGCACAAAGGCTTTCATCCACAGTGGTGATGATACCGAAGGCGTTGTTTCAGGAGTTTGTTTTGCTTTGGGAAGTGGAGGTGGGGGTACCTCTGGCTGGGGTAGAGGGGGTGGGGATGGGGCCCGGCTGGGAGCTGGTGCCAGAAGTGATTTAACGAGCCCCAATCTACAGACAAAGCCTCAGGGGGTTGCTCTTAATCCTATTCATATTTCTTCAAGGAGGAAAAGCTGGAACCCCAGATAGTCCCCAGTCCTCAAACAAAGCCTCACTGGACTGGTTTAAGGTTCAGTAGGAATGGGCATAGACGTTTAGGCAAAACAGAACTAATAGGAAACCTGTTAATGTTTCTTCTTTGTTAGTTCCTAGTCCAAGCATTTTTTGGCCTCAAATTTTCCTGTCCTAACCAGAGAAGGAGTGTCCATGTGCTTGTCTGCGTCCGATCCTCTTTCCTGGAGACAGTGGCAAGATTCTCTTTCCCAAAAGCTCTGTCTCCTCTTTGGGCTCACCTCACTACTGCCCACTCGTCCAGCGCTTATGGAGACATTCTTTTTGAATGCAAAAAGTATCAGGGAAGGAAAAGGCATTTGATGGGCTGCTGTCACCTGATTAGCTTGTGTATGCTTTAGTGCTTAGTACAGTGCCTGGCACATAGTAAGCACTTAACAAATGCCACAAATTATTATTACTTTTTTATGGCATTTGTTATAGTATTACTTTATGTTAATAGGTAATTTTGGGTGGAAGGAATCTCAGTATCTTGGAATGTTTAATAGGGCAAAAGTGAGATACTAAGTTCCTCGTTTCTGGATGGGTTTTGTTCTGCGGTGGGGGTGGGTAGCTTGGGAAGATAGTTTTAGGAAGACTAGTGGGTTATGTGTACAATCTTTTCCTAGAAAGAGATTTGGCTCGTCTTTTGGAAGCAGTGTCTTGAATAGTTGTCTGCCGGCCACGTACTTGTGGGAAAGAGACATTATGCTGCGCTGTTCCAAGGAAGAGAGGTTGCCCAGGACCAGGTAAGCCTTACAGTGGTTCAGGACCCCCAACTTTTTCCATCTTGGCCTCCGCAGCAAACCGATCCCCCTGCTCCTCCAGCCGCCACGCCGCCGGCTCCCCAGGCTGTGACAGACGTCATCCAGCAGTTGCTGGAGCTCGCGGAGCCCAGCCCGGTGGAAGCCAATGCACCGCAGACCCCCGCCAGTCAGCAGCTCAGCATCGCCGTGGGCCTCAACCAGGATATCCTACAGGTGGGGGCACGCGTGGCTAAGCAACGCCCAGTGGCAGACATGCCTCTCTGCCCTACAGGCATCCCCCGGGCCTTGGCCGGGCTGGGACAGCTGTCATCAGGCCAACAGAGCCTTCACCTCTCCCAGTTTGTCAAGGGATGGTTGCCATTCCCCACAGTTCAGCTGAGTCACTTCTGTTCTCTGGAGGGTTGGGCTTTGGTGGGATCGGACAGGAGACTTTTTTTCTCATTAACTAATTTGGCTTAAAAGGAACATTGACTAAAACTATGAAGCCTCTTTCGAGATCATCACCCATTTCCAGTATTGTTACTTTAAAAGGTACCCAGCAACGTCTGTTCACAGTTTTCTTCCTTAGTTTTGCCCTGGGGTGACTGGTATGCCCACTCTGAAGAAGTGGCCATGACAGATGGTGGAGGGATCTGATGCTACTCTGTGAAGGGTGTCTAATTTGCCCTTTAGGGGCTTGGGCGTTCTTGATGGTTCTTGTTTTTAAAGCAGTACAGTTCTTGGAATGGAGATTAGAAGTGGGCATCTCTGTGATTGGAAGTGTGAAGTGAGCTGGGGCCACTTGGCGCTCTTATCTCCTGTTTGTTCTGTCTCAGCAAGCCCTGGAAAACAGTGGCCTGTCTTCTCTCCCTGTGGCTGCCACCCCGGGCGATCCTGCCCAAGCCAAGCCTGCAGCAGCGGGGGCAGTCCCCACCCCTAGCCCTGAGCTCCTCAACGTGTCCAGCCAGCACACTGACCCTTCTGAGGCTGAGCAAGAGAAAGATCGAGACAGCCCAGACAAATTGGATAAGAAGGAGAAGAAGGTTATCAAAAAGAAGTCACCGTTTCTACCTGGTAATTTGGTATCCTATTTCTGTGTTTAGCAGCAGCCCATTCAGTGGCAGGTGGTTCCAGAAGCACACTTCCATTTAAAAATCCCTCTCTCTTGGCTAGCTGGGTTTCTGGGCAAGACCGGATGGTGAGACTAAGTTTAATAGGTCATGAGATTCAGTCCATGAGCAAAGACAGAGTTCTGTGGTCAGAAACCACATGCTGTGCCATGTGGCTAGCAAAGACCCACCTACCGGCTGGATTAACTATATACTTTGAAGTCCAGATGGTTCTGTTTTTGCCTGGGCACCACCCAGGGCTCTTGCAAAGCGGGATATGCTCTGAATCCCTAGAAGCCATCTGCTTCCTCAATAAACCCTGTTGTATCCCAGCACCCATTAGGGACTCCCCACCGTTCCCTGGGAAATCAGAAGTCTGTTACCCAGGGTCGGGTGCTCTGGCTAGAGATGGAATTGGGCTCTGGGGACGGCCTGGGCGATGAATGCAGGTGAGGCAGCCTGTCCCGGGGACTGCAAACGGGGCAGCAGCAAAGGTAGCCCACCCTGGGGAGCTCCGAGCAGCATCGGTTGAACCAACTCTTCTTGCCTCGCAGGCTCAGTTCGTGAAGAGAATGGTGTCCGGTGGCACGTGTGTCCATATTGCACCAAGGAGTTCAAGAAACCCAGTGACCTGGTGCGGCACATCCGCATTCACACCCATGAGAAGCCTTTCAAATGCCCCCAGTGTTTCCGAGCTTTTGCCGTGAAGAGCACTTTGACAGCTCACATCAAAACTCACACTGGCATCAAAGCGTTCAAGTGCCACTTCTGCTTGAAATGCTTCTCCACCTCAGGAAGTTTGAAAGTTCATATTCGTCTGCACACAGGTAAGGGCTGCCGCTGCTCCCCAGGACCCCCTCCACTGCACTGACTTGCTAGGAAACGGGAAATGTTCATCAGCCGGGTTTTGGGACAAATGATTTCCCACAGTCATAATTATGGGTTGTGTTAAGCACTTGTTAGGTCCCAAGTGCTGGGGTAGATATAAGAAAATCAGATCAAACCCAATTGAGGAAGAACCCTTGGAGGAGATAGGATTTCTTAAGGGCTTTGAAAACAGGGAGAGGAGTGGTCTGTTTGGATATGAAGAGGGAGGGAGCAAGAGTTAGTGGTGGGAGAGGTGGAAATAAGGCACAGTGAGGTGATGAAGAGGTAGGAAGAAGTCAATGTCTTATCTCCATTTCACATACTAGGGCCAGAGAGGTTCACTGGTCTGCCCAAGGTCATCCGGCAGGTTTGACAGGATTTTCAGTCCTGGGCGCTCTTTACTAGGTCCCACTACCTTCACATCCAATCTGTACAATGTCTGTGGTGTATACTGGCTATATATGCATCAAATTGCTATTTGTCTTCCAGAAAGCCTATTTGATTGGGCCTTTCAAACATCTCAACAGTTCAGACCAGCAAGACGATGAGAGTTATTGCCACAGGGATGAATGTCGGGCCAGATCCTAAACAGTGTCGAGTCCGGTTTGCTGGCCGAGTTAGGTCTGTCTGGTGGCTCCAGCCTGTGAGGCAGTGCCCGGTATTTGCCCAGTAATGTTGAACCCTGCTCTGGCCCTCTGCAGAGCAAGGACAAGGGAGCTGCTATGCAGAGGGCACTCAGAAGATTGTGTCACGGCTCCTCCAGTGCTGGGCCTGGGGGTGCTACAAGCCTGTGCTCTGCCCAGCAACCCGTTCACCTGCTTGGAGGCAGGCTGACTGCTCTCCCGTTCCCTCATTCTGGAGAGTTTGGGGCAGGAACTGTGCCAGGGAGCCACAATGGTCCCGATAACCACCCAACCTCTGGCACCTGGGGGCTTCTGGAACTGCCCCATCTTCACTGCCACCCCTCACTTACACTGGGCCTGAGGGGCCAGACTCTGCTGTCCAGGAGCACCTGTGGGTCTCAGACCTCGGGGGCATCTGTGGGCTTCTGGCGCATGGCTATCTGCGGGCCTCTGACCCCAGGGCTTCTAGGTCCTGGATCACCATATTGGGCTGAAAACCCATGGGTTAGAACTGGCCATATTTCAAATGATCCGCTTTATGTCTCTGAATAGTTTTAAAGAAATTCTTGGGAGATCTCCCGGGAAAATCACCAGTAAAAAAGGGCAGTAACTTGAGCTTTCTTTTCATGGAAGCATGAGTTAAGTGGCTGCACTCATATTCTGTATTATAGCAGTACTGTCCTAGCATAAGTGTTTTCAGAGAATTTTTAAACTTTCTGATTCCAGTCCACACCCTTTCCTGTTCTGCCTCCTGCTTTGGTCCTTTTCGGACAAGATTTGTTACCTGGGTTTTGGTTTTTAATCAGTGAGTTATCATTTCTCAATGTTTTACATCTGAAAGGTTATTTAAAATTAATTTCCATATAAATGCTTCAGAGAACTGTTGATTTCATTCCACTCCTTCATTTTTATAGCTAGAGGGAGCCATTCATAAAGGAATTAGATGCACTTCAATTGATTTTTTTACAGACACTGCTAATCATAATTCTTTTGTTCAGTTTGGATTACCACATTGGGCTAGAATTGATTGATTATCATGGTCAAAAATGTATTAAATGATGCTTTGTTCTAAAAATAACAGGGGAAAACATAGGTTAACGATGAATTCGCTCTGACGCGCCTCCCCACACCCTGAGCAATCAAGCTTCTAAAACATTCCACTGCAACATTTTGTTGCTCTTCTCTTACGTCATTAAGCTTTACAACTGCCGATTAAATGTTGAGGTGAATTTTCTTGAACCAGTAAACATTGCAATCTACTTCAGGGGGATTATTTTCCTTTGGCATTAAAAAAGGTAGTCATTTCTCAAGAAAATATGTTTTGTGCTCTTACTAATCCCTCCAGTTTTCATTTTAATTGGGGTTTGGTTTATTCCATAAAGACGTGACTGAAATATTTACGTGGGTCAGTTTGGCACATGAGCAAGACTAAATTTCAGACCCAAAAAATGAGGGTCTAACATAATATGTGTGTGTGTGTGTATGTGTGTAAGTGTATATGAGAGAGAGCGAGAGAGTGCATGTGAGCGTAGGGGGGAGGGTGTGGGTCGAGGCTCGTCTGCCATCTTTGATGGGAGCCTCCTATTATGCAGCTAAACCATTTGTTCACCTAACCTGACTACCAGGCCACTCTTCCCCAGTTCTTTGGTGAAGTGGGAAAGGGACCCTCTTTTGAATTGTACTCTCCCAAGTGCTTTGGAGTGCTCTGCACACAGTAAGAGCTCAATAAATAGCATTAATTGATTGGGTGGCGAGGGAAAGTTAAATCCCTGGACAAACTATTTTCCCTTTGCTTGCATTAGGGAGCTTCCAGGTCCTTTGTCCCTGGGCTGCTTACTCTCCACTTTCAAGAGTGGCTCACTAGAAACTCAGCTTTACGCTTTGCTCTCTGTCTCTGCTAAACCTCCCTCTGTAGTCTCTGGGGAGGGCAGTAGGGGAAGGGAAGAGGAACAAGGAGCAGGGGCCATACTCCACATAAGTGATCAATCAACTGTCTATTTCTGTTTAAAAGCTAATTTTGCCACTCCAGAAATCCTTGTTCCTTGGTTCTCTGGGTTCTGGGGGATTTTTCAATTGCAGGCTAGTCCTGCCCGATTAAAAATGGGCAGTGTATTTTAGAAACATGGGAACCTTCTGCTCTTTCTTCCTTCACGTTCTCCAGTAAATCCCCACTAATGCTATGGGCATGAAAGGAAAGAGATTTGGTTGGTGGGGGAGAGGCAGTCCTCATTTCGGAGCCACACAGTTTTGAAAAAGCAAGTTACTGAGCCCAGACTGGAAACAGTGACTTACATTGTGGGCCACAATTGTTTTTCAGTGAATGAATGAATGATGAATTTGTACAAAACATTTTTTGTTTCAATCAGGGGTGAGACCTTTCGCATGTCCTCACTGTGACAAAAAGTTCCGAACGTCGGGCCACAGGAAGACGCACATCGCTTCGCACTTCAAACACACTGAGCTGAGGAAACTGAGGCACCAGCGAAAGCCTGCCAGAGTGCGGATGGGCAAGGCCAATGTTCCCATGCCGGATATCCCTCTGCAAGAGCCCATCCTCATCACAGACTTAGGTAACGGCAGCAGTTTCCGGGGTTGGCAATGGCGCCTCCCTCCCTGACTCAAGTCTGTCACTGTTGGGGTGGGGGCCGGGGACGAGGCCGGCCAGAATGCCAGCAGGAGAATTGTTGTGGGGTTAGAGGAGATAGAGTGAGCGACCCTTGGACAACAGAAACAAGAGAGCTTTGAACCTGCAAAAGGTAATCTGTGGCAGTGTTCTTTCAGTCATACAGGTAGCGGGAAGAGTTTGCCGAGAAAAACGACACACGAGGTTTTACTTTTGGGCCCCTGTAGAGAAGTCATAGTATACATGCAGAGGCCATGCTAAGCGCTGGGAGAGAATAAAGATGTGGGAATTAGACACGATCTAGGAGGGTTCACAATCGGAGCCTGTACAGGTTGGCCTGCAGAAACTGAAGTGTTCTCCTGGGAACAGGAGCTCTGCTGCCAAGTGGGGTTCTTCCCCTGGGGAATTGCAGGGTCTGGTTAGGCTTCTGAGCTCGAGTGCGCAGTTGGGACTAAGGCCTAAAATACTCTTGGTGAGTAATGTGCTTTTTTGCCTGATTTACTCAGCAATCACCTATTCACTCAGGCAAAACGCGGGAGACAAGAAGTCAGTCAATCCATTGTATGTATTGAGCACCTATTCTCTGGAGAGCACAGTACAAATCACTTAGGAGAAGACGACAGAGTTAGAAGACTTGATCCCTGCCCTTAATGAGCTTCCAGGCTACGGACTGCAGAGCACTGGACTGAGTACTTAAGAGAGTACGGTAGAGTTAGGGATCCCTATCCATGTCCTTAAGCTCCTCACAGTCCAGTATACCCAAGCTCATTACACCCAAGTCTCCTTGAAGTGTGGGGATGGCATTCTTACAAACCCAGAGTGAAGGAAAATGGCACGCTGAGGTCCTCACCCATGTCTGATGCTGCATGCGTGTGCGAGAGCCGTTCTTTCAGACTCTGCAGTGTGCCATAGCCAACAGGTGTCGGACAAATGATCTCTGCCACCCTAATGACATCTGGCTGATATGTGCGGTCAAACCACATTTCTTGCAGACCTGTGTGTCATTTGATCCTAAAACAGCCCAGCCTGGAAAGTCAGGAGTTGTTTTCCTCAAGGCCAGTTATGTTAGGGGTGGAAATTCCAGGAGAACCCAGAAGTTCTGACTCCCCACCTCAGGCAGCTTATCCTCGTGGTACAAACGAAGATGACTTGGCTGGACTGGACACTTCCTGTTGTCCCTGCTGTGGTATGGGAACTGGTCCACCAGGACACTCCTAGCTATTCCTGCTGAGTTGTAGGAGTAGATCCCGAAGGACACTCCCAGCTTTTCCTGCTATGTCTTGAGACTAGATCCCTTCCCAGGACCCATCCATCTGTTTCTCGCTATGTCACGGGAATAGATCTTATCAGTTTCCTGAAATGGCTCCCCATATCTGGGGTTGCTCTCATCAGCTTCTTGAGCCTCCTTGTTAGTAATTTTACCTGCGCTTTATTCTCAGGTCTCATCCAGCCAATCCCGAGGAACAGCCAGTTCTTCCAAAGTTACTTCAACAATAATTTTGTGAGCGAAGCAGACAGACCATACAAGTGTATTTACTGCCACCGAGCTTATAAAAAATCTTGCCACCTCAAACAACACATCAGGTAATTCAGGCCAGGAGGGGCCTTGAGCCCTTAGCCTGGGCCAAGCTTTGACTCCTCCCCAGGGCAGCTGAGCCACACACATGATGTAGGGGTGGCATAGGGAACCCAGTAGTATGGGAGCTGGGCACAGAGTTGGTGATGGGCTGAAGGTTTGCTGGGTGAGGATGTGGTGGTGGGCTGGCCTGTGTGCAGAGGCTGACTCTGAGATGACAGGTGGTCTTGGCAGGGCCTGAAACTTTGATCAAACCCTCCTTTTGGTGTCAATTGAGGATCAGGTCTCTGCTGGTCAGGAGAGACCTTTTCCCCCAAGACAGCTAAGTACCCCCTTCATTGGTGGGAGATGAGAGTGGGAGTTCATTCTTCCTTTGCCTCCTTCTGGGTTTGTTCTTCATAAAATGGACCTTTTTCTTGGCCACATATCATTTCTTTACTAGGATTCTCGTGTGTTCTGTTCTGGGGAACAGGAATAATAATAATAATAATGGTACTTTTTAAGAGCTTTCTATGTGCCAAGCACTGTTCTAAGCACTGGGGTAAATATAAGTTATTTCAGGTTGGATGCAGTCCCTGTCCCACATGGGGCTCATACTCTTAATCCCCATTTTACATATGCCCAGAGAAGTTAAGTGACTTGTCCAAGCTCACACAGCAGACAAGTGGCAGAGTCGGATTAGAACCCAGGTCCTTCTAACTCCCAGTCCCATGCTGCCTCCACTAAACCATGCTGCTCACCTGGGCGTGTTTCTCATTCTCTACAGATCACACACAGGAGAAAAACCATTTAAATGCTCTCAGTGTGGAAGAGGCTTTGTGTCTGCAGGAGTTCTAAAAGCGCATATTCGAACACACACTGGACTGAAAGCTTTCAAATGTCTTATATGTAATGGTGCTTTTACGACTGGCGGTAGTTTACGGAGGCATATGGGAATCCATAATGATCTTCGACCCTATATGTGTCCTTACTGTCAAAAAACATTCAAGACCTCCTTGAATTGCAAAAAGCACATGAAAACCCATAGGTAAGTATAAGCTCCATCTGTTTCCAATCTATCTTTTAAATTCTCCCGCATATTGCTAGTGAATGTATTTGATCCCTGGATGACGATCCCCTGCTTTGGATTTAGAAGAATAACGTTTTTGGTAGCTCCAGTTATTAATGTAATTTTGAGGGATCTATTGAGAGCTGCAACCTAAAATCATTGTTTTTTTCTCCTGGTACAACAATATAGCAGCTTCCCAGTACTGAAATGAAATGCTCTATAAGACGAAGGACTGTGGGTATTGTCTTCCCCTTGAAATCTGGAAACGACTAGAACTGATCGGTTCCTCGGTTTACCTTTTGTGGCGAGGAAGTGCTGAAGCCGTGTCAGCATGGTCATCCTGAAATGTTCCCGGTCACCTATGAAGACCTGGGGAGCTTTATAGCGACGATAGAGTCTCCTGTTGGATGAGCCCCAGTCCAGTTTTGGAAACTTCCGGACCAAGACCCCAGGCAGAGGAAATTGACTCTAGTGTTCGTGGCTAGAGTAGCGCTGCTCACTCTCTCATTCCTGTCCATTGTGTTCTCACGGAGGCACAGAGAATGGCACTTGGCCAAGTGCACGTATGAATTTTGTATAACTCAAATGACCATAGCGTGGGGCTGATGCTGTGCCATAGCCCTTGGATGGGTGCTCTGGTAGTGGTGGTCTTTGCAGCAAATGCCCCAGAAATTTAAAGTTCTGGCTTCCCAGGTGCATTCTGGAATTCTCTTGCATGTCTGCAGGGAGCATAGCTCTAGATGGGTTCCAGAATTCTCTAGAGGCAGGAATCTTGCCTCTCAGCCTAGGCTTTGGAGATCCTGGAAGTTCTGAAGTGCTTGGAGAGGAAATTTTGGGGCCAGTTGAAATGGTTTGCGTCCAAGAGTAAATCAGCAGAGATACTTGATCTGCTAACATTCTTGCTTTGAGGATTGCAGTGATCACATGACTTGTGGGGTGCAAGCATTTCCACCCAAGTGCCTTTAGCAGATTTCTTGGATAGATTGCTGTGAGATTCTGGAACTAGCTTTAGAATTCCATCACCACTCATGTCTTCCCCGAAGGTTCCTGCACGTAGGGAAACCCAATTTTCCTTCAAAGGGGCAACCAAACTACTTAGGTAGTGTAGTCGATTTCTCGCCCATTGTCTCATTACCATCCTATGGAAATGGGCTTTTTCGAAGGCACAAGTGGCCTTAGAGAAAGCCAAGACCAAGGAACCCAAGTCCCTTACAATGCAACAGACACTCTGCTTCTCTGAGGTGGAGACGGTTCGCCCTTCTTAACTGTCGCCATTGTGATTGGTTTGTTCCAAGGTACGAACTCGTGCAGCAGCTGCAACAGCACCAGCAAGCTGCCTCAATCCACGACACCACTGTCGATCAGCAGAGCATCCCTGTTTCCACCCAGATGCAAGTGGAGATTGAAAGCGACGAGCTGCAGCAGGCCGGAGCGGTGGCAGCCGACCCTGACGCCATCTTGGAGCTGGAGCAGCCGCACGTGGTGGGCCCGGAAGAAGCCGCCTTGGGTCAGCCGCTGACCGACCAGCCTCTGGAGACCGAGGAAGGTCAGAGTTCCCACAGTGTAACGCGTGGGGTGGGGGTGGGGCATATCCGCATTGGATTTTTTCCGGAATGAAAGAAGCTTCCAAAGGCCAATCCCACGCAGAGCTTTGGTTGGATCTCTTTCTCCGTCCCCCACAACATTTTAAGGCAGTTTTCCGTTTGCGGACAACTGGCAGATTGCACCTGCCTTCTGTCTTTTTCGTGTCATTGTTTCACGGGAGTGACCATTGGCATCGCATAGGCCAACCTGAATACTTTCTTTTGTATTTGCATTCCTGGTTTTAGATAGGTTTGTAACTTCCCAGCATGCTCTGCAGGATAACATCGCTCAGTTTGAACAGCAGACCCTCCCCCAGCAGCCGTTTGAGCAGACCGGATTGTCGCAAGGTCAGTGCCCGAATGCCAGCTGCAGCTTTGGAAGGGTCATCTTTTGGGCTGGATTTTAGTAAGGTTTTTGTTTTGTTTTGTTTTTTTTGGCATAAACCGAGGAGGAGGGTGATGTGCCCCTGCTTTTCTGCTGGAAGCAAAGTTTCTTTAGAGCCATCCACAGTCTTAGCATTTCAGGTAGACCAGCCTCTGTCAGATCTGAGGCACTGGAGGGATGGAAGCGGGGCAGCCTCCCGACAGTTTGGTGGAGGTCCTTGGCCCAGGGACCCCTGGTTTCTGAGATGGCCTTTGTCCCAGCAACCAAGTAAGCTCCAGTGGGTGCTCAGGACCCCTTGTGAGGTCCAGGCTCAGGGATAGGAGGCAGGGAGACAGAAGCACCTCTCTTGTAATATGGCCCCCCCTGGATGGAGACCCTGTCTTGCCCCAGTCCTGGGCACCCTGGGTTGCTGTGCTTTGGTTTCACCAGCCTGAACCAGGGGCTGTAGGTGTACTAGAGGGTCTTCTAGACTGGGAGCGAGCCTTGCTGGGTTCGGCTTTGTGCCGACCCCATGCAACCCACAGGCTCAGTTGATTGTTTGGGACCCCCAGGTTCCTGGGATTGGGATTGCACCCCTCAGTGATGGGATCGGGGTCCCCAGGACCCTGCATCCCTGGGTGGTGGGCCTAGAAATTAGAGTCTCTCTGGTGGTCCAGGTGGCTTGCGGCCATGGCTAGGTGCCATTACCCTGGCAGGGCAGTCGTCATATACCCCATTAACTGGTCTGCTTCAGGCCTCGTCTGTTCTCTTTGGAGGCAGGTTTTACAGGGTCGGACTCCTACAGCCAGCAGAATCCATTTCCACCCGTCCAGCAACTGCAAGATTCCAGCACCTTGGAGTCTCAGGCCCTTTCAACTAGCTTCCATCCTCAGAACCTGCTGCAGGTTTCTGGCACAGAACCGCTGAATGAGGTGAGTACTAGGCCAAGGAGGAATCTGTGGGCAAGTACAGGCTTGGGTAGCTGCCAGGGGCGACAGCCCTGCTGTTGATTCAGGGTGATAGGCAGTGTCCATCGCTGGTGCCTGGCACTTGCTTACTGCTTCTGTGTACCTGGCATGGCATTCGGGCTGCCCCCATTGGGCCCCCCGCTCTCCCGTCTTCCCTTGGGTGGAGCTTTCTCCATACATGTACAGCCTTCCTGCCTTGGGGCTGAAGCAGGGTTGGTCTGAGTCCTTTTACCTTTGCCTAAGAATATTTAATTAGCATTTCTCTCCTGCTGTGTCGTCAAATGGATTATGTCAGAAACATAAAACAGGTATCAGGAAAGACAGCCTGGCCCAGCAGACTGGACAAAAAGTGACCTTAGCCTACACCAAGAACTGGTTTCATTGGGTTGGTGTATGTCAGGAATGGAGAGGGGAGAGTCAGGGATGTTGGATGATCTGTTCCTTGGGGAGAAGCAGGGATGGAGAGGGGAGAGTCAGGGGTATTGGATGGTCCATCTCTCACCATGAGGATGGTTTTCCAGGAGGGCAGTCAACACACAGTTCCTCCCAGAATTCTGATGCCTTGTTGGAGGCAGGGTCCTAGAAGTGATGGGCCATGGGGATGATGTGGTGGTCAATGTTCATGATTGCTGTTCTTGCCTATGCCACTAATGCCGTAGATATAGACACACTGAAGCGGCCCCTAATAATAATTATCCTAATAATGATAATTGTGGGATTTGTAAAGTGCTTACTGTGTGCCAGATGCTGGACTGCCTACAGTATATGCAGAACAGACACACTCCCTGCCCCACCTGGGCCTGAAGGTCCAAGTAGGAGGGAGGAGAGGAATCTGAGGCTGAGAAAAATAAAGTGATTTGCCCAAGGTCACACAGCAGACAGGAGGCTGAGCTGAGGTTAGATCCTGGGTCCTCTAACTCGCGGGCTGGGACTGTTTCCACTAGGCCATGTTGCACCCTTCCCTCCTCAACTTCCTGACCCCCTTCGTCCCCTACCTCAGGCCAAATGCTCACATATTTTTGGACTTATTTCTCTCTGTTGTCTTCAGGTAACTTATATATGCCTTTGGGTTCAAGGTTCACCCAAAACGTGAAGAGGGAGAAGCAGTATGCCTAATGGAAAGAGCAGGGCTTCAGAGTCAGAGGATCTGAGTTCTTATCCCAGCTCTGCCACTTACCTCTTGTGACCTTGGGCAAGTCACATCTCTTTTCCTCAACTTCCTCAACTGTAAAATGGGGATTCAATATCTGTTTTCCCTTCTATGTAGACTGAACCCCACATGGGACCTGATTATCTTGTGTTTACCTCAGTGCTTAGTATAGTGCTTGGCATATAGTAAGCACTTTACATATACTACAATTATTATTCTTACAATTATTTTTGACTTTCAGCCTACCCGTTTGATTCAAGAGCCCTCACAGGACGAACTAGAACTGCAACCCCAACGTCCCCCTCAGCTTCTCGAGGAGAGCGAAGAGCAAACCAGGCGAGCTTACAGGTGACTCTCTGTCACTCTCTCTCCCCTCCCTCTCTTCCTCTCACTTTAGCTGTTTTTCTCCCAAAGATCACCGGGATTATCATCAGAAATCCAACCCCCACCCCTCTACCCACACATTGCATCTGATCCCATGACTCTTTCTATGGGGTCATTTCTCCTTCCGCTCACCATGTTCTGCTTGGGATGGTCTGGTTAGTGAGGCAGGTGCCACCTCCCTCCAATCAGCCCCATGTTGGGGCCAGCCAGGCCAGACTGAATTCTTTTAAATGATTTTCCATCCCTCGGTCTTGAAATTTAGTTGGGAGTTATTGGCTGCTTTGTGATTGCCTTTGTGTCACCTCTCTGACTTGACAGGACTTGCCCTTCGCCTCTGTTTGCAAGCCTGTTGGGGAGAGGGTCTTTTGCACGTTTCATCTCTTGCCGCCTTTGTCTGGGCCCATTCTCCAAGTTCCTTTCCTATTTCCTTGGGGCATTAAGACAGAGAGCTCTGCAGAGGAATGGTAGCCATCTTTACCCTGCTTCCACTGCCCTGTGACCAGTGGGACAGGGCCCCCAACAGTCTCTTGAGACTGTTTTCTGGGGGCTTTGTATCAAGTGTACATCAACCTAAGCTGGACTTATGCTTCTGCAGGCAAATGCAGAGATTGTTTGGGGGCTAGGTGCCCTTGCCTGTCCTCCCTGATTCTGTTTTAGCCACAAGCCTCTGTCTTCTTTCTCTTGCCTCCTTCTCCCCTTCCTCTGCTCCCTCCTCCCTCCCACTTTCCCTTCTCTCCATCCAGTAAAGCACAGGCCTCCTTCTGCCTGCCTTGCCCGCTTGTGGTCTGAGCTGCCCAGATCAGAAGCAGTGTTTGTGTCCAACACTGGGGGTCATGGCCTGTTAAGGGAGCAGTCCAGAGCCAGGCAGCTAGTTTTGTACTGGCAACCAGAAACTCAGCCTTGGCTGCTGGTCTCTGCCGTCACTGTTTCCTTTTCCAGAGAGTGCCGGTCCAGTCTCTGCTGGGCTCAGAGCAGAACCAGAGGCCACACCGAGCTCTACGCATCTCTTTTGGGTGCTGCTTGGTCTACCCAGCTCCTACTGGGAGAGCAGCCGGGAGTTTTCACCTCCTGAGCCCCCATCTCAGGGCCAGGTGCTGGGGAAAGTGCCTCCAGCCTCAGCCTTTCCTGCCATAAGCTCCTTGTGGGCTGGGAACCTGTCTAACCAAGTCTGTTAAACTGTATTCCCCCAAGTGCTTAGTACAATGCTCTGCACACAAGAAGTGCTCAACAAATAATAATAATGATGATATTTGTTAAGCACTTGCCATGTGCCAAGCACTGTTCTAAGCGTGGGGTAGATACAAGGTAATCAGGTTGTCCTACGTGAGGCTCACAGTCTTAATCCCCATTTTACAGATGAGGTAACTGAGGCACAGAGAAGTTAAGTGATTGGCCCAGAGTCACACAGCTGACAAGAGGCGGAGCTGGGATTAGAACCCGTGACCTCTGACTCCCAAGCCCATGCTCTTTCCACTAAGCCACATTGCTTCTAAACAGATATGATTGATTGATTGATTGCCTTCCCTTCCACCTCTCTAGGTGTGACTACTGCACCAAGGGCTTTAAGAAGTCCAGCCACCTGAAGCAGCACGTGCGCTCCCACACTGGCGAGAAGCCGTACAAATGCAAGATCTGTGGGCGTGGCTTCGTGTCCTCGGGTGTCCTCAAGTCTCACGAGAAGACACACACGGGTAAGAGTCCAAGGGGCTCTCTGAGACCCTTTCTGAGACAGGCCGCACCGACGGTCCCCAGAACATACGTGGTCTGGCCTGCCTGCCCCTGTAGCTAGATGCTAGCCACTTCCTCCATTTCCCCCTTCAGCGCCAGGGTTCCCGGAGCCTTGGTCTGCTGCTGCTGTGGCCCCAGCGGGCGTGGAGGGCTCCAGATTTCAGTGGCTCATCAGCATAGCCTTTTAACAGGATCCTTTAGTCCTTTCTGCACACCCTCAAATACCACCCCCTCCCTGTGGTCACTGAACCTCCCTCATTCTCTTTTCCACTCCCATGGAGAAGCAGTATGGCCTAGTTGAAAGAGCACAGGGCTGGGTGTCAGAGGACCTGAATTCTAATCCTGGCACTTGCCTGCTGTGTGATCGCAAGCAAGTGGTTTCACTTTTCTGGGCCGCCGTTTCCTCATCTGTTCTCCCTCCTACTTAGACCATGAGTCCCATGTGAGGCAGGGTCCCCTCTTCTCACCCCCCAGTACCCAAGCTCTGTGTGCGGGAGCCATAAAAGAGTCAAGACCCTAGCACTGAAAGACAAATGAGATTCCAAGTGGCCCAGTCCAAGCTGTTGGGATCCAGTGGAATCCATCAGGCAAAGGAATCCCTTCACATTGAATGGCAGAAGCAACTGTCCTCCAAATTCTGGCTTTTCTTTTGAGCCACTTAGCTGGGCTCTGGGGTTGTTTGCCCCTCCTGACAGCTTTCACAGGGAGGCAGCTGGGTTTCCTCCTGCTACTTTATGCATCTAGGTTCCGTTGTTCCAGGAGTCAAGCCGTTCACCTGTAATATCTGCGCTGCAGCCTTCACTACCAACGGCAGCCTCACCAGGCACATGGCCACCCACATGAGCATGAGGCCTTACAAGTGTCCGTTCTGTGAGGAGAGCTTCCGGACCACGGTGCACTGCAAAAAGCATATGAAGAAGCACCAAGCAGTCTCGTCTGCGGTAGCTACATCTGGAGAGGCTGGAGGAGGAGGAGAAGCAGAAGGAGGCAGCGGAGATGGAGAAGGAGGAGGAGGAGGTGAGCTTTTTTTGGTTTTTCTTTTTTAAATTCTTTAGCTGATGCCAGGGCATGGTCTGTGGTGGTCCGTTCCATGCTCTTCTGGCCCTCTCTGCCTCTTTCTGTTCTAATTTCTCCCTGCCTCTCTCTTCTGTTTTCTGTATCTCATCTTCTCCCCCTGCAAGGTGCTGTGGAAGTGCTATGCTTAGGAACAAATAGAAAAGTTGAGGGTTCTCCACTCCTTCCCCTACTCCCTGTATCATTGTTGGGCTATGCCAGGGGTTCAACTGTGTCCTATCCCTGACCCCTCATTCAGCTATAAACCCCTGAGGGCAGAGGAGACGTGGCATTATCTTTCCTAATCCTCTCTGAGCATCATTTAATCAAGTAGTATTTACTGAGCATCTACTGTGTGCAGAGCACACAATGGAGCACTTGGGAGAGTACAGCAGAATTTAGTAGGTGCAATCCCCGCCCTCAACACCCCGAAGAAGGAAATGGACACTAAAATAAATTACAGGAGGAAAGAGACAAGGGGCTCTGGACAGGATTTGGTGCTGAAGGAACAGGGCTGGGGGATTTATGAACAGAAGTGCTCTGACTGTGTGAGGTCCTAGCGTGCAGGCTCAGGGGGTGAGCAGGTGGGGAGATTTACCCGTTAAATCTCACTCTCATGATTTTCCTCCTCGCTACTGCTTTCTACGGTATGTGTCTAGTGGAATTTTATTTATGTATATTAATGTCTGTCTACCCCTCTAGACTTTGAGCTCTTTGTGGACATGGAATGTGTCTGTTTATTGTTATATCATACTCTCCCAAGCGCTCAGTATAGTGCTTTGCACACAGTGAGTGCTCAATAAGTACAATTGAATGGAAGCGTGCATGGAAGAACTACTTGATTAGGAGCCTTGCTTCCCAACCTAAAAACTCAATGCTAATTTGTTGTGGTGTCAGAGGCCCTTGGGCATGTGCTTGTGCTGACATCATTTACGAATGTGTATGTGCATGCCTTGCAGTTGGCTGCCTGGAGGAAGAAGACGAGAACTCTGACAGGGCTGCTTCGAGAAGGCCTCGCCCCGGGGTCATCACGTTCACGGAGGAAGAAACAGCCGAGCTGGCCAAGATCCGACCCCAGGAGAGCGCTACGGTTTCTGAAAAAGTCCTCGTCCAGTCTGCAGCCGAGAAAGATCGGATCAGCGAGATGAAGGACAAGCAGGCCCAACTGGAAGCCGAGCCTAAGTATGCCAACTGCTGCACCTACTGCCCCAAGAGCTTCAAGAAGCCCAGCGACTTGGTGAGGTGAGAGGCCCTCGGCTGCAAGGTTAGGGATTTCCCATTTTACAGATGAGGAAACCGAGGCACAGAGCAGTTAAGTGACTTGCCCAAGGACACACGGCAAGCAAGTGGCAGGATTAGAACTCAGGTCCCCTGACTCTTAGTCCTGTGCTCTTTCCATTAGGTCATACTGCCTTTTTTTTAAAAAATGGTATTTGTTAAATGTTTACTATGTGTCAAACACTGATCTAAGCATGGGGGTAGGTACGAGTTAATTAGATCCGATGCAATCTTTGTCCTGCATGGGGCTCACAGTCTATGTAGGAGGGAGAACAGGTATTTAATCCCCATTTTACAGTTGAGGAAACTGAGGCTTGGAGAAATGAAGTGATTTGCCCAAGGTCACTTACAAGCAATTGGCAGAGCAGTTGGCAGACCTGAGATTAGAACCCAGGTCCTCTGACTCCCAAGGCCACGCCATTTCCACTATGCCACGCTACTTCTCATTTTCTTCTTCATATCATGATGTTGATTGCAGCCTATAATTTAGAAGCGCCTACTCTGGGGTTTACCAATTTTGAGCGAACATTCTTCTGTTGCTTAAAAATACCTGTTTTTTTTTACCAAATTGTGACTCTGCCAACCAGGGTCATGAAGTGGTTTCCAAGCGGATGGGCCAGTAGGACAGAGTGATTAGCAGCTGTCCGTTTTGCCTAGGCATGTCCGAATCCACACCGGAGAGAAGCCGTACAAATGTGAAGAATGTGGAAAGAGTTTCACTGTCAAGTCTACCCTGGACTGCCATGTGAAGACGCACACAGGTGAGGATAAGAGAGTTGGCCTCCTGAGGCTGGGAGGGCCTGGGAGCTTGGGGGGGTGGCAGGGGAGGAAAAGAAGGGGTTTTAAAGCAGGATTTTCTCCTTTTTTTCACCTCACACCTGCCCCCTCCCTGCATTCCCCACTACCGTCTCCTCATTTTCTTCCACCTTGGGAGTACAGTGCTCTGCATATAATAAGCTCTCAGTAAATACCATTGATTGATTGTCAGTCAATTGTATTTATTGAGCTAACATAGTGTGTGCAGAACACTGAACTAAGTGCTTGGGAAAGTACAATATAACAATAAACAGACACATTCTCTGCCCACATTGAGCTTCAGTCTTGAAAAAGTGAGGAAAGGTTTCACTTGAGACTCACGTAAGTGGGAGTCGCCCAGCCGCAGTGAGGGTCAGCCATCCCTTTCTACCCAGGGTGGTGATGGCTCTTTGGGCAGCTCCATCTCCGCCCAGCCACCTGCCCTGAGGAGTCTGACCCTGCACTGCTCTGTATTGCCCTCACTTTCTGAGTGCCTCCGGGGTTGTCAGCATGGGCCCACGTCCTTGGGAATGCCCAGGGAAGTCAAGAGCACAGGCTGCCCCTGCCTTCCAATAGCTCCTGCCCGAGGAGTTGGTGTAGCAAACCCAGAAATAACGGGATGAAACTCTCAAGGTGACGAATCCAAACAAGATCTCGAAGGCTCTCCCCGGCCCAGGGTCACGTTGCCTCTGATCCGACCCTTTGGTGTTGGCCCAAGTTGTCGTCGTTTAACTGTTGTATTCCATTCCATCCCCGGGTGGCCACATCGCCCCAGTGGTGGCTGACCGTGGTCGGCTGATCATCCTCTTGGTTTCCAGGGCAGAAGCTCTTCAGCTGCCACGTGTGCAGCAATTCTTTCTCCACCAAGGGAAGCCTGAAGGTTCACATGCGCTTGCACACGGGGGCCAAGCCCTTCAAGTGTCCGCACTGTGACCTGCGCTTCCGGACTTCGGGCCGGAGGAAGACCCATATCCAATGCCACTACAAACCGGAGAGCAAGAAGGCCAGGAAGCCGCCCGTCCGCACTCCAGCCGAGAGCCTACAGCCCGTCAGCCTCCTTGGGGCCCCTTCCGCGGACCCCAGTGTCTTCATCATGAACAACTCTGTCTTGGCCGCACAACTGGACCAGAATCTGCTCCAGCAGGGACTGGTGGGCCAGGCCATCCTCCCAGCGTCCATGTCAGGTCAGCCATGGCTCTTGGTTTCCCAGGGGGATGTGGTTCGGGAACTTTTGTTGCCTGGGGTATTTCATTTGGGCAGGATGCGGGGTGGGACCTCTGTAAATGCCCCTCCCATTGGACCCACCACCAGGCCTCGACCTCAATCAACCACACTTACCCAAATCCTGCTAGTTCCCCCACATCTGGGGCTACTCACCCCTAGCCCAGTCATGCTCCCCACCCCCTTGGGGCTTTGGCTGTGGGGCTGGCGGGGCCTGATTTCTCACAGCTTTGACACTCTGTGCCAGTCACGGGGGTGCCCCCAGTGGCTGGATCTCTCCCCGAGTGAGGCCTTCAGAAATAGTTCATTTGTGTGGCAAGGTGGCCATCTGAGCCATTCATTCGGTTGTATTTGAGTGCTTACTTGTGCTGAGCACTGTACCAAGCGCTTTACAGAGTAAAGTATAACAATAAGCGGACACATTCCCTGCCCACGAAGAGCTTACATGAGCCCTTACGGTTTCCGGGTACACCCAGCCTGCCCCCTCCCCGTGCCCAGTTCTCAGGAAAGGGATTTGCCTCACTCAGAATCCAAGGGTTTTGCTGATGGCAGTTCAATTGCCGGTTGTCCTCCTAGCTGGCGGGGACCTGACTGTGTCCCTGACGGACGGCAGCCTGGCCACCTTGGAAGGCATCCAGCTGCAGCTGGCCGCCAATCTGGTGGGGCCAAACGTTCAGATTTCCGGCATCGATGCCTCCAGCATCAACAACATCACTCTGCAGGTGGGCAGCCGTCTTATGCCAGCGGGGAAGGTTGGGGGAGGGAGGGAATGGTCCACTTGTGGGTGCAGCTTGGCATCGGCTTGCCGGCCGCCCTCCCCCAATGCCTGTCATGTTTTTCAGATTGACCCGAGCATATTGCAGCAGACATTGCAGCAGAGCAATCTGCTTGCCCAGCAGCTGACCGGAGAGCCCCACTTGACGCCTCCGAGCACTGCCCTGCAGACTCAGGATGGTCCAGTGCCTGCCAATGTGGTGATCCAGCCCATCTCGGGCTTGTCCTTGCCTGCTGCCGTGGCGCCGTCGGCAAACATGACTATCGGCCCGTTGTCCGAGCAAGAAGCTGTCCTGGGCCCCGGGAGCAGCGGTGAGACAGGCCGACATCTGGCTCATTTTGCAGGAGCCACCCATCTGCCTTGAGATTTCCTATTGATTTAGAGAAGCAGCATGGCTCTGTGGAAAGAGCCCGGGCTTGGGAGTCAGAGGTCTTGGGTTCGAAACCCGGCTCTGCCACTTGTCAGCAGTGTGACTGTGGGCAAGTCACTTAACTTCTCTGTGCCTGTTAACTCATCTGTAAAATGGGGATTAAGATTGTGAGCCTCACGTGCGACAACCTGATTACCTGGTATCTACCCCAGCGCTTAGAACAATGCTCTGCACATAGTAAGCGCTTAACAAATACCAACAGCATTATTATTATTATTATTGATCCCCCTTCTGCCTCTGGCCTCTTCCAACTCACCAAGGAGTTGGGAGCCTGGGGATGTTTCCCCTCTAATGATTCTTTGGTGGAGCCACATCTGATTCTCCATTGTCTGGGAGCAATTCCCTGACGTAACGAGAGCCTTGGAGATTTAAGTTTGTCGACATTAGGGAGTTGGGATACCTCCCTTCCCCTGTACCACCAGAATGGTTGTAAATCCAATGGGAGTGGGTGGGAGAAGAAGGAAGCAGCGTTGAAGAGCTCAAGGATTTTTCTTCTGTCTTTTATTTCCCCCGACTCCTAGGCCCCCAGGATCTTTCTCAGGTCATGACCTCTCAGGGTCTGGTGTCCACCTCAAACGGTCAACACGAGATCACCCTGACCATCAATAACACGAGCCTGAGCCAGGTCCTAGCTCATGCCACTGGCTCCACCACGCCGACCTCAGCGGGTTCGCCGCAGGAGATCACTCTGACCATATCTGGTGAGAACGGGCGGGCTCCGAAGACTGTCGGTTGGGTTGGAGTGGACTGTCGGTTGGGAGGCGGGCCTGGGAGGACTGGGCTCTCAAGGAATCGGGGTGGTTTCTGTCAAAACTGGTGGAATTCAAGAAGGTTGCAGGAGATGGAAAAGGCTATAGCTTGATGAACAAGTGAACTACTTCACTAATTTCTCTGGCATTTCTCCGACCTCTATCAGCAGTCACTAGTGCCTCCTGGCTTAACCAGTTTGCACTGCTTAAAATGAATGTCTAGGGAATGGTGGATTTTAAATCCTCACAATTGGCTCTCTCTGCAGTGCTAATGAAGGGCAGACAACAAGGTTTCAACCCTATCTTGGATGTGCTTTAAGCCGCATTCCTGGCAGAGCCCTATCTGTTAACAGTTCACAGTCACACTGTGGTAGCTGTGTCCCTCTATTCTCCTATTGGATTCCATCCAAATAGCTAAACGGAAACCCACATTAGAACAGAAATGACCATGCCATCTCTTGGATTACTACATCCCTGGATACAGTGTCCCTTATTATTGAGTTTTAAAGTACTTGACACATCTAGTTTCCTCACCGGAGTTCTTCTGAGCTGTGTCAAGCCCTTTTCTGATTTGGACCTCACAGGGAAGTGTTCCTTCCAAAGTAATTGTGGTATTTGTTAAACACTTAGTGTGTCAAGCACCATTCCAAGTGCTGGGGTAGATACGAGTGATTAAGGTCAGACACGGTCCCAGTCCCCTATGGGACTCACAGTCTAAGTAGGAGGGAGAACAGGTATTGGATCCCCATTTCACAGTTGAAAAAACAGGCACAGAAAGGTCAAGTGTTGTACCCAAGGTCACACAAGCAGGCAAGTCACAGAACTGGGCATAGAACCCAGGTCCTCTGGGTCCCAGGTCTGTGTTCTTTCCACTAGGCCATGCCGCTCCGTCTTACTTTGCTTACCCCAAATTCAGTATCTGCATTTGCCTACAAGGCAGTTGGCTTCCCCAGAGCAGTGTGTGATCTATATATAGCATTTCAAAGTGAGGAAAATGAGTTTCTGGCTTTCAGTGTTTCTTTAGCAAGTTACAGTTGCCCTCATTCAGAGAAGTGCGTTCAAGGAACACAACAGTCCTTCCTCTCATGGTCACAGAAAGCAAAATGAACGAAATACTTAGATACTGTGAGTGTGTGGAAGTGAAACCTCCAAATTTTTCTACCTTTCCTCCTCTTACACGCAAGGAATTTTCAGGAACTCTGTGGCTTGAAGCTGGCTCAGATTGGTACCCTAGTGACTTGAAATTGCTGCCAAGCAGCAAGAATCAGCGGGCCTAGGAAATTGTCAACTTGGAACAGTTGACAGCTTTCTGGGGTACTTTGAATCCTGTTGGAGGTAGTGGGGGAATAGGAGTATCGGCTCTATATTTCTATTCGGATTCAGTAATGCTTTTTCTCCCTGAGGCTTGGGGCGGCATCCTTAGAATACTCTTGGAGGAAGTAAAAGTTCCTAATGGCCATTAGTGAAACTCCAAGTCCTCTGGTGCAGAGTCATGCATTTCCTGCCGATCTCTCCCAGTGTATGTGGAAATGGGGGCAGCCTGTGGTTTCCACTCTGCTCCTTCAGCAGCTCAGCTCAGTGGCCATGACGGGCTTATGCCTCCCTTCCAGGCAATGCTACATTAGCTGGGGAAGAGGACTCACTTTGCACCCCCTCGTTCCCTGGGGGAAACAGGCCTTCTTCATTCAGGCCAAGCTGGCTCTTGTGGGGATTATCAGCACATTTCTTTCTCTGAAGACTCTCATGTTGAAAGGGTGATTTGAGAGTTGTCACCCCACTTGGATTCTCATCACCATGCCTGCAGGCCAGTTGTTTCTGACACCTTAATGTCCATTTCTGTTCAGGTCAAGACCTTATCCAGCACAACCCCAGCGGAAGCATCAGGCTCTCATCCCCGGCTGTGAGCACCCAGCCCAATGCTGCCACCTTGACGATAAGCCA
Organism: Ornithorhynchus anatinus; assembly: GCF_004115215.2. Lineage (NCBI taxonomy): Eukaryota > Metazoa > Chordata > Mammalia > Monotremata > Ornithorhynchidae > Ornithorhynchus > Ornithorhynchus anatinus. The sequence continues at coordinate 28,897,735 of NC_041750.1, read as the reverse complement.
CGACCAGCTGCTGTCTCAGAGCTCAGCCTTAAACTCCTCTCCAGGTATGCCGGGGCTTGGAGGGTCCACGGGGTGGATTGGGATCTCTGAATTCAGAATGGACAGATGAACATACTCTGAGGGGCAAAGCTCATCAGCCAGTCTCCCGACCAGCCCAGGCATGGCTTTTCTGTTATGAAAGACCCTTAGTAGTCAATTTGGTGAGGGGCGTAATAGCCCAGAAGCCGGGCTGGTGGCCACTTGGGAGCAAAGGACCAGTATATTCCCTCCTAGAACCATCCCTTCAGCCTCTCTCGTTTTCTCCCATCTTTGAACACATTTGTCCAACATCAAAATTATATTATTGAAATTTATAAATACATTATAAAGTATTTATATTAATGTCTGTCTCTCCTCTAGACTAAGCTCATTATGGGCAGGGGACGAGTCCACTCATTCTGTGGTATTGTACTCTCCCAAGTGCTTAGTAGAGTGCTCTGCACATAGTACATGCTCATAAATACCATTGTTTGATCACTGAGCAGAAGCCGTGCATTTCCCTTTCTAGGAGTGCTATCCAAATTGTAGTTAGCGCTCTGAGCCCAGAAGCGACCCCGCCCCCATCTTCCCTCCTACCCTCTCTGTCAACCTCCCTGCGAGGTCCAAGATGCCCCGGATGCTGGCCCTTGTACAGAGGCTTGAGTTTGTAGCCCCCGGCAGCAGCTTTTCCACTGGGAAGCTTGGTCCAGCACCGTCTGCGTTTCACAGGGAAGCTTGGATTGTTGGCTCCATGTTCATTGGCCAGCCTGGTTGACCTGGGTCCTACTGGCCTCTACTACCTCACCAGGGTTGCTGTGAGCCAGCTTCCCGAACTTCCAAAGCAGGGCACCGCCTCCCTGAAATCTGGGCCCCAACCCCAAAGTATCCAATAAAAAGCTGTAGGAGTGATATCTCTTGGATTTCTCCTCTCTCTTCTCTTTCTCTCTCCCCTAGAACTGAATGCAGCAACTGGAAGCCTTCCGGCACCTGCCCCCATGTCACCCCCACCCGTGTCTGCCTCAAACCTAGTGATGTCATCATCGGGAGTTGGGCCCGATGCCAGCGTCACCCTGACTCTGGCTGACACGCAGAGCATGCTGTCGGGAGGCCTCGATGCCGTCACCCTGAACATCACGTCGCAGGTAAGCTGAGCTGCTCCTTGCGTCAGTCCTACACTGGACTGCTTTAGGATGTGGTGAGAGGTATTAAAGGTGGGTGAGAGAATGAGGGCTTTCAGTTCAATCAAGAGCATCTATCGAACGTGTTCAGAATCATCACTTTGAAGTGACCCCCAGCCCTTTCCTCCTCTGTAAAATGGGGATTAAATTACTGTTCTCCCTCTCCATTAGGCTGGGAGCCCCATTTGGACAGGCTCTGTGTTTGTTCTGACTGTACCGTATGTAGTTGGCATATAATACCAGGACTCTGGTATTATGATTTGCCAAGCTTTGGGGTATGTTTAATCCTGTCATCCCAAAAGCCCCCCTCAGCCTCTGTGTGTGTGCGTGTGCGTGTGTCCACCTACCTACTCGATTTACTCATCTAGTCAGTTTTGTCCTTTTGACTGGTTGTTTTCTCTGACTCTTTTGAACCCAAGCCATGCTGGAAGGTATAGGGAAGCCTGCAGCTGCCAGTTGGCTTGGAGTAAGAAGATAAAGCTGTGCCGATGAAGAGTAGCTATGTTGGCCCCTTTTCCCCCAGCCACCTGAGTAGCATGTCCTTGCCGCTTGTGGATTAGCGGTGATGTGACGATGGAATCTCCTGTCCTAAGTGATAGATGAGTCTTAGTCCGGTCACGAAGATTCTGGGACCGTGGCTCAGCTTGGAGAACTTGGTTCCAGTGTTGGCGATTCTTGTAGGGCCCCTTGCGTTTTCCCGGCCAAGCAACTTTCCTCTGGGGCATGGAGGGCAGCGAGGTCTTAGGTGGGCAGGGACTTGGCACAGGCTGTGTGCTCCTTCAGGTTGAGTTTATCACACTGATGACCAGTGGAGCCCCCGGGCATCCTCTGACTGACCATGTCTCCTCAGAGCCAGCAGTTCCCAGCCCTCCTGACCGAGTCATCCCTTTCGAGCCCAAGTGGTGCCGGCCCACAGCAAGTGATCCTTGTGAGCCACACCCCGCATTCCACGACTCCCCACTCGGAGGACATCACTTTCCAGGTACGCCCCCACTGCCCTCTACAGGACCCCAGGACCATCTGCCTGTTCACTGCGGTACTCACTCTCCGCTGCTTCCTAGAGCCCCGGGCAATTTCCAAAGTGATGTCTTCCACCTCCTCTTCCGGGAGAATCCACCTCAGGGTGACACAGGCTCCTTCTGTTACTTTCAGTGATTTAACTAAATGTATTACACAAAACCACAATAAATGACCAAATCAGACGATCCAAGGTAACAGTGTTTTGCAAAATAGCTCAGCAGAACCCTTGGAAGGAGGCATCTGCACACTACCCAGGGCTCTAGGCACAGCATAAGCTAAATGGTTCTGCCATTATAATACTAATTATGGTATTTGTTAAGCACTTGCTATGTGCCAGACACTGTACTAAGCACTGACCTGTGCTAAATTGAAGTGGGCTCTAAGCACCCTATTCAAGTCAGTCACAGTATTTCAGAGGGAGAGAGGTGTTTAAGCTAAAGTCAGAACAGCGTGGCTCAGTGGAAAGAACACGGGCTTTGGAGTCAGAGGTCGTGGGTTCGAATCCCGGCTCAGCCACTTGTCAGCTGTGTGACTTTGGGCAAGTCACTTAACTTCTTGGTGCCTCAGTTACCTCATCTGTAAAATGGGGATTAAGACTGTGAGCCCCACGTGGGACAACCTGATTCCCCTGTGTCTACCCCAGCGCTTAGAACAGTGCTCGGACATAGTAAGCGCTTAACAAATACCAACATTATTATCTCCCCAAAATTTCTTAATACACTGGCAGAAAGACCTTTATAACAGATAGGGAGGTGGTGAGCTGCAGTTTCACCCCTGCTTAGACATTAAGGACCAAATATTGTGTATCCATTGGCTCTTTTTTTTTTAAAAAAAAAATTGTATTTGTCAAGCACTTACTATGTGCCAGGCATTGTATTAAGCACTGGGGTACATACAAGCTAATCAGGTTGAACACAGTTCCTGTCACAAAGAAGTGAAGTGACTTGCCCAAGGTCACAGAGCAGGTGAGTGGCAGAGCCGGGATTAAAATCCAGGTCCTTCTGACACCCAGGCCCCTACTCTATCCACTAGGCCTCACAGCTTTCCAAAGGGATCTTGTGAAAAGTCTGTCCTCATTGGATTTGGTAAAATCTAAAAAAGTTGTTCCCGTTAGCCACCATTGTTTTCAGCCCATCAGTGCCGATCAGTGGGGAAAGCTTCCTCTCAGAGTCACATTGCTTATCTGAAATCATTCATTCAATCGTACTTATTGAGCACTGTACTAAGAGCTTGGGAGAGTACAAAATAATAATAAACAGCATTCCCTGCCCACAACGAGCTTATAGTCTAGAGGGGAAGATAGACATTAATAGAAGTAAATATGTTACAGATATGTACATAAGTGCTGTGGGGCTGGACGGAGGGATGAATAAAGGGAGCAAGTCAGGACGACGCAGAAAGGAGTGGGAGAAGAAGAAAGGAGGCCATATTCAGGGAAGGCCACTTGGAGGAGATGTGGCTTCAATAAGGCTTTGAAGGAGAAGGGAGAGTAATTGTCAGATTTGAGGAGGGAGGGGGCAGGATACATTCTGGAGAGCAAGTGCCAGTTGGGCTCTCCTTGGGGGACTGAAGGTGGGGTGTGCGGAGCCTCTGTGGGGCTGGAAAACACGACCTGGGTGACAATGTCGTCCTATCGATTCCTCCAGGTGACGGAGGGCTCTCCCCCGCTGAGCCAGGGCAGCCCCACCGAGAAGGGGGGCCGTGGCCACCAGTGCCTGGAGTGCAGCCGCACCTTCCCCTCAGCCAGCACGCTGATGCACCACAGCAAGGAAGTTCACGGCAAAGAGCGGATCCATGTGTGCCACGCCTGCAGCAAAGCCTTCAAAAGAGCAACCCACCTCAAGGTACTTTCCCCAGGAGGCCTAGACTCTGGCACCAGAGGGGCAGGATGGGGCATAGCCTCCTTGCCTCTGGGCTAGGAAGCTTTGGAGCAGCCTGTGTAAAAGGTGTCTACGGCCTCCTCCTCATTGGGCTCTCTCATGGCGGGGTCCCCCAGGGCCGGGTGTCAGCTAGGAGGGATTGATTTCTCAGCGGCGAAGACAGCAGCTCATCTCCCTCATCCGTACATTTCAGATTCTGTGCTCTGGTTTTCTAGGATCAGTAATCAGTTGTATTTCTTGAACACTTAACTGTATGCCGAGCACCGTACTAAGCACTTGGGAGAGCACAGTATAACAGAGTTGGTGGACATGTTCCCTGCCCATAGCAAACTGAGTCTAGAGAATGCCTGAAGAAGGGGTCTAAAGCAGCAGAACTGTATCACCGCCTCATCTTCTGCTGGGCAGCCCTGGAGCCCATGAGAGCTGATATTGAGCCGGGCACGTGCTCTGGTTTCTGGCTTTCTGGTCACAGAGGCAGGGGTGGAGCGGGACTCGGGGTGGCCAGGAATTGGAGATTGTGGCTACGGGAATTTAGTGATCCCCCAAGGCTCGGCCCCCACCAGGTGTGGCCCGATCCCCACACGCCATGCCTGACTCTCCCAGCCGGGCCGGCCCCGGAGATCAGATAATCTGATTGTCCCACTCCGGCTCTCTCGGGGCTTAGCCCGCGTCTGGGTCCTCACCTCCCTGCCTCCCGGCTTGCACCAGGAGCACCTGCAGACCCACCAGGCAGGACCGTCGCTGAGCTCCCAGAAGCCACGGGTTTTTAAGTGTGACACCTGCGAAAAGGCATTTGCCAAACCGAGCCAGCTGGAGAGACACAGCCGCATCCACACAGGTAATGGCGGCCGGGTGGTTCCGTCTTGGAGGTCGGGTCTGACCAACGTATGGTGTCCAGAGCTCGGGGCTGCCACCATAAGAAGTGAGAGAGATTCCAGGGAGTTCTCTTTGTGGCCCAGGGGAGCGTCCATTCCACTGCACGCTCTGCGAGAAGGCGTTTAACCAGAAGAGCGCCCTGCAGGTGCACATGAAAAAGCACACGGGAGAGAGGCCGTACCGCTGCGAGTTCTGCGCGATGGGCTTCACGCAGAAGAGCAACATGAAACTGCATGTGAAGCGGGCACACAGCTTCACCGGTAGGTAGTTCTAGGAAGGCTCCAGGGGAGAGGGCCCCGCCACCACCGCCCAGGCCCACAGGCCCAGAGTGCCCTAGGTACAAGGTGTTCAGTGCTGTGTCACGTCAAAGAGGGAAGCTTCATTTCTCTAACCCAGTCACCGGCTCCCAACGGTACTGGGAAATTTCCCCTCTAGGCCTAGGCTGGACAGGGGTGTGGCATCTCAGCGACTGAGAATGGTGAGAAGCGGCCAGGTGCCCAGACCCGACGGCTTGGCCGAGCCCGTGGCCAGGGCCACATCCAGTGTTCTGATGCTTTTGAGTTGGGGATTTACCTGGAAAGTTGCCACCGTAGGGTGGCAAAGTCAGAACTTCTAAAGGGCAGTTTTACTCCGCCAGAATCAAGCCCTGTGAATTGCATTGTAGCTGAGCCCCTGGGGAAGGGTGGAGGGCATCTGGCTGGCCAATAGTAGACTGGCGGGGGGATTGGCAATTGGAAATGAAGTGACTCGTGAGAACCGAGGCTTCAAGGAGATGGTAATGCGAAGTGGTGGTGCAGCCCAGTACAGGGTGATCTCTCAAGGGACTCACTGCAAAGAAGGGCTGTGGCCCCACAGAGGGCCTTCCCAGCCACCCTTGCACGGTATTCAGACCTCACCTTCGGTAGTGCCACTCCGAGCCAGAACCCCCTGACTCCAGATCAGAGTGGGTTTGGAGGTCCCGTGAGGCCTTGAACAAACACTGTATTCATGTGAGTGGTGGCTGAGGTGGCATCTGTGAAGAACAGGAGACCTCAAATCAGCCGTCTCAGCCCATGTCTTCCCCTGACTCAGCTCCCTCTATCCATTGCTCCCTCTTACCAACTTCACACTGGCAAAGGAGACTAGAGCATCAGAGAGAGTTGACTCAAGTGGAGCCCTGGATTGATCCCCGGTGCCCTGATCCTCTCTGGGCTGGACCCCCCTTGGTCCACCCCAGGAAGGGCAGTCTGCCCAGCCAGCCACCTGCTATTTAATTAGTCATTTTCCTTTAAACTTGTAAAGAAGCCACGTGTTGGCTTGCTCTCAGCTCACTGCTCCCTCCTCTCCTGCCCACTGCAGGTGCCTTGCAAGAGTCGGGCGGCCACCAGGAGCCAGAAGGGGGAGACCTCAACCGAGCCCTTCGCCTGGAAGAGGTCGTTCAAGCGCCTGCCAGTGAATGGCAGAGCCTGACCAGCATCTTCCGGTGACGGTGGCCGGGACACCCGCAGGCGTCCGGAACTTGAAATCCTGAGGTCAGCTCGGAGCAAGCCAACACTTGGACTGTCCAGTCAGAGCAGCTTCCCACCAGAAAATGTTCCCAGTAGAGGGGTTAGTCACTTACTAAAAAACCATCTAAAGAATCCTTGTCTTTCACAGGCTTGTAGGAGAGAGTAGGAGCAAGGTGCACTGCTCTGGACCGAATGGTCGACAAATCAGAGAACTCAGGTAGATGCTTCAGGCTCGTCTCACCTTCTCACCACCGCCAGCCTGTCCGGTCAGACCACGAGCCGCCGGGCCCCCAAAAGTCGGACTGCAGACCGGGCCATTCCATCAGCGCAAGGCGACCCAATTCCTTGGGCTCGTAAACACAGCGATAGCAAGCTTTCCGGAAGCAGAGAGCCAACTCATTCTTCACGTTTTACATCTGAAGAAGCGTAGCGTGGAAGGAGAGGCGTCTCGCCAGATGGATTCTACAGGATGGGGTTACAGTGCCCGGAAAGGTTCTTTTCCTATTTATTTCCCTTGGGAGCATTTGAGGAGTAGTGGGAAGGGCAGACTCTCCAGGCCGCGCAGCGAACTGAGTGGCTGCCTGAGAGACACGGCTGGACCGAGTCTCTTTTGCAGCCCAGGCAACCCTCCACGCGCTGGCCGAAACCCGGGCGCCGTGGGCCCTTCCACCCGACCCCCAGTGGCTAAAGACGAGCCAGTTTGGGAAGTCGGGGAGACGAGGCTGTGTCTGACGGGGGCATTTCCAGCCAGGGCGGAGGGCTCTGCTGATAACCAGGGTCAGGCAGGCTGCTTGCTGTGGGTAGCACAATCAACGTGTTAGAGGCAGAAGGTCAAGCCTAACCAACCCTGGAGTGGCAGTCTGAGGGGAGCCAGCCCAGACTCCCCGACAACCGGACCCAAAGCACCCGTTTCCTCCTGCATCCCCATCCGGGGCATGGTGCTCAAAGGCGGGGCTACCTTGGCTTGAGTGAAACGACCTGGAAAAGGTTCTGGGACTGAGTGGGGTGTGGCCCCTCTGGGGGGAGTCCGAGACCCAGTGAAGTCGAGCGTCCCGCCCCGCCATCTCACCCTTTCTACATTCCAAAGATAGTGGAAGACTCTTGGCTTCGTTTTAGTTTGCCGTTGGAAATTATTTATATGTCCTCTCTATAAATATCTATGTGTGTATGTGTGTGTGTATGCGTGCGTGAGTGCGTGTGTGTATGTGTATATATATATAAATATTTATATAAATATATAAAACATAAATGGGCCTCTGTGTGGCCAGCCAGTATATTTTGTAAATACAACTGCAGAGAAGGTCCAAATCCAATTTTAAACGTCACACGAGCACTTCCAGATCAGTATTGGACTCATTTTATTAATAAATGAATATTCATCTTACTGTCAAAGCTGGGTTTTATTTTCCTGCTGGGTCCTGGTTGCCCCCTCCACCTGTGTAATGAGGTGGGAGCTAGGTTGTGGGTTCAGCTTTGCCTTCTGGGAGAGAAGGTTGCTTCCCCTCCCCAAAGGAAGAGACGCTGTGGAGCTGAGGTTCCATTGGGATGATTTCTGGTTTCTTTGGAGCCTCTACGTGTGTGTACCCAGTTCCTCTAAAGCTACTGGAGTAGAAACATCAACACTTGTTAGGTGGAACTATTTAAAACTAAAATACGTTAAATATTAATTTTTTTCAGACTCCTCTGTCTAGTCTTTATTTTTTATTTTTTGAAAAAGTAAAAAAGAAACTGCCTTATCTGGATTAATTTTCTTATGATTTTAGATTGTGATCAAGCCAGAGAAGCTCCTTCATGCACGGTTCATGTCACTTCAGACCAGCTGCCTGTTTGGGATCTGGAGCTATTTGTTCAGGCACTTTTCCTGGGAAAAAACCACGGAAAAGAACCGCTGAATAGATACTGAATGCGTTTTCACCCATTCCCCACGTTTGTTTTTTGACCCTAGGTAAGAAGACATCGCAATCTTAACCGGACCATCAGAGCATGTGCAGGCTTGTTGCATGTTCAAACTGTCATGCCTGCAAAGTAGGCTTTTGTTCTCAGACATGCATCAGAGGCAGGAAATATCGATTGGAATTCATGTCTTGAGAAAAATGCTGGAAAATGGGAGTAAATCATTCATTTGGGCAACTTGATGAGTGACCCTGCCTGACCTTTTATTCTTGGACACCTAGATTTAAACAGAAAAGTTGCGTGAGAGCAGTTATCCTCTTGATGAACCTTATGGGTGACGGGTTTGGAAGGAAAGGATCCCTCCCCGCTGTCGGTCCTGGGGACCTTCCCCCTACCTGACCTGGACCTGGACCAATCCCTCTGTCCAGGGCCCTGTTTCCCCAGGCATTTCACTCATTATCAGTGGTATTTATTGAACACTTACTAAGTGCAGAGCACCGTACTAGGTACTTGGGAGAGTCCAATACAACAGAGTTGGTGGACACATTCCCTGCCCATAATGAGTTTACGGCCTAGACTGGGGGAAGGTAGGACTCATGATTAAACACTTAAGGGGCTGCATTTCAGACTGTCAGCGGGAAACCTTTGACCCATCTGGCAGAGGACTGAAGAATGCAGTTGGGGTGTTGGGGTGTGGTGGGAGAATAGAATAAAAGGGAGCTGAACAGGAAAAAATGAAGGAGAGGAGAGAGCTGATTGAGTGTCTTAAAACCTAGGGCATATTTTCTGTTGGGGGCTTCTCACAACCTTCCCCTCCCAACCTTACTCCACCAGACCACAGCTCCCCCCACCGTCAAACCCTCTTGAACATCCTTCTGTCAGGAAAGCTTTCCTTGATTGATCCCCACTTCCCTGACAGATGGTCAGGTAATTCATTCTTTAGTTTGGTTTTGCTCTTGCTTGTTGGGTCTCTCTTCCCTCTTGTTCCCACAGTAAGGATACATCCTGTATCTGTTTGCTTCCCCTACCGGAACTATAACTCTTTTGAGGATAAGGACCGTGTTGTGAACTTTCGTGGTATGTTCCCAAGAATGTAGTAGAGCACTCTTTACGGTAAGAGCCAATTCAGGGCTGTGCACAATGTAGATGCCCAATACAGCATCTGCTCACCCAGTGGTCACTCAGATGCTAAGGTCTGGTACCCAAGGACTGGTACGAGGAGAGATCCATATCGATCAGTCGTACATCCCCAGGGCTTGCAGGAAGCAATCACAGGGGGCAGTTAAGGGTGGAAATGATTTTGCTGTTCAGTTGAATAGTCAAATCCTTCCTTTGAAGTAGAACCACCTCCATCCTCTCCTCTTCAAACTGTTACACTGGGGTCAGTGACTACCTCCCAGAGGTGGGCAGCAGGGTCCTAACCATGCCATAAACTGGGAGGTGTGTCTGGTAGTCAAGGGTTTGCAGGAGCAAGCTCCACCCACCCTAGAACCTGGGCGTTAGCACGGGCAAACCGAGTCTCACAAAATGAAGGACGTCCCATGCAAACACCATTAAACGTTTATTATTTTATTTCAATAACATTTGAGATGGGAGAACATCAGTGTATATTTTAAACGAAACTCGCAACGCGGCAGAGTTTACTTTAGGGGTGAGGCCACAGAGAGAAAAACGCCAGGAGCCAGCAGGCAAAGCGCAAAAGACGGAATGGGGGTGTGCCGAATGCTTAGGGTAGCTATTAGCCGCCCCCTCCTTGAGCTTTGCTCTGAGTTAAGGATTCACCAGCGTGGTTACACGGTTAGAGGGGGAAATGGTTAGAAGGGAAGCAGAATGTCATGTTTCTGTTCTGGTGGCCTGGGCTGCCCCCTCGACCGCAGGGAGGCCGTAGACCGGCTTGGGAGCGCGGTGGGGCCTGGAGGGGGACGGCGCCGGCTGGTCGAAGTTAAAAAGGACGAGCAGGCTCTGCGCCTGCAACAGTGCAATTGAGAAGGGCTTGGCTGGGTCTTCCCCAGTGGCCGTGGGCAGATCCCCCAGGGGGCCGAGGGCCGCCTTGTTAGACTCTGGGGCTGGGGGAGATTTGCCAGGGGATTGGGGTTGGGGGCGGCTACGGTTCACAGGTAACTTTCTCGGATCTCAGGGCGGGCCGGAGGACCCCTGCCCCTCTGCCTAGGCCGGACACTGGCCTGCCGGACCCCACGGTGCACCAAGAAACGCCTCCAACAGCCCCCCGCACACACACCCCAAGGGGGGGGGGGGGGGTGGGCTCACTCTGGGAGTGGCTCACGGCCGGGCTGGCTCGGGGGGCCAGGCTCGCTCACTGCCTAGGACACGGCAGCGGCCTTCAGCCTGGTGGTCCAGGGGCCGCGCCATGCGCCCGGCCATGCCCCCGGACTCTAGGGGCGGCTCTGGGCGGCGGCCTGGCCCCGCTCGAGTGGACAGCCCAGCGCAAGTCCAACACCCTCTCTGTCTCGCTGCTCCCTTTCAGATGGGTTTGGGGGTGATGAGCCGATGCTGGTTGGGAAAGGACGGTCCGGCGGGGTCTCCGCCGGCTCCCCCTTCCCCAGACTGCCCTCTGCATCACTGGATTCCCACAATTAATTGCTCATCTCGCATCTCACGTGCCTGAACCGCCCATGCTGGCTGACCGCTCCGCCAAAGGGAAAGGTGAGGGGTGCTGGGGCATGGGAGAGAGGAAAGCGGGCTCAGGGGAGAGAATGGGGAGCAAAAGAGTAGGGTGCAGGCTCAGGGATGGAGAGAGGGGAGGTGAAAAGAGGGGGTAGAGAGAGGGGAAAGGGAGGAAAAGAGGGAGGGCGAGAAAGGGAGAGAGGCAGAAAGGGAGAGAGGAAGGGAAGGATTTTAAAAGCAAAACCCAGCCCGTTTGGACCCACCACCCACCTCTGCTCCTGCCCCTCTGCACCAGCTCCGGGGGACAGGGCGGGGTCCTGGCCCTGGCAGGGCCTGCCCGGCGGCGAGGGCGAGGGCCAGGAAGGGCAGAGGGCGGCCCAGGGCCGGGGAGCTGGCCCTCATTAGCTGGGGGGGAGCGGGACCGGGACCCCGGCCCCAGAGAAGCCTCCTGCGTCTTCATCCACAGACCCAGGCGGGCTCGGCCCCCAACATGCTTGGCCGGCCGGGGGTCGGCCAGGTCTTGGGTGAGAGGCAGGTGTGGGAGGTTAGCGGTTTTAGGCGTAGGGTTAGGAAGCTGAATACACTGTGGAGACCTCTGGGAGCATCAGCGTCTGGCCATGGGGGATCCGGACCGACTGTCTCTTCCACCCTGTGGGCCGAAAGAGAACAGCGAGCGTCAGGGTGGCCCCGGCATTAAGTGCCCTCTGTGTGCCAAGGACTGTCCTAAAGGTAGATACAGGGTAATCACGTTGTCCCACGTGGGGCTCACACTTTTAATTCCCATTTTACAGATGAGGTAACTGAGGCACAAAGAAGTGAAGTGATTTGCCTAAAGTCACACAGCAGACAAATGGCGGAGCCAGGATTAGAACGTGGTTTAGTGGAAAGAGCATGGGTTTGGGAGTCAGAGGACGTGGGTTTTAATCCCTGCTCCGCCACCTGTTTGCTATGTGACCTTGGGCAAGCCACTTAACATTTCTGTGCCTCAGTTACCTCATCTCTAAAATGGGGAGTAAGACTGTGAGCCCATGTGGGACAAACTCATTACCTTCTATCTACCCCAGTGTTTAGAACAGTGCTTGGCATATAGTAAATGCTTAACAAATATAATTACTACTATTACTCTGTCCTCTGACTTTCAAGCCCTGACAGAGGTGGATTGGGATTGGGGGGGGAGCTCTGGGAGTGTGGGACACCGGTCCACACCCAAAAGACCACTCCCTTCACCTCCACCACGGGACCCCTGCCTGCTGCGCACGGGACCAACCTACCAGCTTGAAGATTCTGGAAAGTGTGCCCTGGCCGGTCTGGTAGCCTCCCTTGTAGCCCTTGTGGGCGGCTTTGTAGTCCGAGGTCCTGCCACCGTAGCCGTAGCCGTAGCCGGACTTCGGCCCTTCGGCGCCCTGAGGATGGAGAGGGATGGGGCAGGGGCTCAAGGTCAGGCTGGGGGACCCAGGGGCCGAGGGTTTTTCGAAACAAAAAAATGAGAGTGCGAAAGAAGAAAGCGCAGTGGCCCCTTCCACCAGGACCTGTCCCCGCTGCCCTGCGGAGAGAGAAGCCACGTGGGAACATGGGAACGTGGGAACCACTCTGTGGGAGCGAGCCTGCCGGAACCTGCCCTCGGGGGATGCTGCCACAGGAGAAAGCCCCCTTCTCTCCACTCTTTCGTGGGTGCCGAACCCCGGGATATTGGCAGAAAACTCCCACTTTCCTCCTCTCCGTGTGCGGGAAGAGGTTCTCCGGAATGCGTTCCCAGGCGCGGAATAGAGGTGCGAGGGAGCAGTCCTCGTCCTCCAGCCGGCCTCCTGGAAGAAGAAATGGGCGGGAACAAGTGGGGGGAGGGCATCAGGGGTCAGAATCCAATCTCTGGGCTGTCTCGGACGTCCACGGGCAGCATTAGGCGGGCAGCTGCTTCCCACCGGACCCCCAGAGCTCCTTCTCTGGCCTGCAGGGTCCTGCGCTTTGGAGGGAGAATCTCCCCATTCCCCCCACCTTCCCTCCTCCCCAAGACCCTGGAGATGGGTGGGGAAAGCTGCGTGTCTTCCAAAAGCCTTAAGGGAGAGAGGATGGGAGCCAAGCAAGGTTGTTTAATATCCTGGAGGAGCAAGCCGAGGCTTCAGGCCAGAAGCGCAGGTGTCCACGTCGCCGCTGCCAAGAGCAGGAGAGTGAAGAGCGGGGTGGCAATTAGGCAACTGAAATAAGATGGAAAAGGAAAGTTCACAAGGGGCTGCGACCGCCAGAAGCCCCGGGCCGGACGGCTGGAGCGGGGGGACCCGATGCCACCTACCCAGCTAAATCTGGTGAGGCCCAATCCTCTCCCCTGCAAGAGGAAGAGACACAAAGACACACAAATCAGCAGAGAGTAGAAGACTTCCTCACCCCCGTCCCTTCAAGACCCTGACTCAGTAGGTCTTCCCAAGTGCAAATCCCGCCTCCACCACTTGTCTGCTGTGTGACCTCCAGCAAGTCATTTAACTTCTCTGGGCCTCATTTACCTCATCTGTAAAATGAGGCTTAAGACTGTGAGCCCCATGTGGGACAGGGACTGTGTCCAACCTGATTAGCGTGGATCTAGCCCAGGGCTTAGTACAATCCTAATGTAAAGTAAGGGCTTAACAATAAAAAACAAACAAAAAGCGAGGGGGCTAGTGTTTACCTTTCTTATGGAAGGGATCTTCCTCGGAGAACCAAAAAGGGTAAAGTCTCAGTAGAGACCTCGAAGGAGCTGAACGTTTGGTGTCCAGTATTCAGTCCAGGCTCCACTAATTTCCTCCCTCATCTTCCTACCCTCCTCTCTCAGTCCAACCCAGTTCACACACTTAGCTCCTCCAAGCGCACCTCCTAGCAGTGCTTTGCTTCTGACTCTCCCATCTCCAACTATTTGCCCACACCCTTACCTAGCCTGGAACTCTCTCTGCCCCTCTTCAAATTCACCAGAGCACCAATCTCTCCTTCAGAATGCTTTTCTGGATTTCTTCCTACGCTCCTGATCAGGTCATTGCATCGGGCCACTTTCATCACTAAAGAGACTCTTGCCTATTCCTTTATTTGTTCTTTTATTCTCAGTTGCATCTATGTTCCCATGTTTATTCCCATTATATGCACACAATTTGTTTGATTCCCATACAATTAGATTGCAAGTTTCCTGAGGTCATGAGTCATGTCTTCTATTTCTCTATGTGCCCAGTACAGTTCTCTGCACACAGCAGGAGCCCAGAACAGCTCTCTGTGCAAAGCAGGAACACAGTATAGCTCTGCACACAGCAGGAGCCCAGTACAGCTCTGCATACAGCAGGAGCCCAGTGCAGTGTTCTGCGCATAACAGGCACCCAGTACAGTGAACTGCACATGGTACACTCCAAGTAAATGCTGATGGAGATGCTCATGTTCTGTTTCCCAGGAGGTGGGAGGCTCTTACCTTGGCTTGGGCTGGGGGTGGTGTCCGGGGTGACACCTGGAAGGGAAATTGGAGGTCAGACAGCAGTGGGGAGGCGGGTTTCCACACAGCCCCTGGATGGATCTTCTCTTTTGGAGGAATTGTGGTCTGGTACCCTGCCCTGCCCAGACCCATGCCCCGAGGGCTGGGGGTTGGGAGGAAGAATTTTGTCACATCCCTACGACCACCAGATGTGGCTTTGGAGGACAACGCTGGAGTGGCCCTGCAGCAATCCTCACTGGACTTGCCTCTGATCGCTCCCTCCTTTCTCAGCCCTCAGAATCCTTCCCTGCACCAATCCACCAGCTACCCACTAACCCCTCCCTCTCTAGCAGGGCCCCTCCCGGCATGTGGGTATTCTACCAGGGCTCAGACCTGGGGTGCAAGGGGACTGGGGGCACTTACGATGTTCTTGAAGAAATGGACCACTGGGTTGTCGTCACAGGGTCGGCCATGCTGAGACTTGTGGGGCAAGGAGCCGTAGTGCCCGGTTCGGGATCCATGCATCTCCTGAAAGGCAAGATGGGAAACCTGATGCTGTGGGCCCAAGACCTAGACGGTAGCAGGGGGCCAGAGGGAGACCAGATGGAAGCAAAAGGCCACAGACTGGACTGGGAACTCCTTGACAGCAGAGGTCAGCTCTTTTGTTTTTTATTGTATGTGCCCACCACAGTACCCTGCAAGCAGCAGGCACCCATTAAAGTGCTCTGCACATAATAAAGTTTACTGCAGTCTTGTTGCACGTGGATTCCACGACAGTGCTCTATATGCAGTCAGAGTCCACTACAGTGCTCTGTATGAAGTAGGTACCCAATAAATACTGACGAATGAAGAGATGAATTCATTAATGATGGGCTCGCACTAATCATCTGTTGGTGGTCAAATCAATAGACCTTAGTACTCCAAGAAGATGCCACAGTCATCGAAATTCTTCAATAGGGCGTGGGTGGCTGAGAAGGCCAATGTGGGGCCCACAGTCCTGACCGCACTGTGCAGAAACACAAGTCGTCCTTTGTTACGCAGTCATATTTGTTGTTTGCAATGCCTGCTGCTCTTTTCACTTTGGTCTCTCTCACCATCTTCATGAGACTTCTGCTCAAAAAGTGCCACTCCTTTGTTGACAGCCGTGTGCCAGGTTGGTGTCTCTACCACAGCTGACGTCCAGCTTTCAAGCTGAGTTGCAGCACTTTCAGAGTCTTTGTTTTACCGCAACCCCAAACAGCTTCCTTCCTTCTCACTTGTCTCCTATAGCACAACTTCACTGTGGTGCACTTAACGTCAGTGCTGAGGCTATTATTCCAGGACTTTGTTTTCTGTGATCCTCTCCTGCATTTGATTTTGAGCGTGGAAACCAGAAGTGACATCGGTGGAACTGCTCTGTAATGAGGCTGGAGCCGTCTTCACTCTTTGGAGGTGCGATGAGGGCATGGACAGGACATGTAATGTCTTCAAGGGATAGAAGTTCCAGGTTTCCTGGGATTCTGCTAGAGACCTGGAGCTCTTCCCTCCAGCCGTACATATCCCTTAACTTTGGTTTGCTTGTGGCTGAGTAAGTTTCAGTGAGCCTTAGTCCTGGCACTCTTTTGTCAAATGGGTTCTGGAGGCCGCAAGGTGCTACTGGAGCCATGTATGCTTTTTTTTTTCTTTTATGGTACTTGTTAAGCCTTTACTACACACGAGGCACTATACTAAACACTAGGGTAGATACAAGCTACCGCATGGGGCTCACAGTCAATCTCCATTTTACAGATGAGGTAACTGAGGCACTGAGAAGTTAAGTGATTTATCTGAGGTCACCCAGCAGACAAGTGGCAGAGCCAGGTTTAGAACCCAGGTCCTTCTGACTTCCAGGCTCATGCTGCTTTGGGGGGCTGGGCAGGGCTGATAAGTCTCAGAGAGGCTGATTATGTGCTAGGCACGGTACTAAGCACTGGGGTAGATACAAGCAGAGAGCAGTGTGGTCTAGTGGAAGGTGCTCAGGCCTGAGAGTCGGAGGACGTAGGTTTTAGTTCCTGCTCTGCCACTTGGTTGCTATGTGACTTTGGATATGTCACAACTTCTCTGAGCCTAAATTACCTCATCTGTAAAATGGGAAGTAAGGTTGCGAGTCCTATACGGGGAAAGGACTGTGTCCAACCTGATTAACTTGTATCTACTCCAGCACTTAGTACAGTACCTAGTAAACAATTAACAAATACCTTTTAAAAAATACAATATAATCAGATTGGACACAGTCCCTATCCCACATGGGCCTCATGGTCTTAATCCCCATTTTACAGATGTGGTAACAGGCACAGAGAAGGTAAGTGATTCGCCTGAGGTCACACAGCAGACAAGTGGTGCTAGGATTAGAACCTAGGTCCTCTGACTTCCAGGATGGGACTCTTTCCATTAGACCAGGCAGCTCTCTGCTTATATCTACCCTAGCACTTAGTACAATGGCCGGCACATGGTAAATCACTCTTTCCCCTAAGCCATGCTGCTTCTATCAGTGTATTTATCAAGTGCTTACCATGTGCACAGCACACAGTTCCTCACTGCAGCTGCCCACAAGACTCATTTTGATGAACAGCCTGAGCGGTCAGTAAACTCCCCATAAGTTCTTGGTTGGCAGGGCACCTGATGACCATCCAGCCAGTGTGACCATACTACTTTAGAGGAGATTGAGGAGGTGATCGCAAAAGGCTAGTGTAGAGGGGGTGGGTGTGGAGGTCATTACTTGGTTTTACATCTACAAGGCAAAGCAGCAAGGTGCCTGCTTTGGGCTGCTGCCACCCAGCAGTGACCAGGCGAGTCTGGACCAAGGCCAGCCCTCCCAGGGTCCAGCAACCGCCCTTCTGGCCCCTGAATGGACAGGGACCCACAGACCACGTTTCCCACCCGCGACAGGAAGGGACCTGAGCAAGAACTGGCTCCGGCCAGCTAGGCCAAAGACAGACGCCTCACGGTTCCTCACTCCCCCTGACCGGGCTGTGCAGGGGAGAGAGGCGAGGTCTGCATCTTGGGGCCTGTGAAGATTCAGGTGACAACCCGTTCCCAGGCTCAGAGCAGAGCCACCTGCTGCGGATCAAACCCCCGACCCAGTGGGGAGGAAGAAATGCAAACCAAGAGGGCCCCTGGAGCAGTAAGAAGAGGCCAGAAGTGCGATTCCTCCCTGCACACACTCCTGTATTGCCCCAGCCCTGCACCTGTACCAACAAGGGTAAGTGTTGACCACTTGGTCAATGCCCACCCTAACCGGACCGCTGCAAGCACCCCAGATCCAGGACCTGCTCACCCTCTCAGGGGGTGAAGGGGGCCTTTATGCTGGGGTCAATGTGGTGGGGGGCCGGGCTTGGCATGGTGCCGGAGACCCGTTCCGCTCCGGCTGCCCATTAGGCCGCCCTCTGCAAGCTTGTTGTAGGCAGGGAACGTATTTGCTAAATGTGTTATTTTGTCCTCTCCCAAGCATTTAGTACACTGCTCTGCACACAGTAAGAGCTCAAAAAATACCAGTGATTGATACAATGGCGTTCGCTGTGCCAAGCGGCTGATGGCACCAAGATGGTAGCGGCTGAAGAGGGGGAAGTTCGTTTTCAGAGAAAGGGGTTGCTAGTCCCGTGATCCAAACCCTTTGAGCCCCTCCAAGCCCCTCTGGCCAGCAATGGCGTAGTGGATAGAGCACAGGCCTGGGAGTCACAGAGTCAGGTGTTCTAATCCCGGCTCTGCCATTTGTCTGCTGTGTGATCTTGGGCTAGTCACTTTACTTCTCTGGGCCCCAGTTACCTCATCTGTAACTCGGTGAGCCCACATGGGACAGGGACTGTGTCCAACCTGATTTGCTTGTATCCACCCCAGCGCTTAGTACAGTGCCTGGCACATAGTAAGCGCTTAAGTACCAGAATCATCATCATCATCATTCACTGACCTCCAGGTCCAGCTCTGGTTCCAGCTCCTGTCGGTAGGCGCCTCCCAGGAACAGTGGGGCAGCTGCTTTTCTTAAGGTCGCCTCCCTCAGTCCTCAGCCCTCGCTTTGTCCACCCACCTCTTGCAGGACAGGAGAGCCGGGATCTGCGACCAACTGGGGCAGCTGGGTGCTCGGGACCGGCCAGCTCCACTGGGCCAGAACTCGGGGAAAAACATCCGGTCCTAGGCTGTGCTGGACCTCTCTAGCACCGGTCTGGGCTGAGCCAGGCAGAGCAGAAGTGGACGGGGCCAGCTGCTCGGCTTCTGGCGATGGGTCAAAGCTCTCGGGGAGGGGCAGTGGTTTTGAGAAGCAGCGTGGCTAAGTGGGGTCACTTAGCTTAGCAAACCTAGTCTATTTCTGTTCTCTGAGGGGCAGCATGGCTGAGTACAGGGTGACGGGGAGTCAGGAAAACCAGATCAAGTTGTGGTTCCATCATGGGCCTGCTTCTTGACCCTGAGTTCAGTGGGCTTGGGAGTCAGAGGCTCTGGGTTCTAATCCCAGCTCTGCCACTTATCAGCTATGTGACTTTGGGCACTTCTCTGTGCCTCAGTTACCGCATCTGTAAAATGGGGATTAAGACTGTGAGCCCCACGTGGGACAAGCTAATTACCTTGTATCTTCCCAGCACTTAGAACAGGGCTTGGCACATAGCAAGCGCTTAACAAATACCAAAATTATTATTATTTTTGTCCACTAGAGGGCAGCCCGGCGCAGGCGTGTACTACACTGCCCCCTCGTGGCCGGAGAGAGTCGCTGCCCCTCCCTAAGGCCTTACAACGTTCTTTGTTGTATTTCCTTCATAATAACAATAATAATCGTATTTGGTAAGCGCTTACTATGTGCCAAGCACTGTTCTAAGTCCTGGGGTAGATACAAGGTAATCCGCTTGGACACAGTCCCTGTCCCACATGGGACTCACTGTCTTAATAATAATAATGGTATTCTTTACTATGGTATTCGTTAATGGTAATAATGGTATTCGTTACTATGTGCCAGGCATTCATTCATTCATTTAATAGTATTTATTGAGCACTAACTATGTGCAGAGCACTGTAATAAGCGCTTGGAATGTCCAATTCGGCAAATTAGAGACAATCCTTGCCCAATGACGGGCTCAGTCTCCTAGTACAGTGCACTAAGCACTGGATTAGATACAAGCAAATTGGGCTGGACACAGTCCTTTTCCCAAGTGGGGCTCAGTCTCAATCCCCATTTTACAGATGAGGTAACTGAGGCACACAGAAGTAAAGTGACTTGCCCAAGATCACAGAGCAGACAAGTGGCAGAGCTGGGACTGCATCCCAGGTCCTTCTGACTCCCAGGCCCATACTCTAAAAAAAAAAAATAAATAAATTGTGGTATTTGTTATGTGCTTACTATGTGCAAAGCACTGTTCTAAGCGCTGGGGGATACAAGGGGATCAGGTTGTCCCACGTGGGGCCCATAGTTTTAATCCCCATTTGACAGATGAGGTCACTGAGGCACAGAGAAGTTAAGTGACTTGCCCAAGGTCACACAGCTGACTAGCGGCGGATCTGGGATTAGAACCCGTGACCTCTGACTCCCAAGCCCGCGCTTTCCACTGAGCCACGCTGCTTCTCGCTGCTCTATCCACTAAGCCATGCTTTTTGGCTTCTTCTGGGCTCTTCCAAACTGGAAAGACCCAGGAAGAAAGACTAACTGGGCCCAGTTGCAACCCTAATACCAGGACACTGGTCTGTGATATTATCCACCCCGGGGAGGAGAGCCACGAAGGCACCATTGTAACTGAAAAATGGGATCAGCAAAAGGGAAATGGAGTAAATATGCACGGCTGCCTGGTCCGGTGAGTGAGGGCTTGACTGTCAGGTTTATTAAGGGACCAACGAGACTGTAACGAAAGCTGGGAGAGTGAAAGACCAGGAGGCAAAAGTGAAAACAGTGCCAGGCACTGCAGACCGCAAACACGGCTGCAAAGCTGGGGATTGACTGACCGCATGTGTTTGTGTGTGTGTATGCATGGCACAGCCGGGACTCTAAGTCCCATGTTGACCTATCCAGGCACACACATGCCCGGGGAGTGCCTCCTTCATTGTAGGCATCTCCTGTGAGGTCACAGAGCCTTGTGTTCCCCAGGCCCCAGCTCCAAAGAGCGGTAGACCTAGACCTGGGGTAGGGAGGAGGGGCAAGGACGATAAAACTCAGCTTCACTGAGAAAAGGAGCAGGGCCCTCAGCCAGCCTTGAGCTCCACCTCAGGGGTTGGGACTGGGCCTGGAGCTGGGGTTGGGCTGCCCATCCCACTCAGCTGGAGCCCAGAGAGAATAATAATAATAATAATAATGGCACTTATTAAGTGCTTACTATGTGCCAAGCACTGTTCTAAGCGCTGGGGGGTTACAAGGTAATGAGGTTGTCCCACATGGGGCTCACAGTCTTAATTCCCATTTTACAGATGAGGTAACTGAGGCACAGAGAAGTGAAGTGACTTGCCCAAAGTTACACAGCTAAGTGGCAGAGCCGGGATTAGAGCCCATGACCTCTTACTCCCAAGCCCGGGCTCCTGCCACGAGCCACGCTGCTTCTCAAAGCGAGGGAACTGGGGAACCAAGGAGAAAAGCTTTGACAGGAAGAGGGGAAGAGAGCAAGCCGAGAGCCATGGAGACAGTCAGTCTAGAGGCTGCTGGTCACAAGCCCAGCAGGGCCAAAATCCTGTTCTGGCACAGTCTTAGCCACATGAAAAGTGGCAGTGGCAGGGAACCAGAGAGGGCACCGGCCTCGGGGGTCACTTAGCTTAGCAAACCTAGTCTATTTCTGTTCTCTGAGGGGCAGCATGGCTGAGTACAGGGTGACGGGGAGTCAGGAAAACCAGATCAAGTTGTGGTTCCATCATGGGCCTGCTTCTTGACCCTGAGCTAGTCGCTTACCTTCTCTGAGCTTCAGTTTCCTCCTCTGTAAAGTGGGGATCAGATATCTTTTCTCCCTCACTTTTAGACTGGGAACCTTGGGTACACCAGGGACTGTCTGATCAGGTCCTCTTTATCTACCCCAGCACTGGATAAGTATCATGATTATTAGAGTTATTATTGTTAATTAATAAAAGCCACATGGTTAGAGCATTGCTGAAACTTTTCCCTGTAAACAGTGGCCTATTCATTGCCACTGCCCACTTGTGGCCCAGGGTCTGTGCTCACACTCCCCCCGGATGGGGTAGCCCCATCGAGTACAATGAAGGAGGAGGAGGAAAAAGAGAAGGAGGAGGGAGAAGAGAAGGAGAAAGAGGAGGAGGAAGAGGAGCAGGGAGGATGCTCCAGTTTAAGCCTGAAGGAACCAGAAAGCATTTTCACAACTGGGCAAGTGCCATGCACCGGGATGCCTGTCTCTGAGCCTCAGGGGACCCCAGCTGCCAGGACAGGAGCAGATGAGCCCCACCCCAAGAATGTCCCAACAGCACACACTCCACCCCAGCCAAAACTGGCACCTCACCTTGCTCCTTTTCTTGGGGCGTGGAGTTCGGGAAATGAGGTGGTTTCAGGCCCACTTGTTCAGGGGCCCGCCGGGAGGCTTCAGGGGACTGGGGAGCTGCGTATGGCCAGGTTTATCTTCTGCCGAGGTCTTGATTGGGAAGGTTTTCCACATACCTGGCTACGCTGCCCATGGTGTGTCCAGGTGAGGATGGCTTCTGCAGGAATGCAATTCTCCGGGGGAAGGCCAGCTCCGCCCCCAGCTCCCAATTATATGGTGCCATAACTCATTGATATGGGACTGATGTCCAATCATATGACACTCCACCCAGTGAAATGGCCTTATCTTCCCAGTCATACAACACCATCACCCAATCATTCGAAAGCAGTAATAATAATAATAATAATAATAGTGGTATTTTGTTAAGTGCTAAGTGCCAAGCAAGTGCTGGGGAAGTACAAGGCATTCAGGTTGGACACAGTCCCTGTCCCTCACGAGCTCAGTCTTAATCCCCATTTTTAAAGATGAGGTCACTGAGCACAAAGAAGTGAAGTGATTGCCAAAGGTTATACAGCAGACCGTGGCAGAACTGGGATTAGAATCCACATCCTCTGACTCCCAGGTCCTTGCTCCTTCCACGAAGTCATGGCTGCTTCTTCAAAGCAGTGTAAAAAGGGAGATTTAGAATGGGACTCCTCTGGAAAATGAGGATTAAAATGGGGATGCCCGTTCACTCCACTTAGACCATGAACCCCATTTGGGACGGGACTGTATCTGGTCTGTCTTCTACTTATCCAGCCTTTAGTACAGTGCCTGGCACATATTAAGCACTTAAATATAATTATTATTACCTGGAATGGTAGTCCAATCATACAGTTCAATCATACAAAACCATCATCACCCCAATTATTTGATGCCATCCACCAGTCTTACAATAATAACATCCAGTCGTATGCTACCACTGCCCAGGCACATGGTGCAGTAACCCAATTCAAATGGTATTGGTCAGTGCACCAGTCTTACTGTGCCACTGATCAACTCATGGCCAGCCCTCACTCTCCAGGAGAAATCCTTGGGAAATCAGGGCACCAGGCAGGGGTGGGTGGCTCTGGGATCAAGGAGAAGGGCCAATAAAAGCCCACAGCCCACCCGCTCTGGGCCTCAAATGTCTTTTATGTGTGTGGCTGAGGCTGGCTCCGTCTAGTCTCATGGAGAATCACGTAGCTGTCTCCAGTCTGGCTTGAGCAGCCCTGAAGCTTGTGAAGTAACTGACCACATTCGGTTACATTTCAACAGATTCCCCACCATGAATACCCACTGCCCCCCTCTTCGATTAGCATGGCTGAAAATCAACCTGGGAGGATGTGATTTTTGGAGGCCGAGATGGAGAGTGGGGGGTCCATGGAGTCAAAGGACAACAGAGTGTCAGCCTTCTGGTGTGAGTGCCGTGGGAGAGACTGTCAGAAAGGAGGTCAGTAATTAGTACACCACGGGGGTCTGTTAAACTGTTTAATGGGAGAGAAATGCAGAAACTTCAAGGAGGAAAACCAAGTGAGAAACAGAGTCCTGGGTGCCCACCCACCACAAGGCCAGAACCATTTACCAAACACAAACCATGAACAGGGCTCTCACAACACGGTCAACACAGTGACCCAGGAGTCCAACCCAACCACCGCCTCTTCCGACACCCGACGGGCAAGGGGCTTGGGCCCTGAGTGGTCTCTGCCTTGGGCCGCGGCTGGCCCAGTGCGGCCTTGCGACAAATCTGATTCCAGGAAATACCCAAATTATCCTGGAGGGGGCTGGGGGTACCCCCTGTCCCCGGGGCAGTGGAATTTGTGCTTTAAAGAATCTCCACCGTACCCATTCACCCCGAGACCACCAAGAACCGGTGCAGGTAACACTTGACCCAGGCAGGGCCCACGCATGGGGCCGACAGGGTACTGAGGCCAACGGAGGGAAGGACCACCTCCTGGTCTGGGGCTGCCCACCCTTGCCTCCAAAGAAGTGGCAGCCCACTAGCCAAGACCCCACCTTTGGGCACAGACCTCAGACCGTGCTGTGGCACCACAGAGTTCATGATAGGGGGAGGGAAGGAGCCGCTAGGGCCAAAGTTCGTGAAGTACATTTTGGCCACAGTGAGTTCCAGGGGTCAATTTCCAGGCTCAGGGACAGCTCGGCTGCTTCCAGCAGAAAGGAAGATGTTGACCAGATCCAAGGCCCAATGAGTGACAGAGAAATTCCACAGCTGTGACTGCGGTGCTGGAAGAGGGGAGGCCCTGAAACGCTCCTCGGCGCCTGGGGGTTTCAACAGGACCCGTATTTACCCGCGTGCTCCTTAGAGAGCTCTGGACCAAGCAAAAAGCTTCAGCGTCCACCCTCCCCAGATGCATCCAGTGCAACTCCCCTGCACCTCAGAGTGGTTGATTGATTAAGGTGACTCGTCTCTGCTGGGGGAGCTGTTTATTTTTATATTGTACTCTCCCAAGCACTTAATCAGTGCTTTGCACACAGTAAACAATAAATAATGATTAAATGAATAAGAGGGGAGAACATTCCAGGAGACATTCTCTTCATGATGAAACCCAGGCCGGATCCCCTTCCCCGGCGGCGGACACCAATCCAGCCTTGTCCTCCTACTGAGAGACAGAAGTGTCCACTGCCTGGGCCTGGGCCCAGGACCTAGTTCTGCTCGGTTGGCTGCTCAGATGCCACCTGGGCTTTGGCTCGGGAGATGGGAATGGGAGGCACCACCCCCTCCCCCCACCCTCGCACGCTGGGATGATGACTCTCTCTTCCTGGCAATCTGGCACAGCTTTATTTCCACCCTCTCAGCCCTGCCCCTCCCACCCTGCCCTGAGCAGCTCCCGCAGCTCGCTCTCTGGAGAAGTCATTCTCCCCAGCCACTCAGTTCAGGGTGCCCCCTCCTACTGCTGGCTGCCAGGAGCCTCTGTTCTGGCTGGAGGTCAGGGATCAGATCCCAACCTCAACAGGGCAGCGAGGGGCCACGGTCCCCGAGGCAGATGGAGGGTGGCAGGGACAAGTGACGAGAGCATGGAAGAGCAGGGTGGGCAAGGATGGAGGGCAGCTTGGCTTGACCGAGGTGGACCAGGGACTCAGCCGCTCCAGAGAGGGAGTACAGGGGTCTGAACCGAATCCTTGCCACCACTCCACACAGGCTGTAGAAAGCCCTGGACTGTTCAGCCTGGCACTACCCTGTCCTTGCCAGAATCAGTCCCCAGAATGGGGTTTGCCCGTGCTTTCCAGTGCCAAGCTGCCCGACTACTGACTGCCCGCTCGCCCCACCTCGACCCTTGAACACTGCAGACCTCCAGGCAGCCAGTGGCCTGTGGCCAGAGCAGGAGCAACGCCAAAACTCCCGTGACCCTAAACTTGCTGCTAGTTGTCTCCCGCCCCCCATCCCACCCTCAAATGGGTGGAGACCAGAAGTGGGGGAAACTTGTTACAGGGACACTGAGCTCCCTGGACGCTGGCTGCTCCCAGCACCCAGACACCCCCAGTCCCTGGCAGCTCAGAGATCATGGGCACGAGTGGGCACAGATGCCTGAGCTGACAGTTGTGCAGTGTGTTGCACTGTGGCTGTGCTAAACCAAACCTTCATGGACCACATCAAGTCACATAGGTAACATTCACTCTTCAAATACTTGTGGGACCTCAGAAGATCTGACAGCCAGAGAACTGGAGAGTAAAATCTCACTTCCTATGTACAGTGGCAACCTGACCACCATCCCCACTGCCTCCTGTCGAAAACCCCAAGCCCAGCGAGGACCGGCAGGTGGGAGGTGGGCTGCAATCAGGGTGACCCTCCACTCTATGATCTCTGCTTGTCATTCCCCATGCCAGCCGCAGGGGTAGACCGCAAAGAATCACAAGGAGGAGAAGATCATAAATTAGGAGCGGGGGGGAGAGTTCAGTGAGAGCCCCCAGGGTCTGTTAGTCCGGGCCAGGTCAGACTTCGCAAGTGGCCCCGCCCGCCGACCAGTAGAGTAGGCGTGTCCGGGGCGGACCAAGGGCAGAGCCTCTGGGCCGGTCCCGAGGCGGCCGCTCTTGTGCAGGGCGGGGCCAGGCTCGCCGCGGTCCTCGCCTCTGTCCTCGCCTCTGCCCTCTCGGCCGCGGCCGGCTAATCGTCCGCACTCACCTTGCCCGCGCCTCTCCGGGGCACGGACCTGTCCCCGCCAAAGAAGCGGCCCAGCGAGTCGAGGAAGCCTGTGTCCCGGTGCCGTGGGCGGTAGCCGTGGCGACCGTGGTCCAGGCCGCTGGCCGTGGCCAGGTACTTGGAGCCGTGCCGCTGCGAAGATCGCTTCTGGGACGCCATCATCTCTGCGTCGTCGGCTGGGGCTGTCGCTCCGCCGTCTTCCCGGATGGGCTGCAGCTCGTCCGACTCCGAGGGCCGCTCTTTGAAGGTGTTGTCCTCCCGGCCCGGGGCGTCTCGGGAAAAGAGGCGGACCAAGTGGGGGCGGCCCCCCGGGTCAGCTGGGCTGGCCTTGGGCCAGCCGCCCCGGGGCTCGGCGGCCCCCGTGGAGGCAGTCACCGCTGGGCCCTTGCGGGGGGGCCGGCCCAGCTCATTGTTCTGGTTCACATCTGCCTCTCCTGCAAACAACAGCGATGTGAGAGAGAGAGGAATTCAGGCCGGGACAAACAGGGCCGGACAAAGGGGCCCTTCTTTGCCTGCCTGAGCCCCGAGTGGCCCGGCCCCGGTCCACCCGGAGGCCGGGCCACTGGATTAGGGCAGGCCGGTTCCCTACCCACATTGGGCCCCTCGCTCTGGCCGACCCGAGGCTGAGGCGGGAGAGACCCCCAGGGTGGTCGTTGGGCTGCTGGAATTTGCTTTGCACACCTGGACCAACCTTGGGAACCCAAACAGGCCTTCCTTTCTGCCTCAACCATCCTGGACCCCAGGCTCTTCCCCATCCGCACCTAGGTCCCTTCCCCCCTCACCCCCTGGGGCCACCTCTTCCCACGACCATGTCTTCCAACTCCCCAGAGCCATCCCCATCCGCTCCCAGAGATCAAACTGGGATGATGAGATCTTGGACACGACTCACATGTGTGCAGGTAAGGCAACCTGGTAAATAAATCACCATCATCAAAAGCATTTAGCGAATACTTACAGTGTGCAAAGCACTATACTGGGCACCTACTGCATGCAGAGCACTGTTGTGAGCACTTACTGCAAGCAGAGCACTATACTGAGTATCTTCTATGTGTAGACCAAAGAGCTGAGAACCTCTTGTGTGCAGAATTTGTACCTGGCGCTTTTGAGCACTTGGGAAACCTACAGAAGAGTGGACACCGACCTTTCCCCTAGAGACTCACAGTCTGAGCTGGCTTGCAGAAGAGACCAGCCAATGGACGGTCTTCTCAGCCCCTTAGGACAGACGATGAGAATGTAAATTTGACAAAACCAAGTATCATTTGGGTTGCGAGGCGACCATTAGACTTCCCCGACGGGAGGCAGTGGCGACCACAAGGTCACGTCCGTGTGGCGCGGCTCATGGCCGGATCCTCCGGCACGAGTCGTCTCACCGTTGGCACTCACCAGGAACGTTTCCCAGCACTTTAAGGAGGGTGGGATGGAGTTTCCAGGTGGAATTCGATTCACCAACTTCTAGTCCTCTTCTGGACCTTCAGCACCCAGGCGGTCTGGGAGCTGAACCTGCAGGGTCCTTTAGAGGGCCTGGTGCTCTGCAGGCAGCAAGTGCTCAATAAATAAACCCATTGACTGACTGGTTTCAAGGGGTGCAGCCCTGCCTGAACCTTTTTCTTACATTTAAACTCTGAGGTCAGCACACCAAATCATGGGCAGCATTTAAGCTCATGTGGCAGGGAATGTTTATTGTTATAGTGTACTCTCCCAAGTGCTTAGTACAGTGCTCTGCACACAGTAAACATTCAATAAATATGATTAACTGACTGACTGACCATCTTGCCCAGTCCAACAGTGGCACTGGGACATCTGTCCAAGGCCCCTCAGAATGGCCGCCCTCTTGGTTAGGATGGACCATAAATTTATCCCCTCAACTCTCCTCTCTCCAGCCCTGACTTTCCCTCCAGGAAACCAGCGCAGACCACGCAACACCCCAAGTTTTCCATCGCCCTCCTACTCTCCTGGATGACTCACCAAGCATGAAGTGCTCGCTCATCAAAGGAGTTCCACTCAGGTGTGCTGGGTGTGTCTGCAACGTGGCTGCCCACGGGTACCTGATTCCACATGTGGAAAGGAGGCAGTGTCAAAGGAACAGAATGGGGCAGAGAGATTTCAACTTTCTCAAGGCTTAATTTTAGGTGGTATAGTCAGGGACCAGTGGGCCGTTTGAGTGGGACACATACTGACACCATCATGCTCTCTCCTGCACTAGGCCTGGCCCAGTGACTCTGATGGTCATCCGCGAGCTGCCATGAGCAGGTGGTGAAGAAGCGAGGCGGCTTGAAGCTCTAGGGATTAATCAAGCCCGTGGTTAATCCCCGGCACAGAGAAGCAGGGGACAAACCGGTTCCAGGCAGGAGAGGAAGCGGTGGGTCTCAGGGGTCGCCCGCTCCTCTACAAAGGCAGTCTGGGGTGGTCGACGTTATGGCCCGCTCCCTTTCCAGGGCTAAATCCTGCTGAGGGATGCGATCATCGTCAACTCAATATGGTTTGGGGAAGGTGAGTTTATGCTTTCGGACTCTTACCAGGGTGGACTGCAGGGCCAAACATAATACACTGCAAAAAGATCTCAGGAGCAGCAGCAGCGGCAACAATCACGGATTCGGATTGCTCGCAGCGTGGTGGATCTCTGCCCCGATATACATGAACGGGGACAATGGCCCCACTGTAGCTAAAGTCAATGCGTTAACCAAACCTCAGAGCATGTGCATACTAATATTTTCTCAACAGTTGTGCTTTTTCTAATGAATAAAGTTATTTGTAAAGCAACAAAGAAGGGCATTTGTTCCAAAAGGAGCTTCTCCCAACCCCTAAGAAGTTTTCTACGAAGTTGCAATCTATTTCTGATTTTGCAGGAAAAAAAAAATGCAACTTGAAGTCCTGCATGGATTTGGGTGGAACTTGTGGAACGCAAGACCCTGGTGAGGGAAGACTCTGGAAGCAGGTCTTGAAAAGGAGAACCTGGGAGGGGAGCCCTAGGAGACCCTGGGTGGAATCTGGAGGCCCCAAGGGAGAGACTGAAGGTTTGGAAGACAGCAAGGTTGAAAGTCACCTGGAACATTGCAGAGTAGTCATGGAGCAGGGTGGAAAGGTCAGTGAATAGCCATTGACCAGACCACAGGCCTGCTCTGGCCCGTTCTTCTCTGGGGAAAATGGACACTGGTCGATTCCCTCATCCCCAGATATGCTCTGGCACCTTGCAGTCCCCTGCCTCCCAAGCCGCTGGACTCTACCTACAACCACCTCCAGGCCGCCAGGGAGTAGAGCATTACCAATCCATCATTCAAGGGTATTTATGGAGTACAGAGCACTGTACTAATTGCTTGGGAGAGTACAATACAATAGAGTGGGTAGAACGTGACCCTGCTTTCAAGGAGTTTACAATCTAGAGGGGAAAGACAGCATCAAAATAAATTATAGATAGGGGAAGTGGCAGAGTAAAAAGACATGGACAGAGTATTGTGGGGGCTTTAGGGTAAGGTGAGTATCAAAGTGCTTAAGGGACACAGACCCAAGTGCATAGATGATGCAGAAGGGAGGGTGAATGGGGGGATGAGGGCTCCGGCCTCTTGGAGATGTGACAGCTTTAAAGGTGGGAAGAGTGGTGGTCTGTCATATCCGAAGGGCATGGGAATCCAGGACAGAGGGAAGTCATGGGCAAAGGGTTGTGTGAGGGACATGAGATAGAGGCACAGGGAGTAGGTTGGTGCTAGGGTAGTGGAATGCGTGGGCTGGATTGTCGAGGGAGATGAGTGAGGTGAGGCAGAAAGGGACAAGCTGACAATGTGAGTGCCACAGAGAGGGGCCCAACTGCCAAGGCATCACACCAGGTTGGTGGGCATCTCAGCCTTGTCTGCAGAGGCTTCTGCTTCTCTACTGGGCCAGAAACACTATGTGCAGGTGTTTACCCACACAAGTCTAGCCCCCACCCAGAAGACAACGAGTGTATTATTTACCTCTAAGCAGCACCCAGTACAGTGCTCAGCATCATAGTAGGCACCAAGTTCGGTGTTCAGCAAGCAGCAGGCATCGAGAACTGTGCTATGCCCTTCAATTTATCTCCCTTTCCTGGATGGCCACTGAAGCAATCCTAAGCTAAGGTGCCCTCCTGATCGGAGGAGAGCTGATTGCCGGACCTGATGTAGAGTGGACTCTGGGAGCCCGGATTGGCATTTTAGAACCAGAACCACTGGCCACTCCAGGGCCCACCTGAGGGACCAGGTAGTTTCCACATGGGCTGAGAAACAGCACCAGTGGGAGGCCTCATCCAGAAACATGCCACAGTCTGGGATAGCTGCCATGGTAGGGGGCCGCTACTGCCCTGGGGCTCCAGGAGCACGTACACAGCGACAAATGCTGACGTTTCAGTTAATAATAATAATAATAATTAGCATATTTCTTAAGCGTTTACCATGTGCCAGCTCTGGGAGGATACAAGCGAATCGTGTTGGACACAGCCCCTGTCTCACATGGGGCTCATAGTCTCAATCTCCATTTTTACAAGATGAAGGAACTGAGGCACAGAGAAGTGAAGTGACTTGCCCAACGACACACAGCAGACAAGCGGCAGAGCTAGGATTAGAACCCATGATCTTCTGACTCCCAGGCCTTCTGACTCCCACGCCTGTGCTCTATCCACTACTCCACACCGAGTCCGTGTCCTCCTAACTCCTCAAGAATGTTACCCATCAAACAGAAACTGCCCATCAGACAGAAACTCTTACCATCGCTTTAAAGCACTCAATCTGCTTTCCCTATCCTACCTCACCTCACTAATCTCCTACTACAGCCCAGACCACACACTCTGCCTCCTCTGGCACCAGCTTACTCATTGTACCCCGATCTCTTTATAATAATAATGATGGTATTTGTTAAAGTGCTTACTATATCTAAGTACTTTCTAAGCACTGGTCTCAGCACCAACCCCTTTCCCACACCTTCCACCTAGCCTGGAACTCTCTCCCTCTCCGTTATACACCAGACCGTTACTCTCTCCACCTTCAAAGCACAATTAGGTCACATCTTCTCCACGAGCCTTCCCTGATTAAGGCCCCTTTCCTGGTTGACTTTACCTTCTGCATCGTCCATACACTTTGGATCCGTGCCTTTGGACAGTTGATATTCACCCCACCCCCAAAGCAACTTATGTACATATCTTTAAATTGTTTATTATAAATGACTTATTTATTCATATTAATGTTTGTCTCTCCCTCTGACTGTAATCTCATTATGAGCAGCGAATGTGTCTGCTAATTCTCTTATACTGTACTCTTAGAACAGTGCTCGCACATAGTAAACACTCAAACACCACTGATTGATTGACTCTTCGCAGAGGGCAGAGTGAGGGAGAGCATATTTTTGGTGGTGGCGGTGGGGGGTTAGGGGAAAGAGAGGGGGGCCCTCCTGAGGAGACCAAGTATCTCCAGGCCCTGGGGATCCCCAGGAAGGTAGAGGTGGCCCAGCCTGCCCTTCCCCTTGCCCTCGTCCTAGGACCACACAGCCTCGGGCCACCCCTGGCTGCAGTCCCCTGGAGGCGGAGGGCTGGCTGGGGGGGACTTGCCCATGGCTGAAATTCTCCTCTCTGAGCGGCATGTGGACCCTTCCAGGCCCCCGCAGAAAGTCTTCAAACACTTGGACACAAATGCATTTCAGCTGCCCACCCGCTCGCACAGAGCCGAGCCTTGGTCTCCTTGGACATATTGTTTCAATTGCCCGAATACCCCAATCTCCCAGACTCTCCCCTGGCTGGGGGAGGACCGCTCTCCCTTCACCTCCTGGCCTACTGTCTCCCTCTCCTCCTCCGTTGGTCCCTCAAGCCCTCTCCCCTGCCGGTTCTCAGTCCTCCCTTTTCCCCCATCCCCAATGCTGGTTCCCCATCCCTTCAGGCGCCCCACCACTTCTCCCTCCCCAATGGTCCTGGGACTTTAAGCACTTGCTCAGACCAATCGAGGTAGCTACTGAAACACGGCTCACCCCCGGAACACAATATAGGCCACAAAGCAAACAACGTTGGCTGCGAGGATCGAGCACGACTAACTGTGATCGAGAAGGGTCATCTTCCAGTTTCCTCCAATCCCCTGGGAGGAAGGCACCGGTAAACTCAGCTTCGTCCCTTTTCAACTGACCCGAAAGAGCGGCTGCCTGCTGACCCAAGGCTGCGGCCCCCGGCCTGCTTCCCCCTCCCCTCTCCCGGAGGCTCAGTTAACGAAGTTCCTGTTGTCAGGCTGGTGGCCCCCGCCCCGATCGGTTCACAAAGGCTGATTGTCATGGCCTCCTCATCTTGGGTGACTGGGGTGCAGTGCTTGGGGGTGTGGGAGAGGGGCTGGGCGGGGGGAAGGGGCCAGGATCTCTGGGGCCGGCCGCCCTCCAAGCCCAATTCCTGGGGCTTTACCTGCCCCTCCCCACCCTCAGAGAGGAGGTCCGGTCCGGGCCTCGACTGTGGGGTGGCATTGTCAAGGAGACGTATCCAGGTGCCTGGGAGGAGGGTGCTTCGGGCCTGACCGCTGCCGGAGCAGCGTGGGCTCTCCTGGAGCCGGCTGCAGAGCTGGCGTGGGTCTCCCGGACCTGCCGGCCATGCCAGAGCTTGGAAGTCGAATGGAGCCTAGGAGACAATCTGGAGTCCCTGCAGCCTGGGCCCCAGCAACTGCTAAGGAGAAGACACCTTGGCCCCCCAAACCCCAACACATCGGGACGGGAGTCAATGTGGCTTTTTCCTTTGCCCAATTCCCAGCAGGGCAGGACCTGTGGAGAAGGGGACACAGACCAGGCTGGAGAGTGAGGGAGGGCAGATGGCAAATAGGCTCCAGCCCCGAACACGTTAGGAGACTGAAATGTAAGCCTAAAGCGGCTTTATTGTTCAGTTTTAAATTAGGAAAAGCACACGTCTAAAGAGCCCTACAAAATCTAATAATTCCCGGCCCCAGGAGAACTAAACAGGCCCTGGTCTGGGGTGCTTAGTTCTGGGTTGGCAGGGGTGGCCGTCTCTCTTGTCTCGGGGCCCGGGAGCCGCAGTCTTGACTAATTCCCTTTGTTCTTTGCATTTGTCCGGTGCTTGTACCTCCACATCAGTGACCTTAGTGACCTCACAACATCCCTGGCAAAGAGGCAAGAAGGGGCGGGGTCCCTTTTCCCTTTAGACTGTTATCTCCCTGTGAGCAGAGATCGGGTCTACCAATTTCATTGCATCGTATACTTTCCCAAATGCTTAGTCTCATGCTCTGTACACAGTAAGAGCTAAATAAATACCACTAATTGATTTTACACAAGGGGATACTGGAGCACAAGAACAGTTAAATGATCCGCCTGAATGTTCCCAGTAGGCCAGGGACAGAATAATAAAAGTCCCTGTTTCTTTCCCTCTTAGACTTGTGAGCCTCGTGTTGGGCAAGACTGTGTCTGATCTCATTATCTGTTTCTATCGTAGCACTTAGCACAGTGCTTGGCACATAGTAAGCCATCATTATTGTCGTTCACAGTTCCCTGAAGAGCCTTTAAGTTTCAGGCTACAAAACCACCCCCAAGAGGCCAAACTCGAAAATGCAGGGTACCCAGCACCCCAATATCTGCCACGATCCGTCAGCGAGGACAGCAAGCCCGGGGGCTCCTCTGCTGCTGCTCCATCTGGGTGGCCTTGCCCTTCCAGCTCAGGGCCCCTTTCGCGCCTCCCATGGCACTCAAGCCTACCCAGAGGTACTCTGGGAAGGCCACCCACATCTGGGGGAGCCCAGCTGTCCTGAATGACGTGACGTCCCCACTGCGGTTACCGAACCTGATAGGTGGTCTGTCCTCTCACAAACTGCTGACCCTGGTCCCATCATAGGGGATGAGAACTTTCCCTCTTAATAATAATAATAATTGTGGTATTTGTTAAGTGCTATTAGCCAGGCGTTGTTCTAAGCATTGAAGTAGATACGAGATAATCGGGTTGGATACAGTCCTTATTCCAGAGAGGACTCACAGTCTTAATCCCCATTTTACAGATGAAGGCACTGAGGCCCAGAGAAGTTAAGTGACTTGTCCAAGGTCACACAGCAGACAAGTGGCAGAGCCGGGATTAGAATTTAGATCCTTCCGACTCCCGGACTCGTGCTCTATTCACTAGGCCATGCTGCTTCACCAGGGCGCCAGGCTATTTGCAGCAAAGATCAGCCCTGGCAGAAGCTGGTCCTCGCCGAGGCCAACTGGGCCCCTCCACGCTGCCAGAGTTTCTCTGTGGCCCCCGAGGGCTGCCGTGCTCTCTCCCCTGGCTTCTGCCCCAGCCTGACTCCGACAGGACAATGATCTCTGAGGGAGGGGCTGAGAGGTGGGATTGACCCCTCGCGGGACACAATATCTGCTTTCAGAAAAGGCTAAGGGTCAGGGCAGCACATTCTCCATTCCCGTACCAGCTGGTGGGAGTGAGTGCCACCTCTCTCCCTGTCACACATCTACGAGTGACCTCCAACGAGCTGGAGACCAACTGCTAACCAGCTCGGTGGATAAACCGGCGGGCGACAGGGCCACAACTAGGTGGGAACAGAAGAGAGGCTCTCGGTGCCTTCCTCTCCCATGGAGCTCTGAGGTGGAACTCTGAATTCCGGCATTCCTCCCACCTCAGTGCTGGGAAGCGGGCCAGGAAGAGGCTTTAGCGGAATCAGAAGAGCTTGAGGTGGAGCGGGGAAGGTTCTTCGCTTCATCTCAGAATGGGGAAGCGGTTTGACATGGAACTGGCCTGGCTTTTTGAATCAGGCCACAGGCCTCGGGGAGATGCCTGCCTATGCTGGGATGCACTGCCCTGGGAAATACCTCTGATCCTTCTCCAGTGGGACAGGAGGCCTCCTCGGGAACCGAGCTTTGTGGACAGGTCAAGCCCACCTGCTTCTCACTGGTCCAGGGGTTACTCTGGTACTCTAGTGCAGTGCTTGGGACAAATACCACACTGATTAGGACAGGTCTGCAACAGTTAAAATCACAATGTCACACTGTTCCACCTCTACCTTCTTTCACCACATAGTCACAAACCTCCCTAGATCGATTATTAAGCACTTATTTAATGCCAAGTACTGGAGTAGATTCAGGACAACTGATTGCACCGAGCCTCTGTCCCACACAGGGTTCAGGCTGAGAGGGAGGCAAAACAGCTTTTCTTACCCCTATTAACGATGTGCAAGCCGAGGCCTGAAGACACCCAGCAGGCTGGGGGTGAGGGAAGGCATAAGCTGTGAGGCTCTAGCCTGGGTTCCCTGACTCTTGGCCCTGTGCTCTTTTCTCCAGGCCACACTGCCTCTCCAGGAGAGGGCATAGAGAGGAGCGCCTCACCCTCTCCACCCGCTCTCACACTACCTGCCTCCCAGTCAGGCAGGGCAGTAGGAAGAGTCTCTGACCCAGCCAGGGGTAGTTACTGGTCGAGATCACCGACGGCACTATAGGTCACTTTCTATCATATGAAGAGCCAGGGTGGCACAGAGTGACCAGCCCTTGGGCCTGGAGCCAAGGGTTTGGCAACAAGTGGATAAAGGTAATGAGAGTGGGCAGCCCTGCAAAGCTGGTCCTCTGTCTGTAGGAGGTGAGAGGGGTGAGGCGGAGCGGGCAGAGGCACTTCCCGACTCCTGGCTGCAGCCCACGACAGCTGCTGCTTTGTGTGCCAAGCTTGGGGCTGACGCTCTCACCCTCTGCTCCCCTGGCTGCTCAGACGGCCGTTTGGGCCTTCCCTGACCTCAAGTGACTCGAGGATCCTGGGGCTTCTGCCTGGGACACCCAGAAGGGGTACGAGGACCTCTATCACCATTTACTCTCACCAAGGAGTCCAGGAAGGGGGCTGGGAAGAAGTCCAGGGAGAGAAGGAGCCCAGAAAGTAGGCCCTGTCACCCTTCTCTTCTCCCTCCACCCTAGAAGGAATTATCATCCCTCCAGGGCCCAAACCAAGGGGAGAGACACCAAACCTCTCTCCCCAGGCGCTGGACAAATCTGACAAAGCCGGGAAGTCCCAGAGAAGGGAAGCCTCTCGTTCTCTGAGAGGAAAGGGACTGTCACTGGATTTCACTGAGGCTCACCTGCACACGCTTGGTCTCGTGGACGGGCGACCACAGGCCATGGTGGAGGAGGGCATCAGCACAGCCCACGCTGGGTGGGGTTCAAGTACGAGAAGGCCACGTGACCCCTGTGGGTCTGGGACAGGAACTCCACCACCCCCTATGGTATAGAGCCGTCTGAACACCAGCGGTGGCAAAACTTCCATCCCGATGTTGTGGGCCCAGGACCACCGCCCTGCCGAGGCCATTAGACTGTGCCTGGATCCCAGGCTACCCGCTGAAGAAATAGTGATTGGCACTGTGAGGGCCCAGTCCCCAGAGTGAGCTCCCTGAGGGGTCTTTCAGAGACCTCAGAGTGTCAGCCACAGGGGGACTGACAAAATAGCATTTCTGGAAATGTGGAGCTTGTAGACTTCTGCTCTGAGCTCCCGGAGCATTGACAGTTCCGCCGCTGCATTGAAAAGTTACCACGAAACCACATGGTGGTTCTGGGATCCATGTTGGGCTTCCAGAGAACAGAGACATGGGTGAGACATCCGCCCTGCTGCAGCAATAACCAATGTAAATGGCAGGAGGGCGGCGAACAGGGCAGGGCGTTGGCTCGGAGAGGAAAGCCCTGACACTGACTGCTCCCTTACAATATGGAACTAAGCAACCCCACAGTCCCTCAAGGTGTGATGAAGGACAGGCCAAGAGCAAACTCCTTCAGGTCAGGAGAGTGAAACTGAGAAAAAAGTTAGCTCCTTGCAGACTGTCAAGCTCTTAGGACAACTTAAGCGCTCAGCAGATGCCACAGAATGAGCGTCCCTGTAGTGGCCCACCCGCTCTCATCCCTCTGAGAATGAGGGGGTTCAACAAAAATGGCAACCACTTCCTGATGGCTCCCTAAACACCTTCTCTTCTACAGAAGATGGGGGCTTACAGAGCAAAGAAAACTTCTCAGCATTCACAGTAAGGCCCCTGGTCCAACAAGTAGTGTGGCCAAATAGGCAGAGCATAGGCCTGGGAGTCAGAAGGATCTGGGTTTTAATCCTGGCTCCACCACTCATCTGCTTTGTGACCTTGGGCAAGTCATTTCGCTTTTCTGTGCCTCAGTTACCTCATTTGTCAAATGGGGATTAGGACTGTGAGCCCCATGAGGAGCAGGGACTGTGTCCAACCTGATTAGCTTGTATTTACCCCAGTGCTTAGAACAGTGCCTGGCATATAATATATAAAGGGAAAAAAAAGCACTCTTGGGGAAGTCACCACAACAGCCAGAGCCATGAACATGGACAAAGGGTCCCAGAACCAGTGGTGTACCCACCAGGATGGGCAAGCACGGAGGGGACAACCTGCTTGAACTTCCCTGGGCCTCTGAGAAGATGGCCCAGGAACTTCCCAGGCCACCGGCTTCAAGAAGCCAAAGAGCAGACTCCCGCAGCCTTCGTCGCCCTCCACTGATGGCCAGCTCTGAGCCAGAGTTCTCCCGCAGAGACTCGCAAGGAACGCCGCTGCCCAGTCGCTATGGGGGGGCATGATGAGGCTTCAGAGCCTAGCGGGTCCCACTGAACATCTCCACAGCATACCTGGCACAGGAAAAGTGCAGGGGACAACACCAAGACCCTGACTTGGGTTTTCTAGCTCTTACAAAAGGATTTGACCCTGTCGGTAGATCTGGAGTTTTGTAAACTAGCAGATTTTGCTGTCCTGAATAGTTCATTAAGACTCTGATGTTTATGATGGACTGGCTTTCTGGGACAGAGATGGGGGACCCAGTAGGATCTTTCCCCCAGCACCAAAGGAGTACAGCAGGGATTTGGAGTGGGTCTGGTCCCCGCTCAACTTCTTTCTTGCAGTCAGACTTGGGTCTACAACGAGAGGCCTGGATGTCCGAGTTCAAATACGCTTCCGCTCCTCTGGAAAACCCTTCCACCCCAGACTCTGAGGCGTCACCTCATCTCCTGGAGACGGTCCTTCAAGACTTGCCTGGAATGTGTACCTTGCCATCCCCTGGAAAATAGCAAGAGTCTTTTCTCTGGCCCTAAAGCCAACATCAGGTTGGGTGAAGTGAGCTGCAGTGCTGACCACCGTGGAAGGAACTCATCTCGGCTGGTGTTCTCAAAGATTGCCTTGCAGAGGGATGGCGGGGAGCCGGTGAGGGCCCAGACGGTAGCTTGTCGGTTCAGACCCAGGCGGCTGCTGCTGTGAGTGTGGACGTGTGTGCAAGGGTGTTGTGTACGAGCTTGATGTCAGCTATTGTTCATTCCTGGCGCTGGTCAGGGAGCAAGGGCTAGAATGCCCCCCTGTGGTCAGTCAGCACTCAGTGGGGCTATAGGGAGGCCATTTTCAGCCTCATCTGAGAGCGAGCACTGGCAAGACTGAACCGTGGATGGAAAAGGCTGCTGACTGATTGACCTCCAGGCTTAAATGGA
This sequence comes from Ornithorhynchus anatinus, assembly GCF_004115215.2. Lineage (NCBI taxonomy): Eukaryota > Metazoa > Chordata > Mammalia > Monotremata > Ornithorhynchidae > Ornithorhynchus > Ornithorhynchus anatinus. The sequence continues at coordinate 28,859,342 of NC_041750.1, read as the reverse complement.
ATCAAACAGAACACGCTGCTCTTGGGGAAATGTGCTACCTGGCTGAGATTGCCGTGAGGGAGAGAAGGATGGCGGGGACTGTGGGCAGAACTGGCCCAGTGGATCTTGGGGCACACAGTGTCCACAGTTGCACCCCGGCTGTTGTCCCTGGCTCTCCTGGCAGTTGTCCCCAGGCTCTGCCCTCTTTGCATCCCTGGTTGTACCTGGGTCTCCCAGACCTACCAAACACATCATTGTCCTCTGGAGAATCGGGACTCAGGCTGTTGTGGCAGGGCTGCTGTGGGCTGGCTGCCTCTCCCTCATGGGTCTCGGCTTCCTGAAACAGAAAGGGCAGTGCCGTCAGTTCACCGCCTGGCATGCCGGGGTCCAGAGCAGCCATCACGGACGAGGGAGGCTGGCTCTGAGAATCAACCCTAGATCCGCACCAGACACAGAGAGCAGATTGACTGGACACCCAGTGGTTATCATGGCCCCACTCGGACGACGGCTGAGCCGAGATCTGTCAGAGGCCCCAGGGCCGGGGCTCCTAGACTGCAGGTGAAAACGGCAATCAAGGCTAGTGTCGGCCACAGGCTGAGCCTGGCCAGGGACAGACTGAACCAAGACAGTCTTTGGACAGGGCCTCAGTTGTCCAGTGGTTTCCCCTGGCTGGGCCTTGCCAGTCTCTGGAGGCTTCTCAATGAGGTATGAGAGGTCAGACCCATTCTGTGGTGGTTTCCTGGCCTGTACCCAGGCTGGTGGCTTTTAGTCAGTTGCCCAGGAGTCAGAAGGACCTGGGTTCTAGTCCCAGCTCTGTCACTTGTCTGCTGTGTGACTTTGGGCAAATCACTTCATTTCTCTGGCCTCAGTTACTTCATCTGTAAAATGGAGATTGACAGTGAGCCACATGTGGGACATGGACTGTGTCCAATCTGATTAGCTCGTATCTATCACAACACTTAGTGCAGTGTCTGGAATGTAGTAAGTGCTTAATACCAAAAAAAAAAAATTGATCAATGGTATTTATTGAATGCTTATTGAGTTCAGAGAACTGTACTAAGTTCTTAGAAGAGTACAATTCAATGCTTCCTGCTTACAGCAAGCTTACAGTCCCAGATGGTTTCTTGCTTGAGTCACTGTAGCACTGGCCTGAAAAGGCTGTTTTTAGACTCTCCTTTAGAATGGTGCAAGAACCACTCCGGTCTTGGACAGGAGTGGAGAGACCATCCCATCTCCACCTCAGACACTCAGAAAGCTGCCTCCTCCGGGAGGCCTTCCCCTCTAATCCCCCTCAACCTGGCCAGGCCACCCTGATGGTCACCAATTGATTGAGTTTCATCTTTTCGTCCATTCTATTCACAAAGTCAGGCCCCTGCAGATCCCATTCACTGGGCCCTGACTTGGTATGGTGTGGTGTACCGGGGTTTGGGAAGTACAGAATAGCGAAAGGATACCATCCCAACCCTCAAGGAGTTTCATCCTAACGAGGGAGACAAATGCAAAAATACTTCCGTGGCTCAGGCCCTGTTGGAAACTGCCCATGCAGAGAGGCAATGGAAACTCATCCCCCAATATTGCTGTGGGAAGGCAGCTGGAGGTTCAGAGTGTTTGAAACCCCGAAGGCAGAATTTACTGGTCCCAATTTCACTCTGAATTTGACACACCTGCTAAAACCACATATTTTGACTGGGGGATACATTTAGCTTTCTCTGATGGACAATACAAATGAAAGCTTAAAAAAAAGTCACTTCATTCTGTCATTCAGTACCGATATTATTGTGCCTCATCTCGCCCGTGACTTCCTGCTCATGCCCTCCCCACTGCCTGGTTCTCCCTCCCCCTTCACTTTTGGCATATCACAGCTCTCCCCATCTTCAAAGCCCTCCTGAGATTACATCTCCTCCTCCAGGTCTTCCCTGATGAATCTCTCTTCTCTTCTGCTTTTATCTCAACTCCCACATCAATCTTTCTGGCTTACACATTCAAGTATGTACATGTATACACACACACACACAAACCCCCCGCCCCCCCAAAAAAACCCCTTTCCTCCCCGCCTTACCGGAAAGCCCTTACATACATAACTTCACACCTGAATACCTCCTCCTATCTGATTATACTCTTAGGTCTGTCTTCTCTGTGAGACTATAAGCTCCTTGTGGGCTGGGATCATGTCTACTAACTCTTCTGTAACCTCCCAAGCACTTAGGACAGTGTTGTGCACCCAGGAGGTGCTCAAAAAATACTACTGATGGACTGATTGGTTGAGCACCCACTCTCTGTGGAATATCTACAGGCTGGCTACACTACTGATTGATTGATTAGATGGCCAGTGAACTTCATAGAGAGCAGACATACTGGGATACACTCTCTCCAAAGAGTGTATATTAACGAGTGATATAGGGAGGGGGTAGGGAGGAGGGCAGCTCAATCAACTAATCGTACTGTGAGATAATATAGTGCTTGCAATATAACAGATACATTACCTGCCCAAAAAGAGCTTAGAATCTGGAGGGGGAGACAGACATTAATATAAATAAATTATGGATATGGTTTTGCTCTCTGGTGGAAGACCCTGTTTCACAGAGAAAGGGGGGTGAGCCGATGGGCAAAGGGACCGTCAGTAATTAAGGAAGGTGACCCTGTTCCTCTCAAAGAAAGGGGCTGGCTGGTGACATTCACCACACTGACCTGGGAGGGGACGAGGCTTCTGACTGTGCCTTCCTCAGCCAATAATTAGGGCCACTACTAGCTCCTCTCCTCCCTTCCCCTTCCTTTCCCACATCTCCCCTCCCTCTTCCCTTCCATTACCTGGGTTCTCTGAGGTAATCATTTTCTCAGCTCATCTACAAATAACACTTCTTCCCTTTAGGATTTAATTTAAAAGTTTGGTAGGGTGTGTGCTTTTTAATCGTTTCCAGTTCAAATAGAAATTCCAAATGAGAAGCAGCATGGTTTAGTGGAAAGAGCATGGGCTTGGGAGTCAGAGGTTGTGGGTTCTAATCCCAGCTCCACCGCTTGTCTGTTGTATGACTTTGGGCAAGTCACTTAACTTTTTAGTGCCTCCGTTAACTCATCTGTAAAATGACCATTAAGACTGTGAGCCCCACGTGGGACAACCTCATTGCCTGTATCTACCCCAGCGCTTGGAACAGTGCTTGGCAGTAGGAGAGATGTCACTTAAGTCCACTGCCTTGGCATTCTGACAGCTGACAGTGATACCCCAGCGATAGTGATACTGCAGCTGAGAGTTGTGGTCTGGAATTAAGTAAGCCATCAGCAGTATATTTGTACTGAGCACCTTTGGAGTGCAAGACACTGTACTGAGTGCTTAGGAAGGGAAAGCAATACAAAGCTCAAGAGAGAACTTCAGTGAGTATCAAAGAGGCAGGTCTGGCTGGGTCTCTGGCCCCGGGGCTAAAGTCCTGCAGATGGGGCCTTGGACAGGACGATTCAAAATCCAATCTCTTCTGGGGATTTTCTACGTGCCTTGCTGGGGGCTCGCCTGGCTGTAGCATTCACCGAGCAAAACACGCTTCGCTGCGGCCCAGGTTCGACAACAGGAAAGACACTGCAAACCTCAGAGGGGGAGCTGACAGGTTGGGAGCTGCAGACGATGCATCTGCGACTCAGAACACCTCAGATCTCCGTGAACGAAAGTGCTTTTTTTACTTTCATTTCTGGTCAGTTTCCTCTCTGAGCAGGGCCCACGTCTGACTCTTCTTTTTATTCATAGCAGTCTGTCTCCCTGGCCACCCCATCAGAAAGATGGAATCAGAGGCATGGGGCTGACAGCACAGGTCCGTCTGGAAGAACACTGCAAGTGGCCACTGGGAGCCCGGCTCCCCTCGAATACGGAGCAGGAAAAGCCGGGGGTGGGGGGAGGAGTGGCTGTGAGGAGCAGAAGAGCCTGTGACCCGCCAGAGAGGAAGTCAGTGTCAGAAAAGAACAGCCGCAGAGCTGGCAGGGCTGGGTTGGCCCTAACCCTGGAACCCTTGCCCTGGCCCCCAGTGGAAGGGGGCGGCAGGAAGTGGCTCAAGTGTGGCCATTTGCCTTTGCCACACGGCACTCCGAGCCTGCTTGTGGCCCTGACCCTCAGGGAGAAATTCAGAGCAGAAGGGGCCTCCGGTTTCCCCCAACTGAAGCCGACACTTTCAGATGGAAGGTCCAGAACTGTTCTGGTGCCACCCAAGTGCGACAAAGAGGCAACCTTCGGAACAAATCGGAAGGCACGGGGTGGGGTCTAGTGGAAAGAGCATGGGCCCGGGAGTTAGCAGGCCTGCGTTAGATTTAATAGCTACTTTGTGACCTTGGGCAAGTCACTTAACTTCTCTGGGCCTCACTTTCCTCATTTGTAAAAAGGGAATAAAATACCCATTTTCCCTCTCTCTTAGTCTATGCCATATGGGACAGGGGTGTTGTCCGATCTGCTCATCTTGCTTCTACCCCAATAGTCAGTCACAGTGCTTGGCACTCAGGAGGTGCTTAACAAGTAAAGCAAAGGGAGTGGTTCAAGAAGCTGAGGCAGTTAATATTGTGGAGTGGTGTTGGTGATAGTATTGCTCATGTGTGGTGAGGTTGCGTGTGTATTTGCACAACTAGCCACCTCTTTCACGTGAGAGGGAAGGCCAGGCAAGAAGGAGGGGGTGTGTGTATGGAGGAGAGGATGTGGCCCCCAGCCCAGCCCTGGCTCAGCCATGCAGATTCCAATACCTCTATCTCTCCGCCAGCCAGAGATAAGTCCAGGGCAAGAGAGACGGGGTGGGGGTTTGACTTCACTTCAACCCGTGGGACTCGGAGACATCCCACCCAGCTGCAGGCTGACCCGAGCTCTTGACTCCAGGAGATATGGCGATAAGACCCCGAAAATCATTTTCGTTCCGGCAGTCAGCCCCTTGGTTTCTCTCCGAGACCACGGCCAGAAAGACCTCTCTGCCCACCTGCTGCTGTCCTGGCACCGGCAGCAGCCTGTGGGAACCTGGAAAAGCCATAGCCCAGTATCCCCATACACCCTCCGGGGAATAGGAAGGGAGCAGGAAAGGGCAGGGACCTGGCCTAGTTCTCACCTTAGCAGGTTCTCCAGGGAGCAGCTCCCGCTTCCCTGAGTGGTTTCCCATGGCGAGCCCCTCCTGGGTCCAAGCCTGCCAGAGAAGAAGAGAGATGGCATTAGGAAGCGGTGAAGGGCTAAGACAGGGAAGACATGCCAGTGGTCCAAACCCAGTGGGGGAGGTGGATGCTGACCCTGCACTCTCTCCCTTGGTGTCTCCAGGCAGGGTCACCAACAGCAGCTGCCTCCCCTCGCTACAACTGAGTACAGGAAAAGATGGCCAGCCTCAGCCCCGCCCCCACCCTCGGGGCCAAGACCCCAGCCTCTTTCCCCAGTACTCAGCTCATTGCTTTGTCCAAAATGAGGGAGCAACATCCCGGATAACAGTAACAACAATTTGGGAGAAAAGGCTCCCACAGAAAGTGGGAAGAGGAGTGGATGGGGCAGAGAGTTTGTTTTAGGTGGGACGCAGTTCTCTGGGGGAGAGGAGGGATCTAGACATCTCCACAGGGCCTCTCTGGGGATGCACAAAGACCTCGGGAGAGACCTAAGGAAGCAAGTGACAGGTTATCGATTAACTGGGCCACTTCAATGGCTAATGGGGGAAGGGAAGATGTGAGTGCAATCTCTCACCGCAGTCACCCAGGAAATGTTTTTTTCTGAAGCCGCTTGCTTCAGAGCAGATACACATATACGAAACACTGTCCAGCCGTGCCCGATTTAACCACAGCCCCCCATTCTCAGACACATACGTCCAGCCCAAACCAGTCCCACCCTCCACCCATCCTGTTCACAGAGTCAGTCCCACTCAGGCCCCGTTTACTGCTGCCACCACTCCAGGCCCCACATGAAATGGTGTGGCAGCACTCACAGGGACAAAGGCAACTCACTGCCAATGTCCCACAGATTGGAACTCCAGATGACCCTCTGGCCCTGCCAGTGACCTGGACCTCCACTTCTTGGCCAAAATGCCAAGTGGGAAGACAGCCGGGATGGCTGGGAGCCTTGGCCAAGGTGGGCAGCCTTGCAGGTCACCCCTCTCTCTGATGGGCACCCACGCCCGCAGATCTCTGGCCTCAGGAATGTCTGACCCTGCTGAAGCAGCAGTGGCGGGGACCGGGGGAAGGTCTTAGGCTCGGCTGTGATCACCGCTTTCTCTCTCCCTGTGGAATACGCAGCTGGAAAGTAGTTCAGAAGCAAGACTCTGTCCTGCCCTCACAGAAAGGATAAGGCAAAAAGTGGGAGTGGGACGAAAAAAGAGGCCTCAGCGGGAAGCCCCGGGTTGCCCCTACTCTGGCTCGGCTCCACATAACTGCTCCAGGACCTGGCACTGCTGTTTTCAAACATAAAGGGTAGCTATAATTAGGGACTAAGGTAAAAAAGGGACAATCAAATCTGTTTCCAGAGAGACATGGATCCAGATGCTAAGGTTCTGGCCGAGACAGAATGAATCAGACAGATAGGAGGAGTAGGTGTGTGATGTCACCCTCGACTCCTCCCTCTGGTTCAACTCCTATATTCAGTCTGTCGCCTAGTCCTGTCAATTCTTTTTGCACAATTTCTCCAGAATCCGCTCTCCCCTCTCTATCGAAACAGCTGCCACTCTGGTCCAGGCACTTGCTCTTTCCCCCCTAGACTACTGCATCAGCCTCCTTGCTGATCTTCTGGTTTCCAGCCCCTCCCTTCTCCAGTCCAGACTTCACTCTATCACCTATATCATTTTTCTAAAGCCTCATACTGTGCTCATCTTCCCACTCCTCAAAAACCTCCGATGGCTGCCCATTCCTCTTCCCTTCAAATAGAAACTCCTAACCGGTGGCTTTCAGGTGCTCTCTAACCACTGCTCTCCCTCACTACACCTCAGATTGCACACTTTGTGCCCAAATCCCATCTCTTCCAAGAGGCCTTTCCGGATTAATCTATCTCTCCGAGTCATATACCCCCAACTTTGACTTCCAGAGTTCTGTGTCATCTGAGCACTTGTGTGCTAACTACCTCTAGACTAGAAGGTCATTGTGAGCAGGGAATGTGTCTATTATATTGTTATATTGTACTCTCCCAAACAGGACAGTGCTCTGCACACAGTAAGCCCTCAAATATGATCGACTGAACTTGCAACATCCCTATATATATGTATATTTATACTCACATATATTTATCTTACACATATTATCTAAGCACTAACTCACGTACAGAGCCCCTTGTCTTCATTCTTTTTGCCTGTAAATTAGTTCTGTCTGTCTCCCCTGACAAAGCAAAAGCTCCTTGTGGGTTGGGATCATGTCTATTTACTCTAATGTACTCTCTGCCAAGTGCTCTGCACACTAGATGCTCAGTAAATACGACTGATTATATGCCCACAGTTTGTGGATCACAGTTTCAGCCAAATAACTGTCACCACAATGAAATACACGTTACCACAAAGGTCTTTTCTCAGTTGACATCTCTACACTGGTAAATGGGTTTCATATGTAGTCATGAACACGTTTCAAAAGGTAAAATGCAGAACTGGAACTGAGTCTGATTGATTATCCTGTATCTGATCCACTGCTTAGCATATAGTAAGTGCTGAATCAATACTGGAACCAGTAAGAGTTTGGGACAGGGGGAGGGGGTGAGATCATTCTTCTGCCTCCTCTGTGGTGCTTCTGAAACATGGGAGCATTCTATTAATTTGAGAAGCAGTGTGCCCTAGTGGACATAGCAAGGAGCTGGGAGTCAAGGGACTAATCCTGGCTCTGGCATGTGTCTTCTGTGTGACCTCTGTTACCTCATCTGTAAAATGAAGATTAAATCCTACTCCCTCCTACTTGGACTGCGAGCTCCACATGGGACAGGGTCTGTGTCCAACCTGATTAACTGGTACATACCCTAGTGCTTATAACAGTGATTTGCACATAATAAGGGCTTACCAAGTACCATCATCATTATTAGAACCCCTGCTGAATCTCACTTTAGAAAGCTCTGCAGACTTTCCCTGCAAGCTCACTGTCCAGGTGGGCTGCTGGATCAGTCAGGGAAGACTGGGGTTGGGGAACCGCATAACTCCTTTTCCAACAGAGCTTCACACTACACTCCTGCGGTACAGAATGGAGAGTGGATTAAAGATGAGCTGTGTCAGATTTAGAAAGGAAGAGAAGGGAGTACACCTAGGCCCGTGCTGCCTCCCTCCCCAAGCAGAAGTTGTGGTGGGGGTGGGAAGGCTGGGAACTGGAGCCAGCACATACCATGGTACACGCTAGATCTTGGCTGTTTCCGAGCTGGGGGTGGGTGGGTGGGAGAAAGACAGTGGCCCAGAGGAGTTTCCCTCTTGTCATCCTCACCACTGAATCCACTGATGGGCTGGGACCCATGTCGCAGACAGGGTCAGTCCTCAACCATTCCTTTCTGCATCTGTGCCCCAGCGACTCAGTCAACAGCTCTGCCAGGGCAGTGCCCACAGGTTTCCTGCCCCTTGCTGGCCTCGAGCACCCGGGCAACCAAGTCCCTGCAGAGGCTCCAGTTCCAGCTCTAGCCTCTTCTTTTAAAGAGGCCGGAGGAAACGGTCCAATGGCCGTCCACCACCCTCATCAAACCTTGGGGACTCCGCGTGTCCATGGTCGCTCCCAGAGCCAGGGCTGTTTCTGAAGGAAAATCCCAGCACCACTGAACCCTGGACTGAAAAGGACTGGTTAACTATTATCCTGAAGCGGTAATCTCCTCAAACATCTTAATAGGGCCAAACCCTGCCAGACCTCTGCTTTTCAGTAATAAAAATTCTTCATTAAACCTGTGGCTTGGGCGGGCAGGTTCTACCCGCAAAGGCCTCTGATGTAACCTACACATTCCCTGGAGCGGTCTGCAACTTGTAGGGTAGAGAGCACTGTACTAAGTCACTCTCCTCCTCTCATACAAGCATATCAGCAGTCTGTCTGTCTCACCTCTTGCCCAGGCACTGTATTCTGCCAAGATTGTGCCATCCATGGGGCTTCAAAGAGAAATGAATGAAGCAGAGTCAGGGCCAATTCAACCTTGGTTTTGAATAATGGCCCAGAGCACAGAGTGGGGACCAAAGCTCACAGTGCTCTGCCCGCAGTAAGCACTCAGAAAATACAATTGAATGAATAAATGAATAATAATGATGGCATTTGTTAAGTTCTTACTATGTGCTGAGCACTGTTCTAAGAGCTGGGGTAGATACAAGGTAATCAGATTGTCATACGTGGGGCTCACAGTCTTAATCCCCATGTTACAGATGAGGTAACTGAGGCACAGAGAAGTTAAGTGACTTGCCCAAAGTCACACAGCTGATCATTGGCGGAGCCAGGATTAGAACCCACGACTTCTGACTCTCAAGCCCGTGCTCTTTCACTGAGCCACGAATGGAAGGTGCCACTTGAAGCTGAAATTCCTGTGCGAGGGCAGAGTGGGTCTCTGGTCATGATCTCCTGGGCAAAGCAACAGGATGTAAAGTTGCTTGACAGGCAAATTACAAAAGGGTTACATTTGTTTCAATATTTGGAGACTTATGAGAAGTCTGAAGGTCAGGTATTCAAATCTGTGGTCCTTTGTTGGCTGATGATTTGTTTTCAAACCACAAAACTCAATTAGCAAGAAATGAAATAAAAGCCTGTGGCCCTCCAACACTTTAACTGGAGGAAAACGTCCCTTCAGGGAGGTCACAGGGCATCTTTCCAACACCTGGAACCAGGAGGCAACCAGGGCAACCAGCACTCGGTTCCTCTGCCTCCAGAAACACAGTCCTGGGCTAGACTGGGTGACCTCACTTGATTTCTGTGTACACGTGGAAGTGTCACTAGCACTGGAAACAGAACTGGAGATAGAATTCTTGTCATCCTCTCTGAGAAATGAAGTTGAAAAATCTACCGGGATTTATACTGCCAGTTTTAAACCAGACTTCTCATTTTCCTCAAATAACAATGCCAGGGATGGTGAAACAGTTACAGGAAATGGTGAAGACTGCATACTACTCCAACAATCATCCTGTCAATCAATTAGTAGTATTAACTGAATGTCTCCTGTGAGCAGAGCGCTAAACAGGATGCCTCCTGTGGGGAGTGTGCTACACTGGGGGCTTGGGAGAACAGGGAGAAATAAAAAGCTCATTCCCAAGCCTCAAGGAGTTTATAATCTAAAGAGGGACACAGACTGTATCCATACAGTGAGAATAGGAGGAAAAACAACTACAGCTGGAAAGAGCAAGAGTAAAGTAAACCAAAGTACATTTTAAACTAAGAGTGGCCAGGAGAGTGGGGATTAATCAAGGAAAGCCTCCTGGAGGAGGTAGCTTTCAGGGAGGATTTGAGGGTGGGGAGGGATGTGATTTGGTGAATTTGTGGGAAAAGACAGGTAATGGGGCAGAAGTGGGAAAGGCAGGAAATTACAGAACAAGGGGTAAACTGGAGGTTAGGCTTGCAGGAAGAGATGGGGGCAGAGAGGGAAGAAGGAGAGTGAGTCTGTTCACTGGCTGCTCACCTTCTCCGTCACAATAAAATCAGGTTCTTCTGGTGTCAAGGGATCAAGCTTGCCATATCCAGGAGGCAGACCCCTGGATCCTCTGTCCCTGTCCCCCATTCATCCCTCACTGCTCTTCTCCCCTTGCCAACCTGCTCCAGGCTGCTCATCTAGTTCCAAAATATCCCATCTGTGTCAGGGAGGGGAGGGTTGAGTGCCTGTTCAGGGTGGAGATGGGGTATGAGGAGGGATTCCGTGATCTCCAGGGTCCGGGGCTCCCAGCACCTACCCTGGCCCAGGAAGGACCAGCAGGTCAGTGACAAGCTCTATGGAAACAGGAGGAATGTTTGAGGCAGGCTTACTCAGTCTCGAGGCATGCTAAAGAATGTTTCTGCAGGGTAACTGCCAACAGCTAATACCTGCCTGGTCAGTGACCTATTTCTTCACTATGTGGTTTCTAAACCTATCCGGGGTAAGGAGTGATGGGACACTTCTGATTCCTACGGCACCCCAGACATTGCAGTACGCTCTGAGCATGCCCTGTCCATACGAGCCTGGTGTGCCCAGTCCTGCTGAGTCCACTTTGGCCAATCTGAGGTGCCCGGAGTATGCCGAACCCAATGTGCCCAATCAGGGGTGTCAGTCCAAGGGGAGCCCAGCATCCCTCCATCGGTCAGGTCGTCCCTTTTCCTGAGCTTGCAGAGAAAAAACACACACATGATCAGCAAGTCAGTGAGGAAGAGAAAAATATCAGAAGATGATGGTGACCTTTCCTGAGAATACCTTACTCCTTCTCTTTCCAGGATGGGGCCCCACACTGGGCAGAACTTGAAAAGAAAGGCCATAAACATGGCCTCTGGGTTGGATCCACTTCTCTCGCCATCTGGCTCCAGATCTCCAGGCAGGCAGGTGTACTGGGGAGTACAGGGCTAAGCACTCCAGCCTGGTCCTCTACTTTGTGATTCCAACTGAGCCCTGGCACTCTGGGGGTGAGGGAGGGAGGAGCCAGGCAGGTAGGCTTCCAGTCCACAGTATTTACTGAAAGTCGAGAGAGGGAAGCACTGAGCTAATTGTTGTGCTCTTAAAGATGCTCAGGAAATGAGTTTGCCAACAGCTGGTGAACTGGAGCACTGCCCTCTGGGCAGAGAGCATAGGTCTTCAGCCACAAGATGAGCTGTTGACATAACCTTGATCCCAGGCTGGATAATCTCGTCTTTGAGCAACTCTGTTTGACCACATCTGGCCAGTCCACCCGCCAGAGGACTTGCTTGCTGGTTGCCGCTGCCTTCCCCACCAGGCAGCCCCGGGAGCACATGCTTCACGTAGGGGCCGTGTCTGGAGCAGGTGTCTACCAGCGACTGACTCACATTCCTCGAGAGGTGGCGTGCCGGGACCAGCTGCCCACAGACCTTTGCATATATGCAAACATCAGGGATTGGGGTGGAGAGTGCTGACACCTCGGCCCCGAAGGCAGGCTCGCCCAGTTCTGACCGTGGCCGGCGGCTAGGGAGACCTGGAGGCCACCTGAGGCCCTGCTCTTTGCCCGGGTCCCTCATCTTGGGAAACAAAGCCCCAGATGAAGCACTGGGCCCCACAGGATGGACTGAAAGGCCAAACGGTGGTGTCACGGGGCTCTACTGGGGTTATTGTTATAGTGTACTCTTCCAGGCACTTATGTGCTCAATAAATACGACTGAATTAATAAATGAGGAGTGAGGTGGGAGGAAAGCCCCATGTCCACCGTTCTGGGTTCTCCAACCCTGTCCCCAATCATCTGGGAGAAGGCCTGCCAGCTAGGCGGTGGCGGCCACCCTGTCCCTCCCCACAATCCGTACCAACCCACCCAGCCACCTCCAGTCCCCTCCTCGGTCCTGGAGGAGTATACATGTTTACTCAACTGCCCACTCGATCAATTGTTCTGACTGACCTGGAAACATCTGCCTCCCCCTTGGCATTCAAAGCCCCTTGCAGGCAGGTAATGTATCACACTTTCCAAGCACTAGGTAATTCTACTAATGATGGTGGTATTTATGTGCCAAGCATTGTACTAAGCACTGGGGTAGATTCAATGCAATGAGATCAGACCCACTCCCTATTCCGCATGGGGAAGTTCAGTACAGGGCACTCCGGTGGAGTGGCTCTCATTACCTATTGTCACCTCAACAACAACTGCTACTATTTCCACCACTTCTCCTCCTCCATTCACCCAGATACATCAGATCTCTGCCAGTGACCCCTCCCTCTGGTCTGGCAGTCACTGTACTGGTGGGGGGTGTTGGGGATACTCCCCTTCACCCCAGTCCACAGCCCCATCCCCCACCCTTCTTAGGCCAGAAGCCAGCACAAAAACAAGTTGGTTTCACTTCTTGCCCAAGGGGTGGGGGCAGATGTTGCTCACACTTCCTTTTCCACCCCCAGCCCTTGGACGCAGTCATGTGATGTTGAAACAGAGGACTTACTTGGGGAGCCGGTGACTCGCTGGCTGCCAGCTTTGCCACCTGACTTCAGGCTGGCCGACCGTAAAAAGCCTGTGGCCAAACCCCCAAACTCACTCTGGGGACCAGTCCCGGCTGGGGGCGACTGCCAACCACCTGTTCCCAGTGGTCCCGCTGACCCTTTTGCCTCACTGCTCCTGGGACTGCCGCTTGTTTTCTCCGGCATTGTCCTTGTTGCTCTCACAGCAGAGACTGAAATCTCCCAAAGACCAAGCACAGGCAGGGCTCTTTGCCCATTGGGCCCCCAGGCTGTCAGCGGCTTCATTTTTTTGTTGCTGTAGTTAAGCGCTTACTATGTATAAAACACCGTTCTAAATGCTGGGATCGGTACAAGTTAATTAGGTCAAACACAGTCCCTGTCCCACTTGCGGCTCACAGTCTAAGTAGGAGGGAGAACACACATCCCCATTTTACCGTTGAGGAAACTGGCACACAGACATTAAGTGCCCTGTCCAAGGTCACACAGCAAGCATTTGGCAGAGCCGGGATTAGAACGCAGGTTCTCTGTCTCCCAGGCCTGTGCTCTCTCCACTAGGCCATGCTGCTTCTTATTAAGAGTGTGAGCTCCTTTTGGGCAAGGAACACGCTTCGTGTTTCTGTTGTACTTTTCCAAGCAATAAGTCGTGAGCACTGCAGTCAATGGGGGCTCAGTAAATACCATCACTTCTGCTACTGTTAGTCCAATATAGCACTACTCGCTCGCCACCCTCTGTGCCCTAGTGGAACCCAATGGGAAGGAACCAGAGCAGCCAGTAGTGGATCCTCTGCTCGGCTACCCAGGAGGGGAGTCTCAGGACTGAGGTTCAACTGAGGTTAATAATAATAATAATAATAATGTTGGTATTTGTTAAGCGCTTACTATGTGCCGAGCACTGTTCTAAGCGCTGGGGTAGACATAGGGGAATCAGGTTGTCCCACGTGGGGCTCACAGTTTTAATCCCCATTTTACAGATGAGGGAACTGAGGCACAGAAAAGTTAAGTGACTTGCCACAGTCACACAGCCGACAAGTGGCAGAGCTGGGATTCGAACTCATGAGCCCTGACTCCAAAGCCCCTGCTCTTTCCACTGAGCCACGCTGCTTCTCCAAGGTTCCTGACAGAAGGCTCAATCATCGCTCGGGGCAGGCGCTTCAAAACAAGATCATCGGATCTGACTCTTGGTCTAAAAGGGAGATGACAGCACCTGACTCCTATTTTATATAGCAGAACGTTGAGCCCCAGAAAGGTTATATCAAGATCACTCTGCAGGCCAATGGCAGAGAGGAGACTAGAACCCGGGCCCCCTGACTCCCAGCCCTCTCCCTTCCCAATGAAGAAGAAGATGGGATCACTGCTGTGGAGAAGCTGCAAGCTCATACCTGGACCTTGCCCACAGAGAGACAGAACGTGCGTATTTTTCTCTCTCTTCCTTGCGTGCCGGTGAGTCAGGGCACCAGCCTTCTCTATGACTGCTTGTCCAGAGCGTTCGCCGGCTCCCCAGCTGAGCCAGTTTTGTTCTGACAGCTACTTTCTAGTCCTACAGGAAATGTCAGCCAGCCTGTGGAGTACAGAGGGGACGCGGGCGGGCAGAATCCAGTCACGGGTGCCACTAGCACCCTACAGAGTAGCTAGAGAAGTGCAGAGTAAACTGAAGGGAGACAAATCCTTTGCCGACAGTCCAGAACCAGGCTGCCTGCCTGGAGGAAGGCTGAAGGAAGGCAGAAGGTGGGCAAGAGGTCAAGTCAGCCATGGGCAGAGGGGGCCCTGGGGCAGAATCGTGGCCAGCTGCAACTGGCTCACTCAAACCGCAGGTTTCTCCCTCTAGGAAGGATCACCGGCCCTGAGTTACGCACATATACGTACACACACCCACACCCACATAGTCACATGGGCACACACACATGCCATGAGCATGCGTACATGCATACGCACACACACACACACACAAAAAGTGCACGCAGGCACACACCCCATTTCATGCCCCCTGGGGATGCCCTGCTGACTCAGAAGTGCTCACATGGCCAACCACCTTGCAGGCTGACCCCTCCCTATATGGAACGAGTTGGGGCACAGTGATTCTGGAGAAAGGAATCAGGGGAGGGAGGGGGAGGGAGGGAGGCCTACCTGTGAGGGGAACTTTAGAAAGAGAACGGCTAAGCTCTCCCCAACCTGCAAGGCTACGGGGAGTTAGGGAGGGAGGGGAAACAGTTTACCAATCCCAACTCTGTTCCAGCAGGAGGGAGGGTGAGAGGGAAAGAGTAAGAGGGAGGGAGAGAGGGAAGGAGGGGGAGTTTAGCAACCCCGACCCTGATCCGGAGGGAGAGAGGGAAGGGGGGGAGCGTGAAGCGAGAAGTTCTTTCCCTCTTCAGTAGAAGCCATGAGGAGCCAGCTGTCCCAGGAGGAAGGGGAGGAACCAGTCTGTGTCCACTGGAGATTTCTGGCTTGAGTCCCGCTGGTGGAGTGTCATTGGGCATACATCCATACATACCCTGCCCTTCCCCGCATAGCCCATCAGTCAGGGGTGAGGATGCCCTGCAGGAACCTTCAGGTCACTCTGTGGACCCTGGCCTGGGTGCTCACGTCGCACCAGGTGTGCTGTCAGAGGTTCAGTCCCTTGGGGCCAGACTCAGGGGTGCCAGGGACATATGCTTGAAACCTCTCCACCTCGGCCCTTGCTGTCCACCTCCAGCAGGATGGGGCCAGGGTCTTCCTGGCTCTCTTGTCGTGAGACTTGCCCCGTGGTCAGTTTTTTTTAACAGTATTTAAGTGCTTACTATATGCCTAGCACTGTTCTAAGCACTGGGGTAGAAATGAGATAATGAGGTTGGACACAGTTCCTGTCTTACATAAGGCTGGCTCCCAGTCTAAGTTGGAGGGAAGAGGATTTAATCCCCATTTTACAGATGAAGTAACTGAGGCAAACAGAAGTTAAATGACAAGTCCAAGGTTACATGACAGACAAGTGGCAGAGCCGAGATTAGAACCCAGGTTCTCTGACTCCCAGGCCAGTACTCTTTCCACTAAGCCACACTGCTTCTCAGTTGGAAAAGGTCCCTTTCACTTCACGCTACCCCATCCAGCCTAGTCCTCCACCAGACATCCCCCACAGCAGTCCCCCCGACTCCCTGACACACAGAGGGATGGACAGACAGACCTGGGGGCAGCTCTTCTGCCCCAGAGAGGCCAGAGGCTGCTGGAGGCCAAACCAGGCAGTGTCAGTCCACGATGACCAGCCCTGGGAATGACCAGATCATTCTTGCCCACCCCTGAGAGCCTGGTGACCCAGAGAAACCCAAGTGGTGCTGCTTACCCAGCCGGGCACCGGCCTCCCTCTGCTCAAGAAGCTTGGAGAATCTCAGCCGAAGAGAGTGCCATGGCTCACAGGACGGGCACCAGGGAACGCTTGGGTAGGTGGCTCTCCTCCGCCCCAGGGCTCCGAGGGGCAGATGTGGGAGCCCAGTTTAATGGAGCCCTGAGGGGAGAAGTCCTGGCAAGTCCCGAGCCCCGGGCCTCACCGGGCACAAACCAGTCACCCCAGGAGAGCTGGCCGCTCGCAGCCGGGGGCAGGTGCTGAATGAATCTGGAGCAGCTTCACTGGGGCCGGCTTGGTTCACATTGGTGTCACAGCAGAAAGAGGTTGCAGGAGGGAGGGAGGGAGGGAGCCAGACAGCCCACAGCCAACATCCTGTGTTATTCACTAGAAAAAACACGTACTAGCAGAAACATTCCGGCTGGTGATTCAGGTAAATTACTGCCCTCTTCCCCGTGGCTCCCGGGGGAGTCAGCTGAGCCTGTCAGGGCCAGGATGGGGCTGGAAGAACAGAACCCACGGAGATATCTCGAACGGAGCCTCAGTCCCCCCTCCCCTCCCCTCCCTCACGCCCCAGGGTTGAGGGGGGAGTCTCCAGGCTCTCTTCTCAAGTACTGCTCCTCTATGGGTGGGGTTGTGGGGGAGGGATCCGGATAGTCAGGTCCTGGGGGAGACGTGGAACGCGTGCCCCTGCCCCGGTCTGCAGCCCTAACCCCGAGGGCAGCCAGGGCCGGGGCACAATGGGTCAGCCGCACCCTTCCCTCTGGCGTGGCATGAACCTGGGGTAAAGGTGCCACGCTCCCAACCCCCAAGGCCCAGCTCTGAGCCAGCCTCCCAAGAAGAGGCAGGGTATGGAATGAGTGCCAGGGGCCAGTGGGTATCTGGAAATGGAACTACTGTGGTCCAGTGGAGTGCGATCACATCCCCCCTGCCAAGCTCCATGCGGAGCTGCCAGCCTTCCTCGTTTCTCTTCTCCTACTCCCTTCTGCATTGCCCCGGTACTAGGATTTGTACCCTTTATTCACTGAGCACCCCCAGCCTCATAGCACTTACGTACATATCCGTAATTTATTTATATTAATGTCTGTCTCCCCCATTAGATCTCTAGACTCTATACTCATTGTGGGCAGGGAACGGACCCGACTCTGTTATACTATACTCTCCTAAATTCTTAGTAAAGTGCTCTGTACAAAGTAAGCACTCAGTAAGTATGATTGATTTCTGTGCTGCAGAACTGTTGACATTTCCTCTTCCCTTGAACCTCCTGTGGGGGTCTTCCTCATGAAATGCTTAGGGGCAGCAGACCCCCCTGGGATCTCCCACCTGAAGTGAATGGCCTCAGCAGGTGTCAGAGGCATCCACGGGGCCTAGCGGGGGCCAGACCCCCACCTTTAAAAAAGCCACCCAGGGTGTCGCTCCAGGAGCCCTCTCCAAACACTGGGACTTCCGGTTGCTAGAAAAGAGACCCTTTGAGTTGCCGGCCAGGGGCAAAACTGAGGGACGATGGGGCAGAAATGAGGGACGATGAGCGCGAGGAAGAGGTAGGCCCGACCTCCCTGGGCCCAAGAAAAATGAGCTGACCAGCTGAATGCCACGGCAAAAGTACGGGCCAGTATCCTGCTGCAGGTGGCTAGGGAGTGAGATCTGGCGGTTTCAGCTGGAGGGAGCTGCCCCAGCAAGACTGCAGTTCGTGCCACTCATTTCAGAGTGGGACAGCAGCTGGGTTTGAGCACCTCTGGCCCCACTGAGCAGACTGGACATGGCAGGGCTAACTTGGGGAGAGAGGGTTTCCCAAAGGATGGGTCTTGCCCACCCAGAGCCAACCTCTAAGGGGCTGAAGAGCAGCGTGACCAAGTGGAAAGAGTCCAAGCAAGCCCGTCAAACGGCAGGGACTGTCTCTACCTGTTGCCGACTTGTTCATTCCAAGCGCTTAGTACAGTGCTTTGCACATAGTAAGCGCTCAATAAATACTATTGAATAATCCCAGCTCTGCCACTTCTCTGCTGTGTGATCTTCACTTAGCTTCTCTGGGCCTCAGTTTCCTCATCTTTAAAATGGGGATTTAGTATCCGTTCTCCCTCCTACTTAATATGTGAACCCCATGTGGGAGAGGTTCTGTAAATGACCTGATTAACTAGCATCTACCCCAGTGCTTAAAGTAGTGCTTGGCACAGTGTTTAGCAAATACAATAAATGATAACAATAACAATAGTAGTAATAATGATAATGATAATCTGGGGAGAAAGCAAGCAGACAGAGGCAGATCAGGCCATAATTGTTCCCAAACCTGGTGGGTCAGAGCAACGGTGCAGCTATTCTCATCTCCTGCAGCATTTATTGAGGCCAGTGTGCAGGCCGCAGGGTCAAATGTCTGCTGCATTCAGCGGGGCAGTATTTCTACTACCATGACCACCATTTCTCCTACATGGCTCCTGCTGCAGGGACAGTGCTATTACTACTCAAACTCAGTGTTAGGCACAGAGTAAGTGCTTAACATCCCGCAATTATTATTATGTCATTACTACTACTATCAGGCACTTACTGTGTGCAGACCGAGGATTGGGTGCTACTATTATTGTGTGCAAGGCGCTGATGAAAACTCCTAGACTCCTAGTCGGCCACCCTTGAATGCCCTGGAAGTAAGTGGTAGTCCCCTGGTAGTCCGTTGGTAGTGGCAGCAGCAGCTGCCGTGGAGGCAGCCTGGGCTTGCAGGTCCCTGAGCTCGCTCCATGGGGCTTGGTGAATGCAGCGCTCAGCTGGCAGCTGTGCTCGACAATGGGTTCTGGGTCTCCTAGGAGAGTTTTATTGCTGGGATAAGTGCCCAGCTTGGCCACAGGCACTCCCTCGTGCAGCCAGCCAGTGGGGGCAGACTCGAATTGGCAACCCATGGTGCCTTAGGCCTAATGGATCCCTGTTAAAAGGACTCCAAGTGGTATTTGAAATCACTTCCTCTACCTGGGCCACCAAAAAGACCTGGACAGGACCAATGGGACCCAGATTTGCTCAACCCCTGGAGGTTAAGACTGGACGGAAAGACCAATGATCCACTGCCGCCAGCCTCTGAGAGCCCACATTCCCTCCTGCCCAATGTGATGACCCCACAGACCCCACTGTATTCCCTGGTGGAGGTGGGGGTAGAAGGGTTTGGGGAGCCCATCTCTTCATTCCAGGGCAATTCAAACCTCTTGCAGAAATACATTTTATTCTTGATTTTCTTTAAAACACTAGGGCTGGTTTTACTTCTGCTCTCCATATTCTAAATCAGCCGTGGTTAGTAAGTGCCAACTGTGTGTGGCACACTCTACTGAGGGCTTGGGAGAGTGAGAGTTAGCAGACACAATCCCCTATCCTCAAGGGGCTAGCTATCTATTGTCTGCAGAGCAGCTGGAAGAGAACGGTAGTTAGCAGACCCAATTCCTGCCCTCGAGGAGTTTCAGCCAGTGTGTAGAGCACTGCATTTACACGGTACAATTGTTAGCAGACACAATCCCTGCCCCGACTGAATTTACAGTCTAGCAGGAGAGAGGGTCTTTCGGGACCTTCCTGTCTTTGGAGAGCCCGATGATCCCTGCTCTCCTGAGATTTCCTGGGAATGGGCAATTTCTGCTCCAGACTGTATTGGCCCCCAGTTAGCGGGCCAGGCCATCAGGGAGTCCCTTGAGGGCCAGAGCCCATTCCCAGCTGGCTATTCTTTCCCAGAGCTGGGAAAAGCATTGTACACACAGCATGGCCTAGTGGAAGGAGCAGGGGCCTAGGAGTCAGAGGATGTGGGTTCTAATCCTGACTCTGCCGCATAATGTTGGTATTTGTTAAGCGCTTACTATGTGCAGAGCACTGTTCTAAGCGCTGGGGTAGATACAGGGGAATGAGGTTGTTCCACGTGAGGCTCACAGTCTTCACCCCCATTTTACAGATGAGGGAACTGAGGCAGAGAGAAGTGAAGTGACTTGCCCACAGTCACACTGCTGATAAGGGGCGGAGTCGGGATTCGAACCCATGACCTCTAACTCCCAAGACCGGGCTCTTTCCACTGAGCCACGCTGCTTCTCTGTCCATGTCTGCTATGTGACCAGGGGCAAGACACTGTGCCTCAGTTTCCTCATCGGGGATTAAAACTGTGAGCCCCATGTGGGGCTGGCCCTGCCTGTGTCCAACCCGATTATCTTGGATCTACTCCAGCGCTTAGGACAAAGGGTAGTGCAGGAGGAAGAAGGCGCTTCCCCGAGAGGCTCCTTTGGCCTTGCGGGCAGTGAAGACCTCTAGTTTCTCCGGCGAGGCAGAACTGAAACCGGGAGGTGTGCAGGGAGGGAAGGAAGGAGGGATCCGGGGGGTTTCCTTCCCTACCAGGTCGGAGGGGGCAGGGGGGCCCGTTGGGGGAAGAGACCTCGGGGCCACCTGGGGTCAAAGCCGCATGCCGGCCGAGGGCAGGAGGCGAGGGCTGGGAACTAGGCCAAGGCCACCTACCTGCTGGGCCTCAACCTGGGGGAGGGAAAGAATCGGGGTCGCAGACACTCCCGGGGGGAATCCCAACACAACAAAAGAGATGCTAAACAAGCAGACCCTGGTATACGTTCTCAGAGATACCCACCCGGGCACACCCAAACCCTCCCACTCCCGCGCAGCACTAGAACACCGAAGGGCTACGCAAAAACAAAACAAAACACGCGCATGACCAGGAGCTCACACGGGCAACACAAAGACACACAGACACGTACACAGACCCACCCGGGGACACAGGTCCCGAGATCCATCCCCCACAGAGGCACGGCCGGACCCGGACACGCAAAAACGCACGGTGGGCCGCACCGATCCAGGGGCAGACGCCCAAGCACGAACGCAAGCAGATGCGCACACACCACGCACCCAAACGCACACATTTCCTTCTCCTTCCCATCCTCCATCCTGGGGGAGACGGGGGGGGCTGGGGAGATGATACTCCCTCTCCCACCCTCTTTCTTCACCCCGGGGAGGGGTCACACCCCGAGCCCACCCTGCCCACCTGCCAGTCCCCCGCGAGGTTGGGCCAAGACAAAGAAACCGCAGCCCCACGCACCGGTCCTTCCGCTCCGGGGCCCTCTGAGCTCGGTGGCGACTTCTCCCCTCCCCAGCCTAGCCCAGCCGGGCCCGGGGCTCCCAGGTGGGGAGGGGGCGGCTGCGGGCTGCGAGCAGCCCGGCTCCTGCCAAACACCTCCTCCCCGGCTCCAGCCGCACCCCCATATGGCTCCGCCCCTCTCCTACCTCCCCGCCCCTTCTCCGCCCCCTGCCCAGGCCAGACCTTCCCCTCTCCAATTGCCTCTTTGCCCGCCCCTGGAGTGGAGAGACCTCCCCCCCCCCATCAAGCCTCGCCCCTTCCTGATCTTCTTCTCCCTCCCCCACCTCTCTCTGCCCCTTTCCCATTCAGAAGAGCCCGCCCCAGGCCCCCCCTCTGGCTCAGGAAGCTCCCCCAACTTCAGACAGAGGGGAGATAAGGGCCTGAAATACCAGCTGATTCTCACCTCCATCCCTGGGCGCTCCTCCCCCTCCCCGGGGATGGATCCTCCCCCTGCTCCCTCTTCCCTCTCCATCCTGACCCCCCTGACCTGGAGTCGCCCTGCCCGAGGACTGCCACCGTGTCCCCCCTCTCCGACTCCCCCAACCCCGGCCTAGCCAGTGGACAGTAAGTGGCCAACCTGGCCGTCGCCATGGTGACGCTGGGCCAAGGTGGAGGGATCATAAAGGCTAACGCTTGTCGTGCCCATGCTTGAGCGATCAGGCGATCACATGGGCTCGCAGACCTGCCCACCAGCCAAAGTCGTTTCCTTCTTGGCTTCCTTCCTGTCCCGTCCCTATGAGACTGCCCTCTGCCCTTTTAATTGAGTGGAAAGCAGACAAAACACAGGGGCCACTGGTCACAGCTACTGCGCCATCACCCTGCTCCCACTCCTATCCAAGCTCCTCCGGTGGAGTGTACCCCTCCACTGGACTATGTCTACACTGGACGAGGCTTCCATTACAGTATGCATTCACTGGACTCTGCCTCCCCTAGACTATACTATGGGGCCTTCCCTGTTTGATCTATTTCCCCAGTTTAATTCCCTTCCTTACTAACACTTAATAATAATAATAATAATGTTGGTATTTGTTAAGCGCTTACTATGTGCAGAGCACTGTTCTAAGCCCTGGGGTAGACACAAGGGAATCAGGTTGTCCCATGTGGGGCTCACAGTCTTAATCCCCATTTTACAGATGAGGGAACTGAGGCTCAGAGAAATTAAGTGACTTGCCCAAAGTCACACAGCTGACAAGCGGCAGAGCTGGGATTAGAACCCATGACCTCTGACTCCAAAGCCCATGCTCTTTCCACTGAGCCACACTGCTTCTCCAGCACTCCACTTCAGCACTCATAGTAATAATGATGGTATTTGTTAAGTGTCAAGCACTATTCTAAGCACTGGGGTAGACAGAAGCAGATCACGGTGGACACGGTCCCTGTCCTACATGGGGCTCACTGTCTATAACCCCATTTTACAGATGAGGAAACAGAGGCACCAAGAAGTGAAGTGACTTGCACCAGGTAACAGCAATGTGGCAGAGCTGCGATTAGAACCCAGGTCCTTCTGTCTCCCAGACCCCTACTCTAACCATTATGCTATGCTGCTTCCCTCATCTTGATTCTGCACACTGTGTAAGTGCTCAAGAAATACTACAGCTTGCCTGACTGGCCTCAGCAAAGGATTGAAGAGATGGGGCATTTAAGGAGAAAGATTTTGTGTGTGCGTGTGTGTGTGTGTGTGCCGTGAGTGCGTGTGCGTGCGTGTGTGTGTGTGTGTGTGTGTGTGTGTGAGAGTAGGGGTGTGTGGCATATGTATATTTTCTTTACCCTGAAGCCTGAGAAATCTGTGACCTTTGCCTAAGGCTCCACATATTGAAAGGACTCTTTGAGAAGTCAGATTAACACTATCTAAGTAGCACATGATAGACTCACCCTGGACCCTCAGAAAAATCAGCATTCTCTGGTTCTAAATATTGAAAAAGGTTAACCCTTCTGAGTTCAGGAATGTAGTACCAAGAACAGAAAAAATAGCTGACTGTCCGGATGGTCTCCTGCTGTTCAGGTTCTCCCTCCCTGCTCAGGCTCAGCAACTTGTTCTCACCTTCTTCCAATCCTCTTAATAAGCCTCAGCTTCTTCCCGGAGATTTCCTTGTCTCATTCTTCCTTCCCCTTGCTCACCCTCTTCTCAGTCAGACAGTTCCATTAACACCTAAGTACACACACATATTCATTTGTTTATACATTTTTAGTCATCTATTTTTTTCCCTTGTTGTGTTATTCATAACTATTTTCTCATTCCTAACCTTGGTGCATTTGTCAATTTGTGTTTCCTGTCTTCCCTAATGGATTGTAAGCTACTTGAGAGCAGGACCTGTGTCTTTTACTTACAAAAATGATTATAATGATGGCACTGATTAAGTTCTTACTAAGTGTTAAGTGCTGGGGTAGACGCAAAGCTAGGAGATCAGGCACAATCCCTGTCCTACATTATGCTCACAATCTATTTTAGCCCCATTTTACAGTTGAGGAAACTAAGACCCAAAGAAGTTAAAGGAGTTGCCCAAAGTCAGAAAGGAGGCCAATGTTAGGGCTGGGACTCCAATGCAAGACACTGGGCAAGACTTTTAAATTCTCTGTGCCTCAGTTCCGTGTCTGCAAAGTGGGAATTCAATATCTGTTCTCCCTCCTACTTAGACGGTGAGCCCTATGTAAGAGCTGATTACCTTTTATTCTACCCCGGTGCTTAGTGCAGTGCTGGACACATAGTAAGCTCTAAACAAATTATGATTATTGTTACTTTTATCAGGGAGGTGGGATGTTACCGATTTGTCCATTCCAAGCGCTTAGTACAGTGCTCTGCACATAGTAAGCGCTCAATAAATACTATTGAATGAATGAATGTCAGAGGTGCCGCTTCCAGGAGATGGACGAGGTGCTGTCGCCCTCTTCCGGGATATTCCGGGACTGCAGCCCAGTCACCGCCCTGTTGAGTTTGGAGAAAGACGCCTGATTCCTCGGGGATGGACTTGAACTTCTTAATCCATTGCGCCAAGGATCCTTCGCTGCCACCTCCATGTACCGCTGCGTGCCCTAAAAAAGGATGCCCCTGTCCTCTGGGTCGGTGGAAAGAGAAACCCGGGTCAACCCTTTATTCCAGCTCTGCCACTTGTCAGCTGTGTGACTGTGGGCAAGTCACTTCACTTCTCTGTGCCTCGGTTACCTCATCTGTAAAATGGGGATTAACTGTGAGCCTCACGTGGGACAACCTGATTACCCTGTATCTACCCCAGCGCTTAGAACAGTGCTCTGCACATAGTAAGCGCTTAACAAATACCTACGTTATTATTGCGATCTATAAAACTGCTGTGTCCTGAGGAGAGAAAGCAGTCTCCATGTCATAATAATAATAATTGTGGTACTTATTGAGTGCTAACTATGTAGTGTACTAAGAGCTGGGGAAGATTCTAGATGCCATAAAAAATCTACTCACTGTACCTCAACTTCATCTATCTCACTGCTGACCCTTTGCCCACATCCTAACTCAGGCCTTGAACTTCCTCTCCCCTTCATATACTACAGGCCACCACTCTCCTCACCTTCAAGGCCCTCCTAAAATTGAATCTCTTCCAAGAGACCTTCTCTGACTACGTTCTCTTTTCCTATACTCCCTCTCACCTCTGAGTTGCCTATGCACTTGGATCTGTACCTTTTAAGCACTTGATATCCACCCCACCCTCAGCTCCACAGCACTTATGTACACATCTGTAATTTATTTTATTGTTCTCTCTCCCTCTCTAGGCTGTAACAGTAAATGCTCAATAAATACCATTAATTGACTGAATGACTGAGAGAAGTGGTAGAGCCCAGTGGAATGGACGTGGGTCTGGGAGTCAGCAGACACTCAGCTCTGCTCTCAACGTGCCATTTATCCCCAGGCTAGTTGTTCTTTTTGGTATTTGTTAACTGCTTACTATGTGCCAGACACTGTCCTAAGTACTGGGATAGATACAAGCTAATTAGGTTGGACTCACTGACCCATGAGGGATTCACAGTCTTAATCCCCATTTTACAGCTGAGGTAACTGGGGCATAGAGAAGTGAAGTGACTTGCCCAAGGACACACAGCAGACAAGTGGTGGATTCGGGATTAGAACCCAGGTCCTTCTGACTTCCAGGTCCGTGCTCTATCCACTTAGCCTTACTGTTGCTTGCTTAACTTCTCTGGGCCTCAGTTTCTTGTAAAATGGGGACGATAATAACCTGAATCTCCTGACCCATCAGGGCTGCTGTGATGCTAAAAATGAGATGATGCACAAGAAGACACTCTGGGAAGAATAAATATGCTAGTCATATTCAAGCATTGCTTTTATAAACTGTTATTCTGTTTTTTTTACAAAACGGCCACGAGGGGAACACTTAGTTTTCTTCCTTGCAAAAACATCTCCAACTGGTTCTCTTTCTGAATCAGCCGATTTGTCCACCCTGATGGTTTAAAGGATTTGGAAACATTTGGCCTCTGCCCACAAAAGAGGGATTTCAGAAATTTCTAAGCCAGAGTTCCAGAAATGGACTTTCTTGAAGCGGACTCCAAGGGGTGCTATAGAGCCATGGTACTAAAAGGATTATTCCATTTTCCTGTTCTCAATTGAGCTTGTCCAATAGAGGTAGGTGTGTGTCTGTGTGTATCTTTGTGACAGATACAGCAGAGATCCTGGGGGTGGGGGGCTGTGTCCCCCATTCCCTCTCCCCCCGCCCCCACCAGGACCTGGTGTCCGTTCTCTCCAGTACAGAGGGGGGCTTTCAGGGTGCAAGAACTCAGAGTCATGTCCACAGAGCGCAGGGAGCTCTAAGTGGGAGTCACCGTTTCCTAAGAGTAGTGTATGGATGGTAAGTATGGTCATTTGCTACTGGGTTCCCCAGGCTGCCTTCATTCAATTGTATTTATTGAGCACTGTATTGTATGCAGAGCACTGTACTAAGCGCTTGGGAAAGTAGAGTACAGCAACAAAGAGAGGCAGTCTCTGCCCACAGTGAGCTTTCGTGTTTTGGTGGAAAGAGCAAGGGCTTGGGAGTCAGAGGTCGTGGGTTCTAATGCCGGCTTCTCCACTCGTCAGCTGTGTGACTTTAAGCACTGTGCCTCAGTTCCCTCATCTGTAAAATGGGGATTAAGACTGTGAGCCCCACTTGGGAAAACCTGATAATCTTGTATTAACCCCGCGCTTAGAACAGTACTTGACACATAGTAAGCGCTCAATAAATAGCATCATTATTATTAGAGGTTCTCTGGAGCGGAGCAGGATCAGGATCTGGAGGGCTCCTCCTTTCTTCCTTCCCTCCTTCCTCTCTTTTCCCTCTCCCTTCCTTCTCTCCTCCGGCCCCCAGCCTCCGACTTCGCCTTTCCACCACCCCCAAGCCGGTCCTCTGAGCTGCCCCCCCAATCCCCGCCCATCTCCCTGCCCTCTTTAAACAAACAGAATGAATCACGACGACGTGGGCTTTCGGGGCTTGCAGTTCTCGGAGCGTTTATCTCTGAATCACTTCCCCGGGCTGAGCTCTTCCGAAAAACCAATAAAAACAAGCTGAGGACAGTCACCGACAAAGGAGGCTGAGACCCAGGTGGGGGGAGGCCAGTCCTTCCACCCACCCACCGCAAGGCCAAACAGGTTCTGACTGCAAGGCCAGCTTCCATGGTCAGGGCACTGACTCCATCTCCCCCGCCGCCCCTGCCAAGAGCCAGGACATTTTCCTCTCAGATGCCCTCTGCTTCTCTCTCTCTCTCTCTCTCTCTCTCTCTGTCCCCCTTCTCTGAATCTCTGTCTCTCTATAATGTCTCTCGGTTTGGTTTCTCCCTGAGTGTCCATTGCACTCTTTTTAATGGTACTTATTATTATTTTGATCATTATTATATTTGTTAAGCACTTACTATGTGCCAGGCACTGTACTAAGCGCTGGGTGGGTACAAGCAAATTGGGTTGCACACAGTCCCCGTTCCACGTGGGGTTCACAGTCTCAATCCCTATTTTACGGAGGAAGTAACTGAGGCACAGAGAAGTGAAGTGATTTGCCCAAGGTCACACAACAAACAGGTGGTGGAGCGCTTAAGGTCCTTATCTTTATACTCTATCATGTTTCCACCAGGCATTTATTTTAACTTCTGTCTCCCCAGCTAGACTGTGAACTCCTTGAGGACGAGGATCAAATGCTTAGTACAGTGTGCTGCAGAGTAAGTGCTCAATCAATTAATCATACTTATTGAGTGCTTATTGTGTGCAGAGCACTGTACTAAGCTCTCGAAAGAGTACAATGCAAGAGTTGATAGACGCATTCCCTGCCTACAAGGACCTTAAAGTCTAGAGGGAATAATATTGATTGATTGTCTCTTTCTATCAAGATTATTGTAAGAGAAGCAGTGAGACTTATTGGGAAGAGCTCGGGCTGGGGAATCAGAGGTTGTGGGTTCTAATCCCGGCTGTGCCACTTATCAGCTGTGCGACTTTGGCCAAGTCACTTAACTTCTCCGAGCCTCAGTGACCTCATCTGTAAAATGGGAATTAAGATTGTGAACCCCACGTGAGACCACCTGATTACCTTGCATCTACCCCAGCGCTTAGAACTGTTTTTGGCGCATAGTAAGCGCTTCACAAATGCCATCATCATTATTATTATTATTATTATTATTCTTAAATCACACTTTATCCCTAAGGTGCGGGGGGCAGGGGACGGTAGGACGGGCTCACAGCTGGTGTTGTTTCTTGGGGCTGGAGGAGCTGGTGGTGTTTTCTCAAGAGCAGGGCTGGTGATGTCCCCCAAGCAAATGGTGAAGTTCCTTGACCTCGATCCGGTGGAGTCCCGAGGATCCAGATATTTGAGGGTCCCCCCAGTTCTGGGGGTCGGGCAGGGGGGCCTCGGACCGCAGCGCAATGTGTATGTGAGTGTGTGTAGGTCGGGGGGAGGGGGACGCTGACCCTAGAGGAGCTTGTGGGGCGAATCCTCTGTCCCTCGGGGAGACCTCTGCGACTTTTGCAGCATGACGCAATGGATAGAGCACGGGGCTGGGATTCAGAAAGACCGGGGTTCTAATCCCGGCGCCGCCACTTGTCTGCTGGGTGACCTCGGACAAGTCACTTCACTTCTCTGTGCCACAGTTCCCTCATCTGGAAAATGGGGATTGAGATTGGGAGCCCCGCATGGGACAGGGACTGGGTCCAACCCGATTGGCTGGTATCCACCCCGGCGCTTAATACAGTGCCTGGCACGTAGTAAGCGCTTGACGCACACCCTTATTATTCTGATCATCATTATTTTGCGTCCTGGGACACTTCCCCACGCCGGATTCGCACGGAGGGGGACAGATCAGCGTGACTTAGTGGAAAGAGCCCGGGCTTGGGAGTTAGAGGTCGTGAGCTCTAATCCCGGCTCCGCCGCTTGTCTGCTGGGTGACCTTGGGCAAGTCACTTCACTTCTCTGTGCCTCAGTTACCTCATCCGTAAAAATGGGGATTAAAAAATGTGAGCCCCACGTGGGACAGTCTGATTGCCCCGTCTCTACCCCAGCGCTTAGAAGAGTGCTCAGCACATAGTAAGCGCTTAACAAATACCATAATTATTATTAAGTGCGGGACGTGGGGGGGCGGGGGGGTGGGCTGGGCTTGCGGGAAAGGAGGGAGGGGTCTCCGGGGCGGGGGAGGGGCTTCTCGGGGGGGGGGGCGGGTCCTCCAGAGAGGGGGCGGCCGGAGAGACGGAGCGAGCAGAGACCCCGGAGCGGCTCCGGCAGAGCGCACATCGCAGCATCCTCCGCCCGCCCCCGGGCGGGGCCCGGCACAACCCAGTGCCCAGGCGGCCCTGCCAAGGCTCGGAAGGGCACGGCAGCTCCGCGCTGCCCCGGGACGGGGCTGGGGCACCGGCTCCTCCTGCCTCTCCCTCCACTTTGGAGAAGGAGCGGGCCGGCGGGGCATCAGTCGCAGCCCCCGGACTAGCCAGAGCGCTGGGGGGGGGGGGGGGGTTCAGTCGCCGCCGGCCGCCCACCCCCTCCTCATCCCCCCCGGCTCTCTCCGGCCCCCTCCTCCCCCCTCCCTCGCCCTCCGGCCACCCACTGACCCGAAAGCTTCCCCGGTGCCCGATCCCCCGCCCGATGGAGCCGTCCACCCCGAGCGGACCGGTGGATGGGTGGGACCGGACCTCTCCTCCAGGTCCGGCGGGACCGGAGCCGGAGTGGCCCCCGGGGCCGCCCCTGGGCGTGGAGAACGTGGTGACCCTGGTCGTCTTCGCCATCATCTTCGCCCTGGGCGCGCTGGGCAACGGGCTGGTCATCGCCGTGCTGGCTCGCCGCCGGCCGGGCTCGGCGCGAAGCCCCACCAACGTGTTCATCCTCAACCTGAGCGTGGCCGACCTGGCCTACCTGCTCTTCTGCGTGCCCTTCCAGGCCACGGTCTACGCCCTGCCCAGCTGGGTGCTGGGCTCCTTCCTTTGCAAGTTCACGCACTACCTCTTCACCGTGTCCATGCTGGTCAGCATCTTCACGCTGTCGGCCATGGCCGTGGACCGCTACGTGGCCATCGTCCACGCCCGCCGCTCGCCGGTCCTGCGCGTTGCGCGCAATGCCCTGCGCGGCGTGGGCCTCATCTGGGCTCTGGCCCTGATCCTGGCCGCCCCGGTGGCGCAAAACCAGCGCCTGGTGTACAGCGCGCTGGGCAACCTGACCTTCTGCTGGGAGCTGTGGGCCGAGCCGGGCCACAAGCGCCTCTACGTCGTGGCCACCTTCGTCCTGGGCTACCTGCTGCCGCTGCTTATCATCTGCTGCTGCTACGCCAAGGTCGTTCATTCCTTCATTCCATACTGTTTATCGAGCGCTTACTAGGTGCCCAGCACTGGACTAAGCGCCTGGACTGGACAGTTCGGCGACAGAGACAATCCCTGCCCGATGACGGGCTCACTGTCTAGACGAATAAGAATGACGGCCGTTGTTGAGCGCTTACTACGTGCCCAGCACTGTTCTAAGCGCTGGGGTAGATACGAGGTGATCAGGCTGTCCCACGTGGGGCTCGCGGCCTTAATCCCCATTTTACGGATGAGGGAACTGAGGCACAGAGGAGTCAAGTGACTCGCCCAAAGTCGCCCGGCTGATCGGTGGCGGAGCCGGGACTTGAACCCATGTCCTCTGACTCCCAAGCCCGTGCTCTTTCCACTCCGCCACGGTGTGATGCGCTGGGAAGCCTGGGTTCGCCGAGGATGTGGCCGTGGGTCGGATGGGAAGGAGCTCGTTCACGTGCATATGCGTGTGAGATCCAAATAATAATAATAATGATGACGACGACATTTGTTCAGCGCTCACTATGTGTCCGACACTGTTCTATACGCTGGGACAGATACGAGGTCATCAGGTTGTCCCACGGGGGCCTCACAGTCTTCATCCCCATTTTAAAGATGAGGTAACTGAGGCACAGAGAAGTTAAGTGATTTGCCCAAAGTCTCACATCCGATAAATGGCGGAGCCGGGATGGGAACCCACGACCTCTGACTCCCAAGCCCGTGCCACTAAGCCACGCTGCTCTGAATCTGCTTGTTTCCGTGCCTGCCCACGCGTGTGTGAGTGGGAGTGAATCGAGACGCGTGTTTGCTCGGGAAAGCTGGTCTCTGTGTGAGTGCACACTGTGCACACTGGGGGTAAGGGTACCTGAGTTTGGGCTTGAGATCTAGGGTGTGTATGGTTACAGATCCGTATGTGCGTGTCTTTGGGCGTGCTCCCCTTCCGTGTGTTTAGGAGCCGGTCTATGGGTCTACAGGGAGAGGTTGTGTGTCCGTGTGTGTCTCTAGACCTGTTGGGGTGCTTTTGGACGTCTGCTCATGTGTTTGCGCGCGCGCGTGTGGGTGTGTGAACGCGCTAAACCCTCCGCCAAACCCTCCGCACCCAAACCCTTCGTCTCCCACTCCCTTCTGCGTCACCCTGACACAGAACTTGTGCATCTATCTGTCATTTTATTTACATAATCATAATAATGATAATGGCTTTTGTTAAGCGCCTTACTGTGTGCCAAGCACTGTTCTAAGCGCCGCGGTAGGTACAAGGTAATCAGGTGGTCCCACGTGGGGCTCACAGTCTTAATCCCCATTTTACAGATGAGCTAACTGAGGCACGGAGAAGTTAAGTGGCTTGCCCAAGATCACGCAGCAGACAAATTTATTTATATCGATGCCTGTTTACTTGTATTGATGTCTGTTTTCCTCTAGGCGGTGAACTCATTGTGGGCAGGGATTGTCTCTCCTTATTGCTGTGTTGTACTTCTCAAGCGCTTAGTACAGTGCTCTGAACACAGTAAACGCTCAGTGGCGTCGTGGATAGAGCATGGGCTTGGGAGTCAGAAGGTCATGGGTTCTAATTCCAGCTCCACCACTTGCCTGCTGCGTGACCTTGAGCAAGTCACATCTCTGTGCCTTAGTTACCTCATCTGTAAAATGGGGATTGAGACTGCAAGTCCCACATGGGACAACTTGATTTGTTCGTATCCTCCCCAGCGCTTAGCACAGTGCCTGGCACACCATTATTATTATTATTATGATAAATGAATGAATGGCCGGGGGCTGCCCCCACCTGGCCCTGGGAGTCGGAGCCTCCACACAGGGGCTACTGGACCTACCCGGGCCCACCTGGACTCGGGCTGGCTCGGAAGGTGGAAATAAAAACGGTGATGGTATTGGTTGAGCGCTTTCTATGTGCAGAGCACTGTTCTAAGAGCTGGGGTACATACAAGGTTATTAGGTTGTCCCACTTGGGGCTCACAGTCTTAATCCCTATTTTACAGATGAGGTAACTGAGGCACAGAGAAGTTAAGGGACTTGTCCAAAGTCTCGCAGCTGACAAGTGGCGGAGGCGGGATTAGAACCCACAACCTCTGACTCCCAAGCCCTCTGACTCGCTGGAAATGGGAAAGGGGAGGTGGAGAAGGGGTTTGAGGAGGGACTGCCCCTCTCCAGCCCCTCGTCCAACTTCCGAGACACCCCAGGAACTCCCACCTCCTGCAGAAGGGTCAGGGTCTCCAGCCTGGACAGGAGCGAAGGACATCGGACAGCACAGGCCCCGAGCCGGAGGGACCCCAGAACCACGGCCAGCTCCATCCTCGACCTCATCCGGTCAGCGGCCGGGCAACGGACGCTGGCTCTCTTCTCGCCCCGTCCCGAGAGTTGGGGGAAGAAACTTTCGGCCGCGGGAATCCTTAACAGAACAACCTTTCCACGCCGGGTCAACTATTCAATATCCCATCTGGTATCGTTAGACTGGAAGGTCCTTGAGGGCAGGGATCAAATTGACCCACTATCGTACTCTGTTAAGTTCTCACGTCGGTGCTCCGCACCCCGTAGACCGCACTTGTTCGATAAATCCTATTAACTGATTGACAGCGGAAGGGTCAATCAGTTGTCCGCAGTTGCCACGTAGACCTGTCCCGATTCCTGTTCATGCAGCAGTTTTCAGCCCTGGGCAGCTGGTTCAACTGTCAGTTGCAAAGTCGCAGTAGCAATGATATCAGTCGATATTATTTATTGAGCCCTTACTGTGTGCAGAGCACTGTACTCAGCACTTTGGAGAGTACACCATAACAGAGTTGGTAGACACGTTCCCTGTCCACAGTGAGCTAACAGTCTCGGGGGGAGACTCTTAAGAGAAATGAATAAATGATGGCTATGTGGTTAAGTGTTATGGGCTAAGGAAGGGGTGAATAAAGGGTGAAAATAGCAACTGTAGTATTTACTGAACGCCATCAAGTGAGATGTGTTGTACTAAGCACTTGGGAGACCATAACAATTATTTACTGTGCTTACTCTATTTCTAACTACTTGTACGACTGTCTCCCCCGTTAGACTGTCAGCTTCTTGTGGGCGGGGAATTCGTCCTTTCTGTTGTACCTCTTCAAGTTCTTGGTGCAGCGCACTTCACCCAATCTGTGATCAAAGTATTCCCTTCCTGCTACTGCTACAACAGAAGCAAGACACTCGTTTCCCTCCCATAAGGGATTGTGTCTTTCACCTCTGTTTTATTGTACTCTCCCAAGTGCTTAGTACAGTGCTCTGCACACAGTAAGAAAATGAATGCCACTGATGATGATGAGGATGATGATGAAGATGATGATAAGGGGAAGTAGGATGCTGTCAGTGGAGAAAATCATCACTAGATTTGCCACCAGAGAGAAGTTTATGGCTTTAATGACAAAGAGGTAAATTGATTTAGAATGCCTAAATAAACTGGGGGTTGTTTTTAATTGGGAAATTTTGGCTTTGAACGATAAACAGTGAAAAGAAAAAAAAAGAAAAAAAATGAGATTGTTAACTATTCCTTTCTGCTTTCCAGGTCCTTAACCATTTGCACAAAAAGTTGAAAAACATGTCAAAGAAGTCCGAAGCATCCAAGAAAAAGGTAATATATTTCTCTCACAGCTTGCTCTAGTGTCCAGTTTTTGGTGAAGTCTGTTTGCCACACTACCTAAAGAAGTGTCTATTTCACAATCCGTTTCTCCAGTTTGCCAAAATGCTTGTCTAATACTGACACTTCCTCTTCTACAGCACCAAGAATCTAGGGCTAATGGAATCATAGGAGAGCCTCATATAGGTGATTAACTCCTAGAGGGCAGGAATGATGTCTTTTACCTCCATTTTGTGTTTCCATAAAGTATTCCGTATGCGATAGACACTCAGTACCTTGCCCTGCATACGGTAAGGCCCCAGTATGGTGCTCTGCCCATAGTAGGTGCTCAGTACTGTGGCCTGCGCACAGTAGACAGTACTCTTCCCTGCAAACAGTAGTTGCTCAGTCAGGACTGTGCTCCACATATAGTAAGAGCTCAGAATTGTGCCTTGCAAACAGTACATGCTCAGTACTGTGACCTCTATGCAGTAGGCACTCAGAACTGTGACTTGAAATCTGAATTTCAGACCTGAATTTCCTGATACCCAGGAAATGCTTTTAGTCATAACAAAATCAGGGCCTGATGCTGCTCTGGATATTATCTGGAGAATTAAGTTTACTGGCGCCCATTTCCCACTCCTCGCCAGCCTTCCATTCCTACATCTGTTGACTCTCAGCTGCTACAGCCTTCCTTTCTTCCCATTCCAAACACCCATGGAACGACGAGAGACAAACTGTCCAGGAAACTGAAGCATTCTGGGCACACCGGGGACCCCGTGTCTCATTTCCATTGTCGGTATTTACGTGCACATGTTTATTCATTTGTATGCTCAATTATTTATTCAGCCATTTCAGTCTGACATATTCATGCTGTTACATCCCTGTTTTCCCGCCTACTTCCACTGTCTGAGCATAATTTGTGTCTGTCTGCCTGTCTCCACCGTTGGAATGTAAGATATTTGAGGGCAGGGAATGTCTGTTTTATTTCTTTCATGTTCTCCAGAGCACCTTATACAGTGCTCTGCACTCGAGTCAGCACTCAATGAATACTATTGAGTGATTGGTTGGTTGGACAGAGGAGAAGGGTCAACCTGGCACCTTGCTGATGCCTCATGGTTGAGGTGTGTGAACCTGGTTTCTTCTGAAAATCATTTCCATTTCCACTTCTTGGGGTTCATTTTCCATCTGGTCACCATGTCCCAAGTGCTACACAAACACTTCTCCATTCTTTACACTCTAAAGCCCAGGTATGAGCACTCATTTATGGCTACTGACTTGTTATTCAGTCGATCAATCCATTAGTCGTAGTGGTTGAGCTCTTACTGGGTGCACCGAGCACTGTATTAAGCGCTTGTGAGAGTTGCAATGGAATTAGTGAACTAGATCCCTGCTCTCAAGGAGATTACAGTCTATGGTGTGCAAAGCACTGCTTTAAGTGTTTGGGAGAGTACAATACAGTTAGTAGACACTACCCCTGCTCTCGTGGAGCCTACAGCATACTCTGTGAAGAGCACTCTACTAAACAGTTGGGAGAGTGCAGTAGAGGAAGAAAACACAGCCCCTGCCTCAAGGAGTTTACATTGTACTTTGTTCAGAGCACTTTACTAAGTGGTTGAGAGAGTAGAGGAAGAAGGTAGAGACTCTGTCCTCAAAGAGCTTATAGTGTACTTGGTGCAGAGCACTGTACTAAGCAGTTGGGAGAGTTCAATAGAGGAAGAAGACATGGTTCCTGCCCCCGAGAAACTTGCAGTTTAACTGAGGCATTTCCAGCAGGGTGGGAAGCCGTGGGAGAGACTGGACATAGGGAGTAGGGAGTGGGATGTGGAGAGTTGGGAATGGGGCATGGGGAGTAGGTGGCAGGGAACAGGCCACGGGGTGATTGGAGTGGCAGCCAAATAATCTACCTCCACTGATTCTCTGCAGAGAGAGAGAGCACCACCCTTTGACGCTTACCTTTCCCTGAGCAGGGTGACCCAGGCATTTTATCCAATTTCCAAACCCTCCTCCACTCAACAATTCCTGAAACAGACTGAATGAGGATGAAGGTCTCCCTCACTCTGACAGGGGCCAGTCTTCCCAGTTGCCAGGAGACCCTTCCTCTCGGAGGTGGCCGTGGCTATTTTTAGCTATCAAACTTCCCTGATACTTCTTCCCGAATTTGCTATTTTTCTCATTTTTGATCCAAGTGCCTTATGTTAAGAAGGCAGGTCACAGGACTGGGGAATTTTATTGCTGCACTTAATTAATTTTTCAGAACTAATGAAAACAAGCAGGCAGATAATGGAAGACATTTTCTAAGTATTACTTTACGCACCCTCGTTACAAGTTCTCCATTGAGGATGTCATGCCAGGATCTGGAAGATCCACTGTTTTCCAAATTTCTCTTGAAAAAAGCAGACTTCCCTCCCTGTCCTTGAAATGCATTCCTTTTTTAAATGGTATTTGTCAAGTGCTTACTATGTGCCCGGCACTGTACTAAGCACTGGGGTAGTTACAAGATAATATGGTTGGGCACAGTCCCTGCCCCACAGAGGGTTCACAGTCCTCTTTACACCCCACTTTACAGATGAGAAAATGGATGCACAGAGAAGTGAAGTGTCTTGCCTGAGGTCACACAGCAGACAAGTGGTGAAGCCGGGTTTAAAACCCAGGTCCTTTGCCCCCCAGGCCCATACTCTTCCCACCAGGCCACACTGCTTCTCCATGGTCCACTGGTCTCCAGATAGTAATAATCTTGTATGAAGGATTTCAGTCTTCCGATGCTTCCAAAATAGTCTCATTTCCCAGGAAGGAAGATCATATCATTTAAAGTGACTCAGACATTTTTGGGGCTGAAAGAAAGTCTAGCTCATAAAGAAAAACAAGAAAAAAACCCCAAAATAACCAAAGAGTACCAAATAGAATAAAGAGCCTCAGAGAATGAAGATGTATTTTTGAATCAGAATTTCCTTTGTCACCGAAAACAAGACAGGCTCACTCTGACCAGGGATCAAAAGTAAAAGAATCTCAGAAAAAGTTAAAACAAAAATTGCCCAAGAAAACAGGTTCTTCTTTGGCTGGAAGACTGTGCTTTGTCACTGTCTGACATTTCAAAGGAGAAATTTTGGAGACTGGGTGCACCGTGTCCTCGATACTCAAAGTGTGGAGTTGGGAAGTGGGTGATGGCGACGTCTTTTGTCTCTAGCTTAGGCTGTTCCGCTCTGAACCATGGCCGGTCATCTCTGGGAAGATTCAGCCCCTGCCCTGCCATTGCGTTTCCCTGTTCCCATCCGAGGGCAAGATCGTGTCTCCCTCCTCAGTTGTATTCTTCCAAGCTCCCAGAGCAGCTCTCTGCACACAGTAGGTGACCAGTACACTGCTCTGCTCCGAGAGGAAGTACCCAGAACAATACTCTTCAAGTTGTAGGCATCCAGCACACAAGAACACCGGAACACCAGTGCTCTGCAGATTGTGCTCAGCATAATGCTCTGCAAACAGTTGGCACTCAGGTCTCACTCTGCAAGCAGAAGGCACTCAGTTAAGTGCTCCGCACACAGTAGGCACCCGATTCAGTGTTCTGTATAGGGTAGGGGACCAGCACACTGCTACTCACACTTTTAGCATCCAGCCCAGTGCTCTTCACAGAGTAGGTGCTCATCACACTACTCTAGACTTCCAGTACAGTTCTCTGCACCCAGTAGACATCCATCACAGTATTCTGCTCACAGGGAGCAGTCAGTCCCTCCTACTGAAAGAATACACAAATGGCCAGACACTGTAAGTGACCAGCACTCTTCCTCCCCTGCTGCAGACGGCTCAGACGGTCCTGGTGGTGGTTGTGGTTTTTGGCATCTCCTGGTTGCCGCATCACGTGATTCACCTGTGGGCAGAGTTTGGGGTCTTCCCGCTGACCCCGGCCTCGTTCCTCTTCAGGATCACGGCGCACTGCCTGGCCTACAGCAACTCCTCCGTCAACCCCATCATCTACGCCTTCCTCTCGGAGAACTTCCGCCAGGCCTACAGGCAGGTGTTCCGGTGCCAGCTGGGCAGCCCCACGCCCCTGCGCGAGGCCAAGGACAACCGAAGCCGCCAGGACACACCGCCCTCCACCAACTGCACCCATGTGTGAAACCCCACCGTGCCGGCCTGGATCTTCCCAGTCCAAGGCCTGCCCCACTCCACCACCCTGGCCCCGGCCCTGTCCCCGGCTGCCTTCCTTGGTGCCCGGCCCGGTCTGAGATTGCTACACCTGCTTGGGCCCCCTTGCACTGGTGACTTGCTCCTTTCCCGCACTACAACAGGGACTTATCCTTCTCGCTCCCAACTGCACTAGCACTAGTTACTTGGGCTCCCCTCGTCGCCAACCCTGTCCTCCCACTGCACTGGCTACTGGTCTCCAGATTTTCAGGCCTCTCCACTCCAGGGCTCCATGGCAGCAAAGTGGTCCTATCCAGGGGCCTCATTGAGCCCTCCTAGCCCCCAGTGCCCAGAAAAGTGTCTGTCTGAGAAACTGCCACCTGAGCCCAAACTGCCCTCGATCCAGGGTACGCTGAGCTCCAGATGGTTTCCTGGGACTCTCCACCCTGGGGTCACTGGCTCACACCTTGTCCTGACCCGAGCACTTTTTTGGTTTTCCAACAGATGTAACCTCCAGAGGGAGTGGAAGTTGGGCTCAGAGGAGACTCTGGTTCAGAGACCGTGATCCAGATCCACTCTTCCTGCCCCCCTCATGGATGGATTGGGGGAGGTCTCTAGTCTACATCCCCAGTTCCCAGCAGGTGTGTGGGGCAAATTGAAGAGTTGGTCAGTGATAGGCTGGAGATGGGGGATGAAGAGTCCCTAGGCTGGACTGTTCATCCTCCCTCTCCACTACTGCTGGAGGAAGCAGGTCCAGCCCAGGCCTGAGAGAGCAGGGGCCACCAGGCAAGGTTGCTACAGGGGGTCTGTGATGCATCTCTACCTGGTTTGGGGATGACCGTCCAGCCCAAGCATTCGGTGGCTGTCCGACCCGAGGTTCGTCAGGAACCAGCCTCACCTGCCTGGCTCAGAGTGGGGGTCCCTCTGCCCAGCTTCCGCCTGGGGGGCTTTTTCAGAAAGCTGCTGCCCTGGACTTTTGGACAACAACCAGAGCCAGTCCAGAGAAAGGGTGTGGGTGGGCCCAAATGGGGGTAGGCACTAGCCAGCACCACCTGGGATGTTTTCTGAGGTGTCTCTAGCCTGGGCCAATTCAAAACTACATGAATACACCGATATTTAAATAGGAAACATGGTGTCGTGTGGTTCCCTGGACCAGCCGCTTCCAAACTCAA
Source organism: Ornithorhynchus anatinus (assembly GCF_004115215.2). Lineage (NCBI taxonomy): Eukaryota > Metazoa > Chordata > Mammalia > Monotremata > Ornithorhynchidae > Ornithorhynchus > Ornithorhynchus anatinus. Next base: position 28,820,368 of record NC_041750.1, on the reverse strand, counting down.
CTGATTGGAGCCAGAGCAAGGTCTCAGTCCCAGGCAAGGTTATGAAATCTACCATGCAGGGGCATGAGTTGAAAGCAGCTTGTCTTTGTAGCCTGCAGCATGCAGGCCTGGTATGGTTTACAGGGGGCTTCTGCTCAAATGGAGTCTTGGCCAGGGCCTAGCCCAGCCTCCTTGACCTTCACCCTACTTGCCAGCCAGAGAGCTCCTGATCTTTGATCTGAATATCCTGGTTCCTGTCCCAGTAGTGGGGAGATGGAATCCCTGTCCTGGACATGGACCCTGCTTAACTGTCAGCTGGGCACACCCTAGATCCTGGAGTCCTGGCTCTGACAGAGGAAGAATACCACCACAATAAAGCTAGAATCCCGTCCACAATGGAACTAGGAACCTGGATCCCTGATTGGGTTGAAACTGGAGTCCTCTCTGCAATAGAGCTGGGATCCTGGAGTTCTCTCTATGATGGAGCTGGGGCTCTGGGGTCCTGTCTGCAAGGGAGCCGGAACCCTGGAGTCCTGTCATGTCGGAGCCGGCTCTTCCCGTCAGTGGTGAGGATAATGGCAGCCTCCGGGTGGCTTTGCTAGAGACTGAGGAGCCAGAAGTCGTGCTTTGGCCCTCAGCTTGCCCAGCAGGCCAGACAGTCTTCCCCCTAGCCTGGCTCTGGGCTCTGTCTGGATCTCTGGATCTCTGGACTGGGAGTCAGTCAGTCAATTGTTTTTATTTAGCACTCATTGTGTGCAGAGCACTGTTCTAAGGGCTTGGGAGAGTACAATAACAATAAACAGCTCGCATTGCGAGCTTACAGTCTAGAGGGAATCTATGGACTTCCCCATTTCCAGCCTGTGGCACACATCTTGCTCCATTCGGGGTTGGCTGGCTCCACACCCGCCTACCCCCATCTCCGGTGGGAGCCACTCACTCTGATGAAGTTGGTTTTGGGGAAGAGCAATTCTGGATTCACCTTGTCCAAACCTTTACCTAGCTTTATCCTGACCCCTCTCAGCCTTTTTCTTTCTAGGCTGAAAAGTCCTGGTCTTTCGATCTATTCTCTTTCAGGATCTGCTCCATCCCCCTGCTCATCCTGGTTTCCCTTCTCTAGTTCTACCACATTTGGGCCCTTTCCTGAGGGTTCAGGGATCAGGACCCTTTGGATGTGCAGTATCGGAGCAGAAAATGTTCTTTCTGTCTTGAGGTGGATCTGGGGTCCAATTTGTGAATTTGGGGGATCTTCAGAGGTCCGACTGAGTTGCTGGTGTTATTTAATGTTGGATTCTGAAATTTAACTCTAAGAGGCAATGGAAAGCCCATGAGGCTGGAATCAACTGAGAGGCAGCATGACCTAGTGGATAGAACATGGGCTTGGGAGCCAGGAAGACCTAGATTCTAATCCTGGCTCCACCACTTGCCTGCTATGTGACCTTGGGCTAGTTATTTCACTTCTCTGGGCCTCAGTTACCTCATCTGAAAATAGTGATTGAGTCTGTGAGCCCCATGTGGGACACGGACTGGGAACAATCTGATTAGCTTTTACCTACCCCAGTGCTTAGTGTAGTGCCTGGCACATAGTAAGTGCTTAACAAATACCATAAAAAAACTCCAGGAGACCTGGCTTTGAATCCCAGCTCTGCTTCTGTCCTGTTGAGTGACTTTGGGCAAGTTATTTAGCTTTTCTGGGCCTCATTTTCTTCATCTGCGAAATGGAGATAAAGATCCCTGCTCTCCCATCGTCTCAGACTGTGAACCCCTTGTTGGACTAGGACTGTGTCCAAACTGATTAGCTTGTATCTTCCCCAACAATTAGCAAAATGCCTGGAGTGCTTTAAAAATGCCATAATAAAAATATCATAATATAGAAGTCCTGTTGTCTTCTCTTTGGGCTTGCTTTCTTGTCTGGGATGAGGGCGAAGTCAGCAGACTACAGCTCTCCCCTTCTCCCAACCCTACTGAAGGTCTACCTCTTGAGGAGGCTGTCCCTGATTTATCTTCCCCTTTTCAGGTTGTGCCAGTCCAACAACCGAACCACCTATATACTACGTGTTTATGTCCTGCCTGTTTAGGTATTTCTCATTTTTATTTTCTCATCCTGCCGTACTCCTGCCACTAACAGTGGTAGCATTGTTCTTCTCCTCCTCCCATGATGCTTCCATGATGTGTAAAAAATTTGGGTCTCTTGCCTCCCCACTAAATTATAAGCTCCTTGAGGGCAAGGGCCGGGCTCTCTTCCTTCTTTGCGTGCTCTGTGCCCCAGGTCTGGTGTTCAGCATGTCTCTGAGTGGATCGTTAGGATCCACAGTGGCACAAGTGGTGGTGCCAGGGCAGGATGGTGTGAGTAGGTGGTAAACTTTCCAGGGATGGCAGAAGACCAGGAGTTTGAGTCAGTTTCAGTCTGCGGATCCCCAGACCTTTCCAGCAGTTGTCTCACTGCTGACCCAATGTTTTCCTGCTCATTCTGGTTTACCCTGTGAAGAGGTTGTAAGGTATTAATGATTCAATTCAATTCATTTCAATTCATTCATATTTTTTGAGTGCTTACTCTGTACAGAGCACTGTACTAAGTGCTTGGAAAGTAAAATTCAGCAATAAAGACTGACAATCCCTGCCCACACTGGGCTTACAGTCTAAAAGTCAAGTAAATAGACATCTATATATAGCTACATAGATAGTTATATATAGATATGTACACATCAAAACAAGTAGACAAGCATCAATATAAATAAATAGAATTATAGATATATACATATATACATAAGTGCTGTGGGGTAGGGAGAGGGGGGAAGAGCAAAGGAAGTGAGTGGAGGTGACATGGAAGGGAGGAGGAGCTGAGGAAAAGGGAGGCTTAGTCTGGGAAGGTCTCTTGGAGGAGGTGAGCCTTTATAGGGCTTTGAAGGGGGGAAGAGTGATTGTTTGGCAGATCTGAGGAGGGAGGGAGTTCCAGGACAAAGGTAGGATGTGGGCCAGGGGTCGATGGTGGAACAGGCAAGATAGAGGCACACTGAGAAGGTTAACACCAGAGGAGTGGAGTGAATGGGCTGGGATGTAGAAGGATGCATCATCAGTCAGTCAATCAATTAATCATTGGTATTGCAACGATGGTTTGCTCCTCCAGGGCATAAAAGATAACACTCTCACTTTTATGGCTTCTTGAAGACAGCACAGCTTTCTCAAGCTGTCTTTGGTGGTATGAGAGGGCTGGGGTCACTATGCACAAAGTTGGCATTCAGTACAGTACTCTGCACACAGGATAATAATAATAATGGTATTTGTTAAGTGCTTACTATGTGCCAAGCACTGTTCTAAGTGCTGGGGTAGATTCAAGGTAATCAGTTTGTCCCACATGGGTCTCAGTCGTCAATCCCCATTTTACAGGTGAGGGCACTGAGGCACAGAGAAGTTAAGTGATTTGCCCAAGGTCACACAGCAGACAAGTGGCAGATCCAGGATTAAAACCCATGACCTTCTAACCCCCAGGCCTGTGCTCTATCCCCTAAGCCATGCTGCTTCTGTGCCTGGCACATAATAAGTGCTTAACAAATACTATTAAAAAAACCTAACAACAAAAACCCTGCTCCTTTGTTTCATAGACCTGCTTACCTGAGGGAAAAGCATGCACCCCCAAGGGGAAGCCAGTCTACTCCAAATACCAGGGGCCTTGTTTTTTTCTACTTGAAGTCCTTGCCTGCCTAGAGGTCACCCCTGGTCTCCACCACAGTTGCCCCTTTGGGGCTGAAAACTTCCAGAAATTTGTCCTCTTTTCAAATCCCTGGCCCACTGGTAGCCATTTCTCACGTAACACTCAACATAAGCGATCTGGGGGCCTGGAGGGGCTGGACTGCTGCAGCTTGTCCTTCTTGCTCCTTGATGGCAGCTCTGTGGACCCTTGAGGGCTTTTGCTTGTGACCAGTAGGGTTAGGAGCTAAGTCAGCCTCGTGCTGCCCCAGCGACAGAACAGAAAATGGCCAAGTGTTCACACATACAGCCTAGCTTTCTACCGGCATCCCTGCCTTAAAACCAGGAGGCCGTGTGTCTCTGCTACCAGCCACCTTCCACCCCGTTTCCTCTCCCTTGAAAAAAAATTCCTTCCCAGACCCTGGCTCTGAGTGTTCTGGGCTTCCGGGAGAATGTGTCTGCCAGAGGACAGATTGATATCAAGGACTGATCGCCCCACAAAGACCACAGCAGATGGGGTCAGGTCCAGAATTTCCAAGTGCAAGGCTGAACTGGGATGCCCCACACTGAGCAGATTGCTCAGGCCCAGTTGTGTTTCATTGTGAAATTAGTGAAAACAACAACATGTTTTTCCAGCCACAGGGAATGTTAAAGTAGATAGCTTTGCCTTGAAAGAGTCTTTTGAGGAATTGCACTTTAAACATTGAAGGATAAGAGTTCTGGCCCCACTACAGACAAACGAGTGTTGACTTAACAATGAGTGAGAGAACCAGGGAGAAAGAAATTCCCTAAAAGGTAAGATTGATTTTATTTTTTCTCCGTGTCTGTTTCTGCTTCTCTTCAGTATAAGACAGCATAAAAGATAAGGGCGACGATAAATACAAGAAGGCTAGGGCACAGTGGCTAGAGGAGCAGAGTTTGAAGCTCCTCCCAGTGCAGGGTCCAACAATCACAACAGCTGCAATCACAGCTGCAGTCATAGCAACAGACCCAGGCCCAGCCCCAGCCTCAGTCCCAGCCACTGCTTTCCCCATATTCTATAATTTGTGGACGTCTACCTCTGCCAGTGTTTGAGTCCCTTCTGGCCCCACCGGTGTGGGGAAGTGAGTAACTAGGTGTGTCAGGGACAACCTCACCAGCACGGTCCAGGTATCCACCCCTACTTTCTGCACCCCCTGGGGTGTCAAGCTCCATCTTAGGTCCTGAGGAGAATCTGCTCAAGCCCACCTAGCACAAAAAAGCCTCATGGGACTCACCCCATTGATTCTGTGGCCATGACAACATGGCAAGGCTCTTCCCTGTTCACAGGTGGATCCCCACACTCCCGGGGTGGGGGTGGGGGCAAGATGGGGATTTGGAGTGAATCACTTTCACCCCTTCTGTGTCCTGAGATGAGCTGGCCAGGGAGCAGTGATGATAAGGGCAACTGGACTGAGCTAAGCCCCATTTCTCTCCAGCCCCTCCTGCCCCCACCCCCCACCCTCAACCTTCCTCTAGGGGCCAAAGTCCAAACCCCGTGGCCACTGGAGCCGCCTGATGGCTCCTGCCATTCAGTATAATCCCATTTTAATGCAACCAATAAACCCAAGCAAGTGAGGGCACGGAAAGGGCATCAGATGGGACTGACAAGTTGAGTGCTCCCGGGTGCAGGACTGTGGATGGGGCCCGACAGCTTTAGATTAAGGAAGCCAAGTTGTCCCAGCAGGATTTCCCACATAAAGCTTTGGAGATTTGTACGGCTGGGATGGTTCCCATATCTCACTCTCAGGACAAAGGCCAAAGAACCCGAAGGGCCACCTGTGAACTGTAAAACCCATTCATTGAAGGAAGAGATAAAGTCTGCGGCTGCTGTCTGATGGATCAAGGAACTACTTGTCTGGCTCTATTCCATCAGTTTTGAAGTCTTTGAATGAGGTTGGCTCAGCATGGTTTAGTGGGCTGTCAACAGTTCCAGTGGAGGGCACACCCCTAGTCTAAAGAGGTTCCGCACCATACTGGATGCCCATGAAACATCAGCCCTCCTGCCCCTTTCCTGCCCCTTCCCTCTTGTCTCACAACAGAGAATAAGCATTGCCTAGTGGATAGAGCACGGGCCTGGGAGTCAGAAGGATCTGGGTTCTAATCCTCTCTTTGCCACTTGTCTGCTATGTGACCTGGGCCAAGTCACTTAACTTGCCTAAATAATACACATTCTGGAAAACAGATTCCCCTGCCCCACCCACCCCTCACCCCCATGCCGCCACCCTGCCACCCTTTTGCCCATGCTCTGGAAGGACTTCCTGGTGGGATTGATGAGGACTGCCTAGAATCTGGGTGAATGTGGTCTGCCCTTGGATCGGGGGAGGTGATGAAGACTCCTCTATCTGCATCTCTGCTCTCCAGACCCATTGAGGGATCGGATTCCATCCCAGGGGAGACGGCAGACCACCTTGGTTTCTGTGAGAAGAGTTTCTCTGAGGGCTGGACACAGTGCCAGGGAGAAGCAGTCCCAGAGAGGGCCAAGAGAGAGCTGTCTGCTCCTGCTTCCTTGCATTCAAACAAGCACAGACGAGACTTTTAAAATAATTTTCTACTTTGCCTAAAGGGGAACAGAATTCATTTTGCAAAGAGCATAGTTAAAAGCCTGCTACAGTTCACAGTCCTATCACCTTCTAATGTTTAACACCTGCCCCTTCCTTCTTCTCTCCCTCTCCTCTTCCACCTTTTTTTTATGGCATTTGTTAAGTACTTACTATGTTTCAGGAATTTTACTAAGCACTGGGGTAAATACAAGGTAATTAGATTGGACCCAATCCACGTTCCACATGGGGTTCACAGTTTTTTAATTCCCATTTTACAGATGAGATAACTGAGGCACAGAGAAGCTAAGTGATTTGCCCAACATCATACAGCAGTCAGGTTATAGGTTAGGATTTGAACTTAGGTCCTCCTGACTCCCAGGCCCATGTTCTATCCACTGGACCATGCTGCTCCTCCTGCTCCTGTTCTTCTTTCTCCTCCTTCTGTTCTTCTTCCTCCTCCTCCTCCACCTTCCTCCTCTTCCTCCTCCTCTCTCCCCAGGGGTAGCCTGGAGTTGAGATTTTACTCATCAACCGAAAGGCAAGTCACAAGCAATAAAGAAAAAAATAATGAAACAAAATCAGCCTCGACATTTAGGCTTATTCAAGTGTAGGAAAAAATTCTGTTTTTCTTATCAACAGCCACAGCCCTTTTTCTATTCAATTTTGCCTTGCCCTTTAGAATGCTTCTCCACAGAAGCTATTTTAATATCATAGTAGATTGTATCATTAGTAATTTCTTGACTGGAACACCAAGGAAATTAGCTAAATTCTCTAGGTAAACCACAGAACGCTTTCCTGGTGATATTTTTTATTCTGTAGCAGATCTGAGGGTTTGAAGAGAAAAAGCACTTAGTAGGTTTCTCCTTTGAAGTTCTGAAAGTGGTGCCCAACCAACAGAGAGAGGGGGGAGTTTGGGTTTATAGCATTAGGATGTCTGTGACTGGGAGGAAGTTAGGATGGGCTTACAGACCAAGAAGGGCTGAATAGTACAGTGCTCTACATTCATAGGTGCCCAATACAGTGCTCCTCAGTCAGCAGCACCAAGTACCAGTGCCTTGCACAAACTAGGTGCTCAATAAGGTGCTCTACACACAGAAGGTGCCTTCTATAGTGCTCTGCACACTGCGATTCCCTCTACAGTGTTTCTTTTTTTTTTTTTAGTGTGCTGCATTCAGAAGCATCCAGTACAGTGCTCTACACACAATAGGTGTGCAGTACTGCTGCTGCTGGATTGTCTTTGTAGGCTTTATGGTGTGTGTGTGTGTGTGCGTGTGTGCACACACGTGCCAGGGCAGGTGGTAGCAGAACCATCTGTTTCTGAGCAGACCCAGAGGCTTCAGGTAGATTTGGGAGGCTTGTGGACAGTAAGTAAGCAATGGTCCTTGTTGAGCATCCTCTGGTGAATTCACTCATTCACTAAATCAATGAATCAGTGATATTTACTGAGTGGTTACTGTAGTGCCCTGCACTGTACTACGCGCTTGGTAATGTGCACCAGAAGTAGGAGACAGGTTCCCTGCCCAAAGGGAGTTCACACACTGGCAGACGAGATGGTCCTGAGAGTCACTGTGAGTCCCGTGTGGGACCTGATTATCTTGTAGTCACCTCATCACTTAGTACAGTGGTCAGCACCTAGTAAGCACTTAACCAAAATCACAGTGATTTATTATTATTATTATTGTTGTTGTTATTAGTGTCTTGTTCTGTCTCTGATGGCCCAGCCAGAGCCTATTTTTGCCCAGTGCCTCAGTGTGGACGGAGGATCCGATTCCCTCCTGGGCAGTTTGGGCGGGCAGTTGGGGTACTACATGCTGGGTTGATGCCACTTCCACCCCAGATTTCCATCTTCTGGTTTTGCATTTTCTGCCCCTTACCCACCCACCCACCTACCCAGGGAGACCAGGAGCTACATCACTAGTGTGCCCATGCAGTCACTTGGGAGAAGGGAGAGCAGTATCTCATCCCCATTTTATAGATGAATAAACCGAGGAACCTGGTTCTTCCACCTCCCCATGCCCTCTATCCAAACTCTTCCCAATCGGCCAAGTTGCAGGCAGTACATGCTTCCTCCTGTGGTTCTGATGCCCAGGGGCTGAGCTGGGGGCATTGTTCAAGGCCACGTGTCCTTAACCTGAGTATCTGGGGCTGTGGGGGAGGGCAGATGGCCCTCAGACTCCATCGAGCTGAGCCCCCAAGGAGCCAGGCCGGGGCAGCAGTAGCAGCAGCAGCAGCGGGCCAGGGTGGTCGCCACGGAGATTCAGACAGAAGTGGGGATGCTTTTTGTTTTTGCCTGAATTATGTGAGGAATTTTAAAAACCTTGTTTCCACAGGAAATCAGCCTGAAAGTCTGTTCTGGAAGGAATGAGTGTTTTCCTTTCTGGGAAAGTAATTCAGAAATAAGCCTATCTTGGTCTGAATCATCCACTTGGTCTGTCTTAACCCTTTGCTTGCCATGGGCCGAGGTGGGATGAGAGAAAAGGGGGACTGGGTTATATTTGTCACAAAGAGGAAGACTTTTCTGATGATTTTCTCTACATGGACTGTAAACTCGTTATGAGCAGGGAACGTGTCTGCTAATTCTGTTGTAGTATACTCTTCCAAGTGCTTAATGCAGTGCTCTCAATACCATTGATTGATTGATTGATCCGAGAGACCTGTCTTCAGAGGGCAAACCCCTGGCAGATACATTCAGGTAGAGGTTTGAGGGCACTGAATTCTCCCTGGGAATATGGAGCGAAAATGGGAAGCATTTGAGAGAGGGTCACCAAGCAAGATCAATCAAACAATCAATCATTGGTATTTCTTGAGTGATTCTTGTGTGCAGAGCACTGTACTGAGCACTTGAGAGAGTACAAAACAACAGATCCCTTGGAAACCTAGAAAGAACAGGGGATGGACACACAGATGGGAGGGAGATGGAAAGACAGGCAAGCAAGAAGGAGAAGGAGGAATTTTCAGAGCGTTTTTCAGTTTTTGCCATCTCGGAAGGTGTAAGAGACATGTCGCAGGCCTACACTTAGAAGGGCAAATGGCCCTGGATGGACTGATAGGCCTGAACTAAAAATGTCAATTCAGAGGGCCATGGGGAGTGGAAGACCAAAGATGGCATAGGGAACATTAAACTTTTGTCTGGAGCCTCGGGCAGGGTTTGGCCAGCTAGTGGAGTTCTCCTTGGACTGACAGGAAAAAGAGGAGCCAATTAAGATCTGGGTCTCAGACCAGATTCTCTCTGGATTTTGTGTGATTATTTTCTCCAGAGGAAACCTGGACCAGGTAAGTCCCCTGCCAGCACAGACCCTGCCCCAGATAGCTTTCTGTTATGTTTTCATCCTCAGGGCCAACCTCCCTCCACCCCCAAATTCCACAGCTCAGAAGCACTGCCTGCGTTCATGGGGATCTGGGAAGGGGATGTAGAAGGTTGGGGCCAAAGGGGATGCGGACTTAGGGAGACAGGAGGTTTGGACAAGAGATACTTTTCCGGTACCTGGGAATCAGGGCTCCCAGGATGGCCATGATTTTTCCAGGGTTTAATAAGCCTGAAGCTTCATCTCTCCAGGGCGGAAATGCCTCAGCAACAAACCCTGGTGTACCCAGACTGAGCCCAAACACAGGTACGTGTCCCGGCACAGAGCCGATTGTGGAATCTTATGAGTTTGGGAATTTAATTACTGAATAACTGGAGTCTGAAATTTTAATGAATTAGAGTTCGTAGCTTTGCAAGACTTGTGCCACCAAAATTTTCCGAATCACCTCAAAGAAAATGAGTCATGATTAAGCAACTCGTGAACAGATCCAGAGGAAGCTCTGAGCACCAAACCTGACCAGCAACTTGAAACACACCAGTTTAATGAAATGATCTTAAAGTTAATTATTTTTCTCTGAGCTCTACAATGCTCAACGAACACTTCCCAGTTCTAATTAAGTGGGAAGCTTAGGGACAGAGTCCTACAACAGAGAGGTATTCGCCAAATTGGAAGAGACTCAAATTCCAGCATCATTTGTTCTTTGGAGAACATCAGCCTAGGAGATTCTGGAGTAGCTGGCCAGCGGGAGGATCAGGAACAGTGTTCCCAGGCTGGGATGTTAGGTAATTTTAGAATTACCCAAGGCCAACCACTGTGCTAAGCATTGGGGTGGACACAGGATCATCAGATCAGTTGTATTCCTGATCCCACACGGGACACACAGTCTAAAAGGGATGGAGGCCAGGGATCTTACCCCCATTTTACAGGTGAGGAAACCGATGCCCAAAATGGTTAAGTGTCTCACCCACAGTCACCCAGCAAGGCTCCAGAAAGAGCTCAGTCAGTTCTGTGATCTACTTCTATATTCAAAGAGGCAGCAGGTTTGCTGTCGCCCCACTAATTGAGCCTAAGCGTAACCCTTTATTTCCAAAGGCCAACTTGGGCAGTTCTGCTCTGTGAACTTCTGCCCTTTGGGACTGTGAAGAAAGAACTAGTAGAGACCTTCTTGAAAAGCAGTGTTGTCTAGAGGATAAAGCACTGGCCTGGGAGTCAGAAGAACCTGGGTTTTAATCCCAGCTCTGCCACTCGTTTGCCGTGTGACCTTGGGCAAATCACTTCGCTTCTCTAGGCTCGGTTACCTCATAAGTAAATGGGGATTAAGACTGTGAGCCAGCCCCTTTTTTGGGGGAGTGGGGGTATGTCCTATGTCACTGCTCTGGGACACTGAGAGCTTTAGTCAGGTTTGGCTGTTTGAAAACTTTGACCTTCCAGGAGAGAAGGAATTCCTCCTGGCTTGATCCAGTCAGTGTCCATTGGCTTCCCCTGCATCTGGCTCCTCTCCCCCAAGCACGATATCTTCGACTCTACCCCTGCCTCTCGCGTTGGAGAGACATTTTAATTTGATGTTTATTTCTGGACAATTTTGATTTCATTTGCAAGCCTCCAGAAGCTCCCTCATTAGGCAGAGAATTCACATGAAGTAAATAGAGGTGGAAAATGTTAATTAGGAAGAAGATTTATGGCATTTCTCCTAATTAAAAAGTTTTGCACTGATCATTAATGAGGTGGCAATGCAAAGATGTAATTTTGAAAGTATCTGCAAAATAAGGTCTCTAAAATGCTCTATTTAGATCTCTCTTTCTCTCTCTGACCACCTACATGCTCTTGGTTTTCCAAGATGATGAAACTATGGACACTTAGGTCCTGTCCAGTGCATGAGTGTGGCCAGGCAGACAGGCCCATGGTCTCCGCTGGCTCTCACACTACGAGCCCAGGAGGATGGATACCGGCAGATGGGCAGGTGTGCCCCATTCAGGACCCGTCTCTGTTTCCAAGCCAGCCTCTTCACAACCCAACCCCCGTGAAACCTCTTTTGGAGGAGAGCACTCCCTCTCCCGAAAGCCACCTGCCAAGCCAGTCTGGCCATGGTGAGGTGTTTTTTTTTATGGTATTTGTTTAGCTCTTGCTATGTACCAGTCACTGCAGTGAGTGTTGGGGTAAATACAAGTTAATCAGGTTGGACACAGTTCCCATTCCACATAGGGCTCAAAGTCTTAATCTCCATTTTACAGATGAGGTAACTGAGGCCCAGAGAAGTTAATTGACTTGCCTAAGGTCATACAGCAGACATGTAGCGGAGCCAGGTAGAACCCTGTAGAATCCAGGTCCTTCTGACTCCCAGATCCATGCTCTTTCCAGTGGGCCATACTGCATTAAGGCCATGGTAGGGCAGATGGAGGCCATTTGGCCAGTGTGTTGCTGACCCCTAAGAGGTTGGGACCTTCAAGCTCTAAGTTAGAAATGCTAGAAGGATGAGATGCTATGGCCCCTCACATTAACCAAGCAGTGGAAAAATAGTTTTCCACCTGGGTTTTAAGTTTCATGTACACTGTCTTAACCACCAAAGTTCTTAGAAGGAAAAATGCTAACTATGTTATTGTTTTTACCCCATTAAACAAGGACCTAGATAGAGCACAGATTTAATGTTCCCTTCCAAAGCTTCATCATCTGTAATAGCAGGTGAATGTGCTATTAGGAGTGAGAAGAGATGGTAGTTTTCAGATCCCTGAGATATTTTCAAAGGGATTTTGAGAGAGAAACACTTATCAACTCCAAAGCAAGACAGTGAGAAGTCCTCACATGGGAGTTACTTTCCTGCTGGTTTTCTTGACACCTTTTTCCATTTTAGTTCAATTTCATGGTCAGAAACCTCCGTGACTCCCCAAGCTGATCTCTGCGTGCTTTATCACACTGTGCTCCATCCGCCGTACTCCTGGTTTGGTTTCCATAGAAACGACAGCACTTTCAGGGGGAGAGAGGGGGTCCAGAGCAAAAGTGAAAGACCCCTTAAACTCTGCTCCACATTCCACAATGGGGGATGGGGCTGGATAGGAAAGATGAAAGGGAGGCACAGGTCCCCCCAGAGCAGCTGTGTGGTGGTGAGTACAGTGATGGGAAAGACAGGGAGAGGACATGGTTTGGGTGGGAATATGAGGAGTTCTGTTTTGGACATGTTAAGTTTGAGGTATCTGCAGGACATCCTAGTAGAGATGTCTTAAAGGCAGGAGGAAATGCGAGACTGCGGAGAAGGAGACAGGTCACCACTTTCAATCAAGGAGGCTCAGGGGGTTTCATCAAAGTGTATCGCTGCTTGTCAGTGAAAGTTCACTTTACTCTCACCATTCTTTGGCAGTAGTTAGCAGCAGCCACATTAGAATCAGTCAGTAGTGGTAGACTTTCGACTTGTTGTGTCATTTAATTTTGTTAAAAAAAAATGTTGACTAGAAATGCCTGGCACTTCACAGCTCTCTGATTATGCCCTCTTCCATCCTGTCCCATTTGAAACCTCTGGCTATAGGTCAGCAAGCAGTCAGCCAAATGTATTTACTGAGTGCTTACTGTGTGCAGAACACTGTACTAAGCACTTGGGGGAGTACAATGTAACAATATAATAGACACATTCCCTGCCCACAACGAGTTTACAGTCTAGAGAGGGAGACAGGCACCAAAATAAATAAATAAATAAATAACTACAGTGCCCTGTACTACTGTGTGTCTACTGTGTGCAGAGTGCTGGTCTGAGCACTCACTGTCTGCAGAGCATTGCATCAGGCACCAATTATGTACAGACCACTGTACTGGGCACCTACCATGTGCAGAGCATTGGATTGGGTGAGCTCTGTGTCTAGAACACTATTCTGGGCACTTGGAAACATTCTGAAAAAGGAAAAATGCTTCCCTTCTTTGGAGGAGCTTACAACTCTAGGGAAAGCCCGCCCCAGGGGAGATCAGGAGTCCCTCTCCTCTAGGACAGTCCAGACAGAAGGAAGGTAGCTTTGTGGGTGGGGACAGTCCGCAGCCAGTTCGTGCCTTAGTAAGCTACAACTCTCACAGCCACTCTCTCCTTGGATCATGAGTCCCATGTGGGACAGGCACTGTGTTCAACCCCAGCACTTAGAAGAGTGCTTGACACATGGAAAGCACTTAACATATAATAATAATAATTATAATAACCAATGACAGGCCTTCGAAGCAGTCAATCTGTTTGGTATTTGCTATGTTTGAGCGTCACTCTCTGTCCATAAAGTGGCATTGGCTTCATGGGCCTGGTAATGTCTGCTCCCCTCCTGCATCCTGTAGTGGGTAGATGGGGACGTCCCTTCCAGAGGGGGAGGGCAGGGTGAGATGCATCTGGAGGACAGACCTGGGGAAGATTTCAGGAAACCCTCCTGGACCGAAGCCATTCTCTACCCAGAAACGGTCTGTTGTCCAGCAGGTGGTTTCATCCCTCTCCGCGTGTCATCAGTGACGTCGATGACACTGCCTCCGGGAATCATAGAGGGGTGGGCGGCTTGCTGGTGGCCCAGGAGTCTCCCTGCAGGCCCCTGGTGGTCGTCGTGGCCGCCGCTGCCAGCCTCTCCCTGGCATTTCGGTTTCACTCTTGAAATGTAATTACAACTCTGCAGTCAGCAAGACTTAATTGGCTCTCCATCTCTCTAATTTAATAATCCTCCAAGGGTCTCCAGAAGCATTTGCAGTCGTGTCAAAACCTCCACATTTCTGTTATAAAAAAAACCCCAAGTACAGCCTGGGAGTTCATCCTCCCAGCTTTTCACAGGCCACCCCTGCTGCCTTCAAGAATTTCCCCCGCCAAAACGCCCTCTCCAGCCCATCACAGCTCCTGACCATCCAAAATCCCACTATCCCCACCTCCATCCCTATTCTTTCTGCTATGACCCAGATTGGATGATCCCAGTCTCCCCTTTATGCCATCAGGGCAGATTAATCCAGCGGCTCACCAACCTTACCTTTCTTTAGATCAGGTCTATACCAAAGAGAGTTGTTGTCACAGTGAGATTATTCAGTCAAGCCATTCTTTTTGTTTGACTCTAAGGGGTCAACATGGCCCAGTACCCAACAGCACTGGCAGATAGAGTGCAGTATAGATGTGCCAAGGGGCCGTGTCCCACCCAATGTGCCTCATAAAAAACAGTCCTGTGAATCCAGCCTGAAGTCAGCAGTGCCAACTCAGTGCTTTCCTCCCTCCTTGCCCCAGAAATCTGTCCATCAGGGATTCTTCCAAGACCCCAACTCCCAGATCAGATGGTTTGGGAACTGCTGAGCCCAAGAGGGGCTCTCCAGCCAGCCTGGGCTCTTCTCCAGCTTACAGAATGTTGGGGAAATGCCCAGGCCTGGAAAACAGGCTGCTGACAGCACCGATTCCAGAAGGAAGTCAAGGGAACAGCACCTCCACTGGCTGAGGATACCCCAGGTGGATCAGGACTCTCCAGCCTGGACTGGTGCTGCCCAAGAAAGGACAGGATTGGGATGGACACCACCATGAGGAGGTGGAGAAGGCCAATAAGGAATTGCTCTTACCCCAGTCCCATCCCATCAAGGTGAGGGGGCTCACACTGGATCTGGAGAGTGGCAGGTTCAAACAAGGGAACAGGAAATGAATGTCTTTCCCTAGTTGGGGGGTGAACCCAGGGAATCTACTTCCATGGGGTGCTGTGCAGTTGGAAAAACTAGCCCATCCTAGAGGGACTTGGATGGATCCTAGACTCTCCCAAATCCACCTAGAGGCATTTGGGAAAAGGAGCCAAAGCAGAAAGTGTAGCTGAATCACCCTTTACCCTTGGCAGGCAGATTCTGTTTCTCTGCCAATGTAGCTTCTGATGCTTCCTGGACAGGCAACGCAAATATATTCAGGAATCAGCCAAAACCACCCCTGGGAATATGTAAGGTAGATTGTGAGGGAGGCCCTGTTGTTTTCCAAGGCAGAGAATAATGAGGGGGAGTCCCCAGGCTGGATTGGAGGATGGCTGTGTGCTCTCCCAGGGAAGGTAGAGGTTCTTGTCTCCTCCCTGCTGGCTTTGGCTTGGTTTTGGCCTCTCTGGTGACTTTCTGGTCAGTTGCAGCTGACATTTTCCAGATTATCAGCTCCCAAATCCAGGTCCCCAAGTTCAGTTCGTCAAGCTCAGGTCCCCAAAGTCAGGTGTCAGATCCCTGAATTTGCTTCGGTGAGCTAAGTTTCTGCTAGAGCTGATCAGTTCAATCAATCTTCTAGACTGTGAGCCCGCTGTTGAGTAGGAATTATCTCTATCTGTTGCTAATTGTACTTTCCAAGCACTTAGTATAGTGCTCTGCACACAGTAAGCACTCAATAAACACGATTAAATGAATTGAATAAATTAGCCTGGGCCTGGTGGACTTTAGACAGGTCTCACTCTCTTGTCTTCCCTTTGGAACATCCCTGGTTTGGATGCCATGGGTGGATGGTGCAGGATTTGCCCATAGGGTCTGCCTATGTTTCTCAGTTGCTACTTCCAGCCGGGCAGTGTGGCCAGTAACAATAATGATGATGATGACGATGGGATTTATTAAGTGCTTGCAATGTGCCAAACACCTTGCTAAGGACTGGGATAGATATAAGAGAATCAGTCAGGATACAATCCTTTTCCCACTTTGGGCTACTAACTGAAAGGATCTCATCCCCATTTTTAGAGAGGAAGAAACTGAGTTCCAGAGAGGTGAGGGGATTCACCCAAGGTCACTGGGCAGGCCAGTGTCAGAGCAGGACTGGGCCTAGAATCCAGGTCTCCTTACTCCTGGTCCCGTGCCCTACTCTTAGCACATATGGAGCTGCATGTGACATCATGTGTAATGCTGGGCACGTAGCAGAAAGTGATGATGTCACACATGCCATCCTTGCAGAAGTATGTCGAGTTGGCCTGAAGCTACTGCATTTCTCTGGGGTGACCACTGATCTCTGACTTGCTCCAATAAATCAGTAAATGGTATTTATTGAGGACTTACTCTGTGAGGAAGGCAGTACTGTAACTCTAGCCCCCACGGTGTGTCTCCCAAATCTGCAGAAAGGCCCATTTCCCTCCCTTGGTCCCTTTTTTTCCTAGGGCTGCTAAGACCCAGGCTTACCTTTGCCCCCAGGTCTTGCCCCCAGACCTGGCCCTAGTCCTGCCCCCATCCTGCCCTACCCACAGCTGTGCCAAGCCCCTGGAAGCAGCTCCCAGCCAGAAAACAAGCACATTTACCAGCAGCTTAGTCAAAATCAGCTTAGTTAGAGTCAGTGAACTGGATGTCGAATCAGCCAAGCACAGAGATAGGAAAGTGCTCAAGGTGGCTGTGGATGCAGATGACTCAGGTGCTGTGAGCTAGTCTGGGAAGGCTTCCTGGAGGAGGCAGGGTGCTTAGAGGGCTTTGAAGACAGGGAGGGGTGATGTCCGGTGGTTAATTGGAGGGGAGTAAACTCAGGCCTGGGGGACAATGTGAACAAGGCACTGGAGGTGGGAGAGACAAGAGCGAAGGACAGTGAGGTGGGAAAGCATGGTCCAGGGACACTTTCTGATTCTGAGACTCTTTGAAAAGAAACAGAACATTTATCTCAATCCCCAAAACTCTGCCACTTTGCCTGCGAGTTAACCTGGTGAGAGAGGGCTGCATATGTCCTCCAGCAAATGGTAATGCTTCTTGGAATTCAACAAGAATGATGTTCGTTTATTGTATTTTTTAAGCACTTATTATGTAAGTCTGTATGTTAGTATGTATGCTTGACACTCTAATAAGTGCTGAGGTAGATACGAGATAATAAGGTTGGTCATGGTCCATGTCCTTGCCTTGGGCTCACAGTATTAATCCTCATTTTACAGATGTGGCAACTGAGGCCCAGAGAAGTTAAGTGACTTGCTCAAGGTCACATAGACAAATGGCAGAGCTGGGATTAGAAGCCAGGTCCTTCTGCTTCTCAGGTCATGCTCTTACCACTAGGCCTTTCTGTTCCTCTCCCATCTTTCTGGAATTTATCGATCTACTTGATCAGAGCCAATCAGATGCCTCCGTGCCCTCCTTCAACTTTGCTTCTTTTGGTTCATGGGGTCACGGTCCACGGGGTCATGATCCACAGCCCGCAAGGTGTTTACAGTCTAGAGGAGGAGACAGACATTAACATACATTATGGATATGTACATAAGTGTTGTGGGTTTGGGGGTGGGGTGACTATCAAATGCAGAACGAAGTTTGGAGCTCTGTCCGTAGAGCACTGTAGTAGGTCCCTCCTGAGTGCTGAGCATTGTATTGGGCCCCACCTGCATGCAGAATGCTGTACTGGGCACCTACTCCTCGCAGAGTACTTCCTGGGCATCTTTTGCGTGCAGAACACTGTACTGAACACCTTCTGCATGCAGAGCACTATTCTAGAAGCCTTCTGAGTGCAGAGGTCTGTACTGAGATCCTTATCCAAAGCAAAATCCTGTACTAGGCACTTGGGAACATACATAAAATGTCATTTCTGTCTTTGAGGAGCTCACAGTGTAACAAGGGAATCCAGCAGAAATGAAGGGCCAATAAAAACCTGTGCAAGATTGTGAGGGTAGGAATAAGGAATCAGCAAGCATGGTGGATGAATGTAGTAGTCACAAATGACCAGAGAGTGTGGTCAGATTTGTGCTGAGCTCCTGAGGACCAGAAAGACCAGGAGGCAGGGGATTCATCAGGAAGGATAGCATATTTGCATGTCTGGAGGCTTGATGTCCTAGGAAAACTTTAGAAAATGAAAACGGTGAAGGAAATTGAGCTGTGTGATGTGGCTATGCCTTGATAATGAGCTTCAGTGAGAAGAATGGGGTGCCCATTCCATGGGTAAAATAACGTCTTCCCTATTGTGCTGTAATTAATTTGTATTTGGGAAATGTTTTGCATATGAACAGTAGCTCCTTCGTGGTAAATCCTGATGAGTTGCATTCTGAATGAACAATCATTATCACCCATTTTGCAATTAGGTTTCTCTCCGTCACCAGTACTCTTATTCTCCGAAGAGCATCTGATTTAGGGGGCGGAGGTTGGGGGGGGGAGCACAGGGTGGGGGTGACCCAGTTGCCACTGAAATGACGAAATGCATTAGATTATCTCAAAAATTGGACTACAATGCGTCTTAGGAAAGGAGCAAAAAATTGCATGTGAGGCTATATTTCCAATCCAGCTCCTGCTGCCTGGGATCGAGCTGACATCACACTGCTTCCAGGTCCCGGTTCTTTAAGAAACTCATTTTCCAATGGTTTGGTTCTCAAAACATCAGCACTAAGTTGCCTACTTTATACAGTTGCTGAGTTACCACCCCAGTCCAGTCCAGCCTCTGGACAGGTGGAGAGGGGTGATGGGTTTCAAATGACACCGGTGTCTCTCTCCCCGTGAGTCACGAAAAATGTTTCAATTAACTCCCTTGGGCAAAGGATCAGGGATAGCATTCCCAATGGGCCTGTGATCCTGGCGAGATTATCAGTGTTTGATTATGAAGAGTTAGCTCAGTGGAGTCTGCTTAATGCTGACATTTATTTTATGTCTCTAAGGCTGGATTTCATCTTGTTCTGGCTGAAATAGAAAAAAAACTTGTGGCTACATTTCTTCCTGAGGATCTCTGAGATTGGATAGATGGCACGGTGTTGGAAAATGCTTAGTCCAGTGCTCCGCACAAAGTAAGTGCTCAATAAATACCACTGATTATTTGACTGGGGACAGGAATGTATGATCAGATTGATTCAGAGGGCCCGGAGAAAAGTCTTTGGGAACAGGTCATCTTTTCTCTCTGGTGTTAAAAATGGTCCTGGCAAAAGGATTATGATCCACTGAACTCTTTTTGACCATGCTACCATTCCTTGCTTTCCTCTCTCCATCTCTGACTTTCCCCCAGTGACCCAGCATAGACCATCCAACAGTCTTGACTCTCCCCCTCCATCCCCAAATCTTCCCCCAGTGACCCACCATGGACACTCATCCTTGTATCTATCTGTGGATCCATCTAATGTTTACAGCTGCCCAGCTTCCTGGGGACAGAGCCCATGAACTCATTTTCCCTGGGGGTAAAGGCATTTCTTACTGTTTGTCTGGAACCCTGGATTAAGCGTTGGGAGATAAAATGGAAGAAAAAGACTGTTCCCTACCCTGTGAGATTTGGTGAACAACAATTCCATATCCACTCTGACATGCACAGCCTGGTTCTAGAAGCCTCAATCCTGGCACTTTTCACCCTGCGTCTCTCCACACTGGAGTCTTGACTCTGAGTCTCTCAGCCATCCCACTCTGTCCCATCTCTGGCTTCGTGCCTATCTTCCTGAGCTCAGCCCCAAGACTGGTCCCTTCTCAGGGTCTCCTCCATATCTGGGGGTGGCGGGCATGATGGTGGGCAGGGGGTCAGGGGACTAGCCACGTAGTTTATGGCATGGTCCATTTTGCTTCTGGGGATCATCAAAGCTGGTTCTGACCCAGGTGGTCCAGAATTAGAGACATTTATGCATGTAAACAGTCCCAAGAGCAGTCACCTGCTGGGCCCCTGCTGCAATATTGGGGAAGCAGCTGGCTGGAAAGAACAGGAAACTGGGCAGCTGAGGGGCATGGCGTGAATTGTCGACATGGTCTCTAGGCCTAGATGTGTATGCCGCAGGGAGACTGGACCCGGCCAGCTCCAGGCATCTGGGTACATGTTGGGCTCTGGGCCAGGCCCTGGGGAGAAGTTGAGTTTGTTAGCAGCAGATGTAGAAATGATAAAAAAAAAAAAACAATGGAAGGAACGAGAAGGTCCTCTTCCTGTCTCCATTTGACACTTTCTTGGAGACTTTGACTCCAGGTGGGGAAAATTGAAATGTTTCCCCAGATGCATGTCTGAGCCCCGGGCGCCTCACTTTGCTGTCCTCTGCTTTAATGGAGGCGCCGGGCTGCTGGTCCACCTGTGGGCGCGAGTGTGCTACTGGGCGGCACAGAACAGTTCTCCAGCGCCAGCCTTCAATCAATCAGGATTTGCAGCTAATTTAGTTTAATCTGAAAACTTCTACTCCTGACACTGCTTCCAAGTTGGAAATCTGTATTTAATTTTGAAAGAGAATCACTTCAAGTCCTTGGGGAACACTGCTATCTCTTCCTTTGGCTTTGGGCTCCAGACACAGACAAGAGACAACTTTAACTCTTTCGGGACATGCCAGGGTCAGGCAGAAAGCGGTCTGGACCTCGATCCCAGCTGGATGCTGGTACCTTGGCCCAGATCACTGCGGTGGATCCAGACTGTCAGGGAAGATCAGGGTGACTGGTTTAGGAAGCAACACTCTTCTCAGAGGAGAGGCTTGGGGACCAGAGTGAGGGGCTTGGATCTCCCAGGGAGCATCTCACCCAGGGGATCCACTCTGTCACTCACGGCCTTGAACCTTGAAGACCCCTCCTTGACATCTAACTGTCCTGCCACTCCTTCCTTCTCCAATGCCTCCAGCCTCTCTTCCTGGCACTCAGTACCGGGAATTGTCTGGATGCTGTCACTCTGCTTCTCGGGTGCCCAAGGTGACTCCCAGCTGCTGGTCAAATCAAAGTCTAACTCCTTATTGAGGGTCCCATGAAAAAGTAATAGGAATAAGATTTATTGAGTGCCCTCTGGGTGCCATGCGGTGTATTGAGTGCTTGGAAAGTACAAAACAGAGAACATGTTCCCAGCCCTCGGGGAGCTTCCCCGTGAATGGGGAGACAGACAAAAATAGTCACGAATAGCATAGTCTAGATAAAAAAATCAAATGTCTAATTGAAAAAAGAGAAACAAAAGTGTTGAGGATGACTATCAATAAGTGCACAAATGGTAGAGATTACTAATGGGTTTATTAGATTTGATGGTCTGGATGGGTCTTTGAGGCAGCCCCAAAGCTTCACCAGTCCTCCCACCCAGCCACAGGTGAAGATTGGAGGTTCTGCTCTTGCTTCCTCCCATTCATCTGCAAGTTGCATGTAATTTTTTCTAATGGTATTTGTTAGGCGCTTACTATGTTCCAGGTATTGTACTAAGCTCTAGGGTAGATACAAGACAATCAGGTTGGACACAGTCCATGTCCCAAATGGGGCTAACAGCTTTAATCCCCATTTTATAGATGAAATAATGGAGGCACAAAGAAGTTAAGTGACTTACCCAAGGTCACACAAGCAGACAAGTGGCAGAACCGGGATTAGAACCAAGGTCCTCTGACTCCCACTCCCATGCGGTTTCCATTAGGCCATGATGCTTTTGTAACTCTATGGAATAATAATGATAGTATTTGTTAAGCGCTTACTATGTGCCAAGCACTGTTCTATGGGATGCCTACACCCGTCCCCAAGGTGAACCTTTCTGTCTTCTGCCACCCTTCTTCCATTCCCTTCCTACCCGCTTCAAGATCCCCTTCCCCAAAACTATGGGATATCAGTGGGGGCAGGAAAGGATCGGGGTGGGACATAGCACTTTGCCCCCTACCCAGATCCAGTCTCCCCTCTCTTCCCTCCCCCCCCACTGACAACTTCCCTTCATCATTCCTTTTCAATCATTCTCCTCCGCAGCCAAGCACTTTTGCTTAGCGTTTCCTACCCGTGATGCATGATGCCAGCCTCTCCTGGAGCCAAGCCCCCAGCCCGAGGCTCCTAGGTCTCCTTGTCAGAGTCAAAGCCACAGCTTCCATTCCCTCTGCTTCCTGTGGCCTGTCCCCTGAAACTGCCTCTTCCAGCTGGGAAATGAACGTTCATTTCCCATCTGCTGCATTTCCTTCTAACTGAGAGCAATTTCCTTGTTCTGAAGCTTGCCTGCCTGGCCCTCTTTTCAATCAGGACAATAGTGGATCAGAGGAAAGGAAAGAGGAGTGGAGAGAAATTAGTGTTCTTCGGTACCCTCGGCCCAAAGTGACCCTTCAGAGAAAGATTGAAATGATAAGGGAAGACACTGCTTGCCAGGAAAACACACTGGAATGGAAGAAATAAGTTTTCTGCAACGTTCATGAATACTACTCAAGGCTGAAGGAGAAGCACGGCCCAGTGGATAGAGCTTGGGTCTGGGAGTCAGAAGGACCTGGCTTCTAGTCCTGGCTCTGCCACCTGTCTTCTATATGGCCTTGGGCAAGTCAGTCATCTTCTTGTGCCTCTTATTAGCTTGTACCTACCCCCCAGTGCTTAGAACAGTGTTTGTCATATAGTAAGCGCTAACAAATACCATAAAAAAGATGTCCTGCAGTCTGGACTCTTGTTTTCTTGGCCAGTCATTCAATCAGTATATTTATTGCATACTTACTGTGTACAGATCACTGGGGGCAGGGAATGTGTCTGCTTATTGCTATGTTGTACTCTCCCAACCTCTTAGTACAGTGCTCTGCACACATTAAGTGCTCAATAAATATGACTGAATGAATACTAAGTGCTTGGGAGAGAATAAAATAACAGAGTTGGTAGACATGTTCCCTGCCCACAATGAGTTTACAATCTAAAGGGAATCATTTGGGCTGGCTGAGTGGGAGAGGCTGTCATTTGAAATGAACAGCTCTTTATCTTCCAACCAAGACCAATGAGTAACAAGATTATTGATAATAACTGATATTTGTTAAGTGCTTAGTATGCGCTAAGTGTGCTAACTATGCTAAGTGCTGGGCTAGATACAAGAGAATCAGATAGAACTCATTCCCTGTTTTGCATGGGGCTTACAGTTTAAGGAGAGGGAGAATGGGTATTGAATCCTCATTTTATAGATGAGAAAACGGAGGCCCAGAGAATTGAAGCGATTTGCCCAAGGTCACCCAGCAACAACTGGTGGAGCTGGGATGAGAATCAGGTCCTCTGAGTCCTGGGTCTGGAGTCTTTCCACTAGGCCTTGCTAAATAGAAAGACATAAACAGCCGTTTATAGGACAATTAGGTTAATGCTTCTTAGCCACTTAGCCCCCTTCAGCACAGTCTTTGTCAGGAGGAAGATGAAAATTACTTCTACTCTCTACTAATCAGCGCTCTTGCCTTCCCAGGCATATGTGGATCGTTCTTTGCCAGTCCTGATGGGCTGAACCCACTGCTGATGATCCAGATGTGTCCAGGTATCACCTCAGGGTGCAGGCCCCCAGGGAGCTGAATCCCTAACTCATTCAACCACAGGGTCCTCGCGGGGACTGAGATCTTGTCCACCAAATTTCTCTGTCCTCCCCTCAATGCACAGCTGACCTTCATTTCCCCAGGGAAGTGCATTAGCTATGATCATCTTCCTCCTCCTCCTCTTTTCTTATTTCCTTCTTCTGTTCTTTCCCCTTCTCCTCTTCTCCTCCTTTTCCACCTTCTCCTCTTCCCCTTCCTTCTCCTGCTTTTCTGTCCCCTGCTCCAGTGCTGCAAGTTTTTGCTGCATCAGACACTCTTGGAGCCCACAGTCTGGTAATGGTTTGGGGAAAGCGGAAGGGTGAAAGCAGAAATGCTGGAATGAGGGTTTGGTGAGTTTGTGGATTTCCATTATTTATGTTACCTTCTCTCCCAACAGCATGGATTGATCCTTTGCTAATAATAACAATACTAATATTATTGTGTTATTAATAATAATGATACTGTTTGTTAAGTGCTTCCTATGTGCCAAGCACAAGTACTAAAGGCAGTGGTAGATATAATTTAAGCAGATTGGACACAGTCCCTGCCCCACATGGGCTCGCAGTCTAAGGGGGCCGAAGAACAGATATCTTATCCCTTTATTTATAAATGAGGAAACTTTGCTCTAGGGAGAAGTCAAACAATTGCTTCAAAACCAATGAGTTGGGAAATTTCAAATTAGCTGTATCCTTTCTTATTATTCCCACATATAGACATGCAAATCAGGGACCTGTTTTTATTGCTGACATGTTTTCTCATCAAAAAAAATTCCAATACGCTTGCTAAACTCAGAACATTTAAAAAACGACCAGGGTGATGTTTGAAATGGTTTTAAGATGTTTCTGCATTGGCATTTTTTCTGATCCTTTCGCCCTTGGCAGTGAAATAAATAAGGCCATGAGGCTCAGAGAGGTTGAATGGAATTCAAAATCAATACTTTTGTAATTCAGAGTAAAGTAAATCTCCCACTTAGATCTCTGGGTCACCCATCTTGGGGGACAGGCTGAGGGCTTTGGCAGCGTTCTGAGGCCTCCGCACCTTCCACTTTTGAGAACGCGGGTCTGGGTTGGCGAGAGGTAGCATGTGTGAGTCCTCCTTGTCACACTCTCTGATTCAATCTTGGGCCTGAGGAGAGGCCCATGGACAGACCAGGGCCCAAACTCCTTTCCTTAAATCTGCAAGTGCCCATCGGGTCAGGGATGACCAGCACCAGTCTGGTACCTGCATCCTTCATCCTCTCCAAACTCATGGTCTGTCCATGGAGTTTGTGTCAACTTCCCAGTTGCCTGTTCGGTGAGTCCTCTCAGAGCACTGGCGGTGGAGCACAGAGGCTCCCGGAGAGCGATCCAAGTTTGTTAGACGACACCCTCAGCCCGGTGAGGTAGCGGCCCAAGCCTGGATGATCGAGCTATCTGAAAACACTTGGGGTTCACAGAGCGAATAGTCCTGGAACCCCTAAACAAGCTACTTACTAACCCGGCCTGTCCTGGAGTAGCCTCTGGCCGCCGGAGAGCCAGGAGCTGCACTCCTGAGAAACCCCTGGCTGAGGTTCTTGTGCTGGGGCAGTGCCAGAGGGACTCAGGAGTGGAAAATGAGGCTGTCTGGTGGGGGTCCACCCAGCTCTGGCCTGAGCTGGGAAATCTGGGAGTCTACCGCCATCTGCTGGGATGCCTCCAACATGGAGGACCTCTAGAGCCCACACAGCTTATAACAATAATGTTGATATTTGTTAAGCGCTTACTACATGCAGAGCACTGTTCTAAACGCTGAGGCAGATACAGGGTAATCCGTTTTTCCCACGTGAGGCTTATAGTTAATCCCCATTTTACAAATGAGGTAACTGAAGCACAGAGAAGTGAAGTGACTGGCCCACAGTCACACAGCTGACAAGTGGCGGAGTCAGGATTCGAACCCATGACCTCTGATTCCCAAGCCCGTGCTCTTTCCACTGAGCCACGCTGCTTATAAGCTCTCAACAGTCTAAGGAATTGGCCCTGGAGAACTCCATCAGTAGACAAGGCCTCTGTTCCTGTTTCTTGCCTCCTGGGCAAAGCCTTGGGTAGCCACGGGGCTTTTGGGCTTCGGCTGGTGACTACCAGCAGTAGAGGGAGGGGCTGAAATTCATTGTGAGTGGCCAGTGAGAGGCTTCCTGGGAAAAGAAAACTGTCCAAAGGTGGGGAGACCTGCGGAGGGGCTCTGAGGGGAGTCAGCTGGATCCTTGGGCTTCCCAGGGTGGGAGAGAAGGGCCCCTCACCCTCCTGGTGGAAGCAGGTTAGGTCTCAGGGCATCAGCCATGAGCATGAAGGCCCAATTTAAGGACCCAGGAGCAGGAGAGCAGAGAAGGAGGAAAGGTTTGCACCTGGGGTTCTCTCAGAAGGGTGAGAAAGGCCGATTGTAAGGGGATCAGGGTCATGGCAATTGAGTCAGGGAGTCAGGGTAATTTCAAGAGCATAGGGGGACGGGGTCAGATTTTCAAGATTCAGGGTTCGGGAAGTGGAGACAGGGAATTTATCACCTGCCCAATAGTCATCCTCATCATCCTCATCATCAGTATGAACTGGAAGCCTCCTGGGGGCCGCTGCAGGCAGGGAGGTGTCCCTTGGAGATTGTGTCTGAGTAGGCGGTTCTCCCAGGCCCTTGGGCCTTGAGGACTGAGGGGGTGGCAGAGGCTGAGGGCAGAACTGAGCCCACCCCACTCAGCCCAGACCAACCAGCCCTGGTGGATGTCTGCTTGGTGCTAGGGATGCACATCCCACAGCCCAAGCCAGAACAGGGCTCATATGGAACATTCCTCCTCTGGGGAGCAATCTGAACACCTCCATCACAACTCCAGTCCCAGTTAAGCTATGTGACCATGTGAGATTCAAGCCTGGGAAGGGGTAGGGGAAGAGGGAATAAGGAGAGGGAAAGTTAGATCGGAGCCATCAGCAGGAAGGGAAAATTAATTCAAATGGGATCTGGGGATTGGATTTTTTTCCTTTTTTTTAAAAAAATGGTATCTGTTAAGCACTTACTAAGTGCCAGGCACTGTTCTAAGAGCTGGGTTAGATACAAGCTAGTCAGGTTGGACACATGGGGTTTCCAACCTGACACACAATAAGCGCTAAACAAATACCACACCAAACCCAGCCTCTCTCCCCGGAGGCCTGGTCGCCGGGTGGAAGAACTCCCTCTTGCAGAGAGTCCGGCGGTTCCTAGGGCCACAGGTCCGGTCCTACCCTGGACAGTGCAGTTTCCAGTGCACTGTCCCTGTCCGATACTGTGGGGGTCTTGGCCAGGGTCCGGAGGGTGGGGAGCCTGAAGGGAGGGGAAGAGCCAGAGAGTTTCCCTCTTGTGCATCCTTATTGAAGAAAACCCAGCACACAGAGAGGGAGAGCAATGTCCCTTTGGATGGGTTTTTTTTCCCACTAGAGGGAGTTGGAGGTAAGGGAATTCTCTCAGCGCTAGCATTTCCAGAGGCCAGTTACACTACCTCTTTTTAATCTTCTTCCTCCCTCCCTCCCTCCCTCCTTTGTATCAAATGGTTAGTCACTAGGGTTGAAGAAGGGTCCCATGGCTAGCAGGACCTTCGCTAGAGTGGTGTCTGCAGCAGAGGGGAGGGTTTGCACTGAGCCATTCCCACTCTCTGGTCCTATCCTCCTGTGCTCGGCAGTGGGTGCTGCCAGACGCTTGGCAGGGAGAACAAGGTACAGCCTGTAGGTATGGAATTTGAGACCTCGTTGTCAGCATCACCCCTCAACCCACAGCCCTAAGCCATCTGCTGAGTGTGATCCTGAATGGTTGAGTGAAGGTGGTGGATTGTAGTGTAGGGAGAGGTGGATGGGGAGGGAGAGGTTCCTTTCCTCACTTCATTGAAAAGTGATCCAATAAACTGACATCTTCAGGAGGGCTAAGAAGGCCTGCTGGGGTGCTATGATCAGGGCGGTTGGGGTAAATCAGGGAAGGCCTCCTGGAGGAGGTAGGTTTTCGATAGGCTTTGAAGTGGGGGAGTTTAGGGTTTGACAGATTAGAAGGGTGAAGGAGTCCCAGGCATGGAAAGGAAGGGTCAGAGGTGGGAGATAAGAGCGAGGCACAACCAGGATTGTGTGTGTGTGTGGGGGGTGGGGGGAGAAATGGGGGGATGGACAAGGGCAAAGAGTGTGAGCTGGGGTGATGTGGGAAAGGGGAGTGGAAAGGGAAGGGGACAGCTGGTGGGATCCTTGAATCCAATAATCAGGAGTGGCTGTTTGTCATGAGGAGACATGGGGCCCTTGAAGATTCTTGGCTTCAAGGATATAAGCTGGGTCGCTTGTGCTGGACTTAGGTTCCTAGGCCGGTGAAAACCATGGGAATGGAATGTGAGAATTCCAGGTTGGGGATTTAATCCAATCTCTTCCTAAATGTTGAAAGGAGCCTCCGGGTGGCTGCACTGAATAGTGCTCTCTCTCTTATTTGTGCATTTCTGGCACTGAGTCTCACTAACCCCCCAGCTTCTCCTCTACCTTATCCACTATTTAACATCTAGAGAAGTGTCCCACTCTTCGTTACTGTCAAAGCCAGCTGCTAATTATCCAAGACTGTCTTGATTTAGAATCTAGCAGGTGGAAATGAATAACAATCACGGAAGCATTTTAAGCCGCATATCTATGGGCCACCCTGACTCTCCTCTCTCCATCTCTGACTCTCCCCTCTCCATCTCTGACTCTTCCCTCTCCATGCCTGACCTATCCAAACTTCCCTGGTATCTGCTGGTATTCCCAGCTACACAGTTTCCTGTGGGAATGGATGCACTTTGCTCACCCCCTGTTGGGGGAAAGAAGATGAGTTTCCTTTTGCTTGCTTTTAAACCTGCTGCCCTCCAGTTCTAGTAACCAGCTCTACTCCTCCCCTTGGTTAAGTAGGATTTTGGGAGCAGCAATTTGGTGTTTGCTCTGTCCACCTTTTCCACAGTTTAATCCTTCAATCCTATCTTCCTTCAGCCTCTCTGCTCCATCCCCTTGATCCCCACTTGCCCTTCTCTATCCCATCTCCAGCTCTTTCCTGTTCTTCCAGGCAACTGGCAGTCTGACCCTCTAGGCAGTGTGAGAAGCTGTGTGGCCCAGTGGAAAAAGCATCAGCGTGGGAGTCTAATCTGACTCCTTCACTTGTCTGCTATGTGACCTTGGACAAGTCAATTTACTTCTCTGTGCCTCAGTTCCTTCATCTGTAAAATGGGGAGCAAGACATG
The DNA here is from genome assembly GCF_004115215.2 of Ornithorhynchus anatinus. Lineage (NCBI taxonomy): Eukaryota > Metazoa > Chordata > Mammalia > Monotremata > Ornithorhynchidae > Ornithorhynchus > Ornithorhynchus anatinus. Next base: position 28,791,573 of record NC_041750.1, on the reverse strand, counting down.
GACTGTGTCCAATCCAATGATCTTTTATCTTCTCCAGTGCTTAGCACAGTGCCTGGTCTGAAGTAAGTGCTTAATAAATATTGTTAAAAACAAAAACCAAAAACCAACCCTCTAAGCCTTCCGCTAAAAGCAATTGGCCACAGCAAATCTACATTGCCATAACGGCACAAATAACAATCTGTCTTCCACCAGAGCAAGGAACTACTTTCTTCACTGGGCAGAAGCCAGAAAGAATGGAGAATATTAGGTGCCTTAGGCAAATATTGACCCTCTAACCAAATGGCTCAGGATATCTAGCAACAGGGGCATTTCTCATTGCATTCCGTTTGTTCCTCAGCACTTACGTTCAGATCTTTGTACTCCAGGCTTCCCTGACCCATAATTTATTTAGCATCTGTCTCCCCCACTAGACCATAAGCTGCATGAGGCAGGGGCCAGGTCCATAACTATATTGTCCTCTCGCAGGCACCTTCATCCAGTGCTCTGGAAACAGTTGACTGTGAGCTTCTCGAGGGCAGAGATTATCTCAATTAATGTCCTCTTCCAAGTGCTTCATCCAGTGCTCTGCACACAGTAAATGCTCGATAAATAGCTCACACTGATGGACTGACCTGTGCCCCAGATTCCTGGATCCCAGGTGATCAGTAAGGGCAGCAGGCAGGGGTACATTGTGCTTTCTCACTTTAGAAAATGCAGTTCCTTCACTCATCGTGGAATGTGCTATGACCCACTCAGCTTCTGGGGCTACTTGCCTGAAGAGGGTCTCTGCTCCCGTGCCCCCCCACCCATGTCTCCCTCTTGCCTAGTCTCATGGGTCACCTACTGACCGATGGTGGGTGTGTGTCTACAGTCCAGTGTGGGTTCTAACACTTTCCCTCTCTCCTCTCTCCCTCCCTTTCTCTCTCTCTCTCTTTCTCTTCCCCCACCCCCCCCACCAACTCCCCCATCCCGGCACAGTCGTCCCAGATCTTTCCTCTTTAATGACGTTTGACAATTTGTGACAGACCAGAAAGGAGATTCATTATATTTAGTAATCGAAAACCCGTTCCTCATTTTTCAGGAGCTGCACAGCTGCACTGAAATTGCCTTTACCCTCTGCAGTCCCCAGCCCCACCTTCACGAGCTGATCCTAAGGTGACCCTCGAGGGTCTTCAATTTTCTTATGTTCCCGGCTTGGCACCTGGTAATTTTCAGAATCAGGGAAGGGGAGCCAGCGATATATTTTTATTCTAAGGAGGAATTTTTCTGATTTGAAAAGAAATAAATCTGTCAAGGGGAAAATATGAAAAGAAGACTGTAATAATCACATGGCTGTCAAGGCCAATTTGGCCAATCTGATTTCAGAAAGGAAATCTCTGGCCCAACCCAAAGTTCTCCATCCCCCTCCCGAGGAAGTGTCAATGTGAGAGAAATGGAATTTTTATTTCAATAACCACTGAGGTTTAAGGGTAATTTATGGAAACAAAACCCAACAGGATCAAGAATTACATTTCCTTAAAATATTATTTGTGCTCTCCCTCCCCCCTCCCAACTGCTACTAAGTTTAGGGGCTTTTATGGACTAGGGTGAACCATGATTATTAGATCAGCTTTTCCATGGTATAATTGAAACATCTTCCTTGAGGTTTGGTGGGAAAATTTGCAAAGCAGCAGCATGAATGGCAGGATTTTGATCATAAGAGGGAAATTTAATGATGAAGAGCAGGGGGTTGATGGCCCAGCATGGGGGATGGTGGCCCAGAGCCAGGGCTGGTGGCCTAGAGCAGGGGACTGGTGGCCCAGAGCAGGGGGATTGTGGCCCAGAGCTACCCTAAGCCCCACCGAGAATGTTACATTTCAAGTGGGAGAATCACTCGTTCCACCAGCTCTTTTCTCTGAATGAGACACTCCACTTCCCATGGAAATCATGGTTCTTTCTTTTGGACTCAAGAGGGAGTGGGACTTTTGGGTTCTGTTGTATTTTCCCCAGCTCTTAGTAGAGTCAGTGCTCAATAGATACTATCGTCATCATTGAACCATCAGGAGAACCTCTGATCAAGCCCTGGACTTCCAAGCCTGAGGGACTGAGGTCAGGCAGAGGCAGGGGGCTGATTGCAGCCCTTGTGACTCCAAAGATGAAGGAATGAGAAAAACTTTGGTCCACGCATTCAGGCGCTCAAGGCTGCTTGTGCATGGAGAGGAAACGCCCACCCACTGCAGAAGCCTCTCTCTGCTTCGGGTATATGCATGTTCAGAACTGGCCCGGGGTCACCAGCTGAGGCTGAGCAGCCTTGGACTCCCTGCCGACCCCTCATTTCATGCTCTGACCCTCTCTGGTGGGGCTGCCTTCCTGTCACCATCCCCACCTTGGACTTGGTGGGTAGCCTGCAGAACTCTGGGGGCTTGGACAGGCTTCTGGTGGAGGTGAGGAAATTAGGCCCGGCCATGTCCGCTGGCAAATACCCCCGGTGAGGCTGGGAGGGATTGTGCCTCTGGGTACCTGGATTGGTGTAATCACCAGGAAGATTGTATTCAGAACAAGAACCAAGGCCCGGACCTTGACTCCGGAAGAACCAAGCACTAAAATGGGGAGGGAAAGTCTTTGAGTGCCTCAACAGGGGTATTTTTTATGGTACCTGAGAACTAAGAGGGAGGTGGGTCATGCTCCCTGCTCTCGTCTTGAGGGGAAGCCCACACAAGCAGAGGGTATTCAGTGTGGTGTAGAGGATAGAGCACAGGCCTGGAAGTCGGAAGGCCATGGGTTCTAATCCCAGCTCCGCCACTTGTCTGCTTGTTTGTCCTTGAGCAAGTCACTTCACTTCTCTGGGCCTCAGTTCCCTCATCTGTAAAATGGGGATTGAGACATGGGGCAGGAACTGTGTCCAACTCGATTTGCTTATATCCACCCCAGAGCTTAGTACAGTGCTTGGCACATAGTAAGTGCTTAACAAATACCATCTTTATTATTATTATTGTTATTATTATTCTTATTACTCTTACCCACAGTGGGGGAGCTGATGCTCAGCAGTCCTGACCTGGCCGAGGAGACAGCTATCTAATCACGGACACCCTGGCACTGTGGCCTAATGGGTCCTTCTCCCATTTGTGCCGCTGGCCTGCTGGGTGACCCTAGGCTAGTACTTTTTTCATCTTACTGAGCCTCAGTTTTCCCATCTGTAAAATGGGAGAAATAACCCCTGCCTCTTTCTGGCCTCAAGGACCTGAAGAATAGAATGAGAACAGAAGGAGTCCACAGAAAAGATAAAATGGCAGGCAGCTGGCAGGTAGAGTGGCCTAATGGAAAGAGAGAGGACCTGGAGGGATAAACCCATGTTCTAATCTGGCAAGGCCTTTCACCTTGATTTCTCATCTGAAAAATGGGGAGAGTGATGTAAACTCCTTGTGGGCGGGGAGCATGTCTACCAACTTTGTTGTGGCTTATACTCTCTGGGCCGGGGCATAACGCCAACTTGAACAAACTTTCTTGGTCCTTGTCCTGGTGAGACAGCAGCCATCAGGCCAGATGTTGGGCAGGACACTGCTTCTTAACCTTTTTCCTCAGCATAAATCAAGGGCCTCATTTTTCACAGTTGATGCCTACTCAGTTTAAAGGTCAGATTTGTAAGGGGGAACCCTAATTATTCAAGACTTGCCGCTTCTTAACGATTCAGAGAAATAAATCTGCGTAACGGGGACAGGAATTGCCCCCAGGACACGAGGGGCTTGAGAGGATTTAAGCCCCCTCTGCTTGATCCCAGGACTCTGAAAATGTTACCAGAACAGCTGCAGCCACCATGATATGCAAAGAGCATCTACTCAGGTGCCCGGGAACAGGGCACTGTACTAAGTGCTCGGGCCAGAATGACAGAAGCATAAGGCAGATGCCAGGGCAGTGCCCAAGGTCCCCACACTAGGTAGACCATGGTGACTACCATATCTATATTAGCCACCACTGGGTGCCTTGCTGTCGAAGCCCAAACCTCGGCCCTTCCAGACACAATAGTCCTACGGCTCTTGTTTGTATTTTCTGCATTTGTCCTAGTCTCAAGTGTTTTTATTCCTTCATTTTTCTCCTATCTCCCTGTTGCCTCTCCCCTCTCCCCAGTTTATTTTTCAATTGTGAGCCTTTTAGGGCAAGGGAACTTGTATAATTTTCACCCATGTATTCTCTCCCAGTGCTTAATACGGTGCCTTGCACATAGTAAGCCCTTAAAAAATACCATCATTATTATTGTTATTATTCCCCACCCTCAGCCCCACAGCACTTGACTGTGGGCAAGTCACTTAACTTCTCTGTGACTCAGTTCCCTCATCTGTAAAATGGGGATTAAGACTGTGAGCCTCATGTGGGACAACCTGATTACCCTGTATCTACCCCAGCACTTAGAACAGTGCTCTGCACATAGCATGCGCTTAACAAATACCAGCATTATTATATTTGTAATTTATTTATTTATATTAAAGTCTGTCTCCCTCTGTAGACTATTTTGCACACAGGGGACTGGACCACGTGACCTCAGAGTACCCAGCAGTGCTTTGGCCCACAACACTCTTTACCCCAGCTACAGGAGAGAGGCAGTGGGGAGTTTGTTCCAGGATGGCAGGAAACAGAGTCAAAGCCATCTGTGGTTATTGCAAACCTGTCGCTGGGCTGTTGTGCCCCTAACCCTGCTGACCACACTGACCGCTTTCCAGCTGGACACACTCGAAAGGATGACTCGTTGCCCAAAACTACCATCTCCACCCATCCCCACCACCCCAGCCTGCCCCGGCCTTGACCTCACACCTGACCTTGGGTTTGAGAGCTGTGGTTTGTGGTAGCAGGAACCACAGAAGCAGATCTGGCTGGGCATATTGCCAGCCCTTTCCTCACCGGATAATGGCAGGGGCGCAAGGGGGTAGGGATGGGAAGGGGGTCGACTGTTCTGAGAGAGGCTCCAACAGAGAGAGTCAGTCTATACAGGGATGAAGCCTGAGTCTGGTCTGAGGAGTCAAGCTAATGATGAACTCAGAATGCAGAATGTGGAATGCGGAGCTGGGTTAGGAACCAGTGGCCTAGTGGATATAGCACAGGCCTGGGAGTAAGAAGGAACTGGGTTCTAGTCCTAGCTCCGCCACTTGTCTGTTGTGTGACCTTGGGCAAATCACTTAACTTCTCTGGGCCTCAGGTACCTCATTGTAAAATGGGGATTATGACTGTAAGCCCCGTGTGGAACATGGACTGTCCCCTACCTGCTTACCTCGTATCTAATCCAGCTCTCAGGACAGTGGCTGACAGAGAAGCAGCCTGGCTCAGTGGAAAGAGCCCGGGCTTGGGAGTCAGAGGTCATGGCTTCGAATCCCGGCTCGGCCACTTGTCAGCTGTGTGACTGTGGGCAAGTCGCTTCACTTCTCTGTGCCTCAGTTACCTCATCTGTAAAATGGGGATTACCTATAAGCCTCATGTGGGAAAAACGGATTAACCTGTAACTACCCCAGAGCTTAGAACTGTGCTCTGCACATAGTAAGCACTTAACAAATACAAACATTATATAGTAAGAGCTTAACAAATACCATTAAACTCCCCCCACCCCCAAAAAACCCCAAACTTTGTCCTTTGGACTTCCAGGCCCATGCTCAATCTATCCATTAGGCGGGGTTGCACTGCACACACACGGATGGTCCTTTGTCCTTTACAGGAAGCAATGAAGCCTAGTGGAAAGAGCATGGGCCCCCTCTCCTTGCACTGCTTTCCTGGAATCACCTTGCAGTCTCTCTTGTCTTCTCGCAGTAACCCTGCAAAAAGCACCTAGAGGAAGTGGAGTTTGACGGAATGGAATTCAGACAGGGCCAAAAGGCGGGCTGCAAACATCGCCTGGAATTTGTCCCTCAAAATGGAGGAATCTGGAGTCTTGGGAGGCCAGTCTGGTTTGGGCTTGCAAATTCCATTGCGTCCACTGGAGGGCAGCGGGCTCAACCAAAGGGAAGCCCGGTGCCAAGTGTGCAACTCCAGCTCACGAAGAAACAAAGTGACAATTGTCCCCCTTCCAAAGAAGTGGGAGGAACAGGTCAACAGATGTCCAGAGGTGACGTTGTTTTTCCTGTCCCAGCCTCAGCAAATCTTCCCCAAAGAGGAGCCTTTAGCCTTTAGCTGCCAGGAGAAAAGCCTCCGCTGAAATCGCAGAAAAAGATCTGCGATTGACACCGGCCGTTTGGCTGCGAAATGCAACCTCTTCTGTCTGGTGGCTCGTGGTTTTGGCCAAAGGGACCTGAGATGTTGTGTTCTTGCCCACAGACTCCTGCCCCTTCGGCATAGCGGCAAGAGCACAGGCTTGGGAGGCGGAGGACGAGGCGTTCAAATCTCAGCGCCACCACTTGTCTGCTGTGTGGTCTCGGGTGAGCCGCTTCATTTCTCTGTGCCTCAGTTACCTCATCTGTAAAATGAGAATTAAGACTGAGAGCTACGTGTAGAACAGGGACTGTATCCAACCTGATTACCTTCTCTCTACCCCAGTGCTTAGAACAGTGGTTGGCACATAGTAAGAGCTTAACAAATACCATTATTATTATTATTATTACTATTATTGTTTCCAAGGGGCCAGGTTCACCACAGTTGGTGTATCATTGGCCCTTCTTGTTCAAACAATTCGGTAATCAGAGGAACCTCTTAAACCCTGACATTTCACCCTGAGTATTTTTTAAGAGATATTACGCTATAAAAACGAGGGCACTAAATGGCAAATGCAAAGCTCTCTGCTATCCATTGAGTTTTAACTTTGATCATACCTGCTGTGGGTACAGGGAGAGGAGACTGGGCTTGGGCATCACAAGTCCTGGGTTCTAGACCCGATTTGCCTGCTGGGGCTGTGCCCTCCGAGGTGACCTACCTAGAGCCGCAGAGCACAGTGGGGCCACCGCCTGCCGGGCCGTGGTGCTGGGTTCCCTGAGGCTACCCATGGGTTCTGCTTGTAAAGCAATGCACACAGTAAGCCCTTAATAAACACCGATGAATGATTGATTGAGAAACTCCAATATAGTTTTAAATGTGAGAGGCAACCCCGACCAGGCATCACCTGCTACTTTCCCCAGGTGTGTGCCTGACCGACCACTCTGCACTTCCTCCCGGAAGCCCCTGGGAACTGGGGAAGGTGTTCAAATCCAGACTGGTGCCCCAAGTCTCCATCCCCGCCCCCAATGCCCAGCCCAGTGCCGGCCTATGGTCAGGTGCTCGACAGATGCCTCTGTCCGGCTCCCATGGTCCTTTCCCTGGCCAACCAGAGGAATCTTCTAAATGGAAGGAAATCAGCACACCTGGAAACATTGATTTTTAGGGTAGGAAACAAAAATGAATGGAGTCTATTTTCCCAGAAAGAGCCGTGCGTGCGTGTGTTGATAGGAGCTTTTAAAGTGCTGTTTCCCCTTTTCAATCAACCAGATATAAATGCACAAACAAAGGAAAGGCAGCCCTAAATAGAGAGCCCGGTGTGCCTTGCAATCAGCACGCAAGCACTCGGCGAGAGGCGGGCCTCGGCCCGCTGCCCTGACGTGCCATTCTGCCTCTCTGCGGGCAATCCCGAGGCCCCGGCCCGGCGGGGCGGAGCGGGAAATAAATAACCGGAGCCGCTGAACGCGCGCTTCAAGTGCCCAGTGGTTCGGAGCAAAGTTATTATTTAATATTTATCCCCGGTGCCTCTGTACTGGTCACCCACTGTGGCGAAACCCGATGTGCAGTGACCCTCATGCTTCCAGCCGAGAGAGGTCTAGTGTTCCCACCCCTGCTTGATTGGCGGGCCCGCGGTGGGTGGGAGTGGGCTGGGCCGAGGGGAGTAGACTGGGGAGACCCTGCCCTGATCAGCCCTCGCTCGGTGGCAGAAATCCTTTGGACTCTCTGGACACAGAGCTCCCCCTTTCCGCACTCAAGGAATTTCCCTCTCTGAGGAAGGAGAAGTGGGGCTGCGAGGATTTCCACGCTGCCTGAGTATAGTAAAGAATGCACAGTAAAGGACTACTGGGACAGATGGGGATCTGGGTGCGGCTGTGGGTGGATGTGGAGTGGGGACCTAGTTTTATTCCAAGTCCCTTCCTTCAGCCAATGCTCTTTATAAGTGGCTTGAGAGTGGGGATGCTGCCTTTTAAATTGAAAGTAGGCTCCTTTCTTCCCAGTATAGGATGCTGGTGTTTCCCACCATTAGTGGATAGAGCCCGGGCCTGGGAGTCGGAAGGGCCTGGGTTCTAATTCCAGCTCCATCACATGTCTGCTATGTGAAGTTGGGCAAGTCACTTCATTCTCTGGTCTCACTTCCCTCATCTGTAGAATGGGGATTAAGAGAGTGAGCCCCAACTGGGAAAGGAACTGTGTCCAACCTGATTAATTTGTATCTACCCCAGCGCTTAGAACATTGCTCGGCACATAGGAAGCGCTTAAATAGTATCATTATTATCAAAACTCAGGCTGTACCTTGGGGCCTTCTGCCAATAAGGCCCCATGGGGGTTTTATTCACCGCCTCGCCCATCAAACCCTGGCTCCACCACCAGTGACCCCACTGCACAGAGGTGGGGCCTCGTATGCAAATTGGCCCGCAGCCCGCTGGGCCCGCAACCTTTCTCTGATACATTTTTTTTTGGCATCAATAATGTGGACGAGCAAGTGGGAGTCTGATTAACTGTATTTGCTCCACTTTAGCAATTATTTTAAATTGGATGTAGAGCCTTTTTTTAATTAGAATCGCTTCCCCTGGGCCATAAGGAAGATGTACAGTAGGCTGCAGCCTTCTCGAGGGAAGACGGGGGAGGCAGGCCCAGAGATCAACCGACCGGCGGTTGTCAAATTCTCCCCCGTCATCTCCCCCGTCCCCACGGAGTTCTAGGCCATTCAGGATCCTCCGGGCTTCCTCCTACGGCCTGTCCTAGTCGGAGCTGACTCCTGGACAGCCTGGTCCTGGCTCTCCAGTGGACAGAATCCAGGTCGTTGTGGAGCTCGGTGTGCATTAGCCATTATGGGGTCGAGAGATTCATGTCAAACCATTTCCTGCCTCCTGAAGGTATCCGTGCACTAAGTGCCTACCTGGCTCCCACCCACGGAAAAATCATACAGTGGCTGGGCCCACCCCATGACTCTCAGCGGGGATGGAATCGGGCTGGGTCTCCCTTCCAACTCCCGGGGAACAGCCGGAATTTGAATCCTAGTGAAACCTCCCATTCTGTTTCTGTGAAACGGCTTTTAATGAGCGCTGTTGCATACTGGGCTTTAAGCTGGAGCTTTCAGATGCTCAGAATTACACCCGCTAATTAGAGGTAGGCGATCGACGCAATTATCTTTCAGCTATAAATTACAATACATATTCATAGTTCCAAGCATTTCATCTCCTCTCAAATGGTCCTTCTGAAAACATCCGCGGTGGCTACGTCGTTAGGGTGCACATCATCGATGAATCCACAGACGAGAGCACCGGCCTAGATGGCCTTTTCCCTCTATCTCCGCTTTATTTATGTGCTGCCATTAATTATGCCTAATTTTCTGCTGGCACTTCTCTTCTTAATGTAATTCAATTTAAGCATATCTTTCTCGGGACTTATTAATAGGTAGGGTCATTTATATTGTGTAGCACAAATATTTTATAATCCACTAATCTTGACGAAAAGGCAATGCCTTCCTCATAAAAAATGAATGAGGAGTAATGGTCCCCTATTAATAACTTATTAGGTCAGATCACACAGTTTGAAGTGTCTATTACACTTTAATTTTATCAGATTTCTTCCTCTGGAGCCTATAGCTCTTTCTTTATCTTTGGCCCGGGATTATTTTTAGGCACCCTGTTGGATGGCTGATCAGATGCATGAGACTCTGGTCCAGAGCTGCTAACTTTTCTCGTTTCCTTGTTGGCTTTGGTTTCCCATGTTGCCATGCTCCAGTGCTGTTATTCGATTTCTGAACAGACCTGGGGCTCGGGATAGGGGGTTCCCAGGGGTGTGTGTGGGGGATGCAGGTGAGGTGATACCTGTAGAACTGTAGACCTCAGGTCCAAGGGCAGGTGGGCTGGAAGGGAGGGGAGCTTGTCCCCACTGCACCTGGCCACTTCTCCAGACCCCTGTGACTGAAGACTCCAGGTACAGAACTTGTGAAGTGGGGGCCCTTTGGCAGCAAGTTCCTCCAACCATCCTGCCTGGAGAATTGATCGATCCGTCGTCTTTGTTAAGCGCTTACTTGGTGCAGAGCATTACACTAAGCACTTGGGTGAGAGCAGGATGGTGGAGAACTGGACTTCCCATTCTGAAGTCTTTCCTTATTTTGTTGCTGCTGGCATCAACAGTTAAAACCCATCTGGAATATTACCTGCATAGTACTACTGGGCTGGAGAAAGGTTTAATATTTGTTGAGTGGCTAGGCTTGCTATTTAAATCACCACTTAGAACAAAACCGGGGGACAGCTGTTAGCCCACTTTATAAAACATGACAAACTGAAAAATTCCGATTTGACTCTAAGGAGAAGCTGAAAATTAAACCCTGTCCTCTCTGAGGACTTGGAAGGAGACAAAGAGTAGCCGGTTTTCCTCTGGGGAAGGGTAAAGCCTATTTGTGTGGTCTCCAGTTCTGACACTCCAGAATCTAGAGGTTTAGAGCGCACGGTGATGATGTGTAAACACAATCCCTGCCCTCAGACTTTCTGACAAATGCCCCCTCAGGCCAATGTCCTTTAAACCCAGCTGTTTCAGAACAACACAGTTGTGCTGTAACCCTCATACAAGGGTTCTTTCCAACTGACAAGTTTTTTTTTTTAAATTTTGGAAGTATGCACAAAGAGAGTAGGTTAGCAACATGCTAATCCAGCTGGCTTTTAGAAGATTAGTCAAAGTTGGAGAAAGTGGGATCTGAAGTAGCATCAGTTTGGAATGACAGGCAGATGCGGTTGAGTTTGAAACTGTAACAGGCTTATGTGAAAGTAGTTTGTTGGTTAACCTTGTGGCCTGTCTTTGTTCTCCCCTTCCAGAGGACTCAGGCAGCTCGTTTTCACTTTTGTTTGAGAGGGGAAACTTTGTCTCCACTGGAATTAGAGGAGATGCATGTCCACCCAAAAATGCAACCCGCCTCAATTTCAAACACACTGGGAGTCTGGCATGCCTGGAAGAGACTCAACAGTGGACACTTGGATGGAATTTAGGATAAGAAAAGAAAATTCCCACCAACCCCCAACCTGCCTGCCCTCTCTTGGAATCTCTTTTCAGATCTTAGGGATTCCATGGAAGCCTTGGAAATGGCTTTGTCCAGATCCATAATTTATTTATTTCTATTGATATCTGTTTCCCACTCTAGACTGCAATCTCACTGTGGGCAGGGAGGGAATCTATCAACTCTGTTACACTGCACTCTCCCAAAAACTTAGTACAGTACTCTGCACACATTAAGTGCTCAATCAAAATGACTGATTGATAAAATCATCCACAGTAAGTGCTGCCATCCCTCTTATCACCAATTGTCCCTACTCCCGGCTTCTCTCTTTTCACTGGGCAGGGGTAAAAGCTGCCCTACCATACTCTTGGATCCTTTCACCATGGATGAGAAAAACACTGTGCTAAACACTGGGGTAGATAGAAGATAATCAGGCCAGACCTAGTCCCTGTCTCACCCACGGCTCACAGTCTATGGGGGAGAGAGAACAGGTATTTTATCCTCATTTTACAGTTGAGGAAATTGAGACACAGAAGTTAAATGACTTACTCAAGCAGGTAGGTGGAGGAGCAGAGATTAGAACTCTGATCTCCTCACTCCCAGCCTTGTGCTCTTTCCATTAGACCACACTGCCTTAATAAAGACAGTGAAGCGTGATTATTATCCAAGCTTGTGGCTTAACCTAGGACTCCTCTGATAACCAGGAACATCATTTTCCTCCACATGTTATCCAGTGGAACAATAACTAACTTGTTCTCTAATTAACAATAGCATTGTCCAGGTTATCTTGACCCCCAGCTTTTGCCTGGAGACCCTCAAAGACCTTGAATGCTCAGCGGCGGGCTTGGATCTGAGTCATGTGCACATTCAATACGGTTGGTGTTGCACTTTCTTTTTATCTTTTCTGGGTCTGACGGGAGATTTTGGTAGGCATTCTTAGGCATGCTTTAGGGCCCTGAGACTTTGGTGGTGTAGAGGGAGAGGTCCTCAGCTTACTAAGCAGCTTCAAACACTGAGAAAGTAGGAGAAATGACTCTAAGAGGGCAACTTACTTGCTGAATCAACTATCCCCCAAAATGGATGGTCCCAGAATGCCAGGAGGCTTGAGGGGAGAGCCATGCTTCTTCCCTTTCTGTCTGGGGCCTGGCACAAAAAGCCAATCCGCTTGATTCTTTCCATCCAGGAATCAGGCGTTATAGTTGGAGGGATGCTGCTCATGCTACCAGTCTTCCACTTCCTCTCCATCTGGTGGCAGCATCGCCTCAGCCTCAGCCTCCGCCTTCACCTCTACCTCCACCTCCACTGGAGAAGGGGGAGGAAACCTCCTGGATTCACAAAGTCCACACAGCCCATGCTCGGTTTCCCTCAAAATCCTGGTTGTGAGTTTCTGCAGGAGCCCATGACCCCTATATCTGAGGACCAGCCGGGTATCAAGCCACTGGGGGGAGGGGGGTTGAAGGAACCCCCTAGCAGGGCTGAAGAAATGAAAATATCTGACCAGATATTGCATTTATGTCAAAGGCTTCCATGGAGATTTACAGCCGAGCTGATATTAAAGTTGGGAAGAGAGAGTGCTAGACTGCGCTCTGGAGAAACTCAGACCCATTGCCAAATTACTCATTCCTTCCCCAGGACCTGTGGGCCGGGGAAAGGGGTCGTACTCTCTGTGGGGATAACAGGTGATTAATGACCTTTGGGCTGAAACATCCACTCCAATGGCCAGGCCGAGACCTCTCCTTCAGCGTCTGTCATGGCTTTAGTGGCCGGCTCCGTCGCTGACCACCTCTTGGAGGCCCCGGCTACTTGGGCTTCTGCCTCCTCAGGCTCCCCGAAGGATGGCAGGAATGATCCTGGAAGGGAGAAATACAAGACTGGCCATTCTCACCGTCTTTCTCAGAAATGTCTCCAGGATACCACTCCACCTAGTTTAGGGGGAAATTATTGACCTGGAGAGGCTAGAGAGCACAGGTCTAGTCCTGTAGTTTCCCTTAGAGTGTGGGGGGCGGCAGAGGAGGGGAGAGAGGAAGGAAAAGGTAGGTTTATCAACTTGGGAGAAATCAGAAAACTTATGGTTAGAGTTGGGGCAGTCCACGTAGTCCATTCAATTTTATTATAATAACAGTAAGAGTAATAATAATGATAGTCATAATAACAATAATAGTATTTGTTAAGTGCTAACACAGCCTTTGTCCCAGATGGGGCTCAGAGTCTAAGAGAGAGTAAGGGAGAGCAGCTAGCTAAATCCCATTTTTCAGATGAGGAAACTGAGAACCTGAGAGAATAGACAACTATGTGCAGCCTCCCTTGGCAAGGTTGGCCCATGACTGAGGGAGAGATTCTGGCTGGGCATGGTCTTTTCTGTCCAAAATATCAATTGCAGGAGTGCCTGGGCAAAGCTATTCAGCCTACTTACAGATTGCCTGATTCTGTAAATCGAAGGACTCGCTCTCACTTTGTAAGCGAAAATTACAACTTTACCAGGCTCCTTCAAAGCTATTACAAGTTTGCTTTGTGTCACTATTTTGTTTACACAGATTACAGCATAAATCCGGATAAGGGGTGCTCTCTGTGGCTTTATCATCCGTTCTCAAAAAAGACAGTGATCTCTCCGTGGAGCTGTTAAATTCTGGGCAAACCAGCACCCATAGTATATTTTTATTCATTTATTCCTTGCTCAGTCCTCCACAGTCTTTTCCCTCCAGAATATAAATTACTGTGGGTCTGTCTCCCAGGCTGAAGAGCAGGAATCCTCTTTATGGGCAGTGTGCTCTCCCAAGTGCTCAGTATGATGCTCTACACAAAGTTGACTGGAAGCTCCTTATAAACAGGAACCATGTCTCCTATTTTTAGTATACTCTCCAAGCACTCACTACAGTGTTCTATACTGTAATGTAATGTATTGCCCCAAGGGCAATGAAGGCATGAGAATGGGTGGGACCTGGGGAAATTGGGGTTGAGGAGGTTGAGGGGTGGTGACGGGGACACAGAAACCTCGGTCCCTGAGCAACCTCAACCCAGGTCAGCCCCATGATTTGTCCAGCCATGATTCTCTCTCTTCTGGGTACCAGGGGACTGCAAGAACCAGAGGGTGTCTACTAACTCTATTGTATCAGACTCACTTAAGCACGTAGTAAAATGCTCTGCACACATTAAATACTCCATAAATACGATCGACTGACTGTCCAGACTGTAAGTGCCTTGTGGGAAGTGAAAATGTCTACAAACTCTGTTATATTGTACTCTCTCAAGCATTTAGTACAGTGCTCTGCACTCAGTAAGTACTCAATAAATACCATTGATTATTACACCAAGTTGACTGAAAGCTCCTCCTAGACAAGGATTGTATCTCCTACTTCTTTTGTGCTCTCCCAAGTGCTCAGTACAGTGATCTACACAAAGTAGACTGGAAATGTCTTGAGAACAGGGATCAAGTCTTCTACCTGTATTGTGCACTCCCAAAAGTTCTGTACAGAACTCTGCACGAGTAGACTGGAAACACCTTGAGGGCAGGGATCAGGTCTTCTACTGCTATTTTGCTCTCCCAAATGCTCAATCCAGTGCTCTGCTCATGGGTTCCCCATACCCATGCCAGATTGTTTGTTTGATTGATTGATGGAGTCATCCTTCATCCCACACTGCAGGAACAAACTGTGAGATCCTCCTTCTCCCCTCTTCTCTGCTGCTCCTTTTCCCCTTCACTGCTGCCCTTGAAGCCCCCACAACCCTTGGCTCTGACCTTGCAGTCTCCATTCCAGTTCTGGAACCAGGCCCTGTGTCATGGAAACACTCCAGTTTACTGTGTTTTTGTGTAGTGTTTTGCACTTTGGAATGATTGACCAGGGCTATCTCGAGAGAGTTCCAGGCTCCTTTTGTTTCTTTATAGTTCCAATGACTTCCTCCCTGTCTGCCTCCTCGAAACTCTCAGGACTCCTGCTCACTGCATGTTGCTGTATTGGAGAAGGCATCTCATTTTCAGCTATCGCGCTCATCTCCACAATGCACTTCTTGACTGGCAAACTGGAGTGGAGAATGGAGGGTACCATCTGGATAATTCAGGATAGAAAATGCATTCTTGTCACTACACGGAGCATTTTTGGGCAAGCATTACAGTGGCACAAATGAATTGAACCATCAGTGGGCTGTGCACTGTATTAAGCACTTGGAAGAGCACATTAGAACAAGACAAGGCCCCTGCCCTCAGGAGCTTACAGTCTTACCTCAAATCTGCACTTCATTGGCAAAGCTCTGTCCTCACGTCTGGATTAGCGGAAAGTGGAAATCATCCTAGTTCTCCCCTCTCAGAAGTTTAACAGGTGAGCTTTTCCATATATCTTCCATAACTCCTCTCAGCAACCAGCCAGTCTCTGCCAAAGGTTATTAATCAATCAATCAATCAATCGATGGTATTTATTGAGGTCTTACTGCATTAAGTGCTTGGGAGAGTACAGTCCGACAGAGTTGATAGACATGTTCCCTGCTCACAAAGAGTTTATAGTATAGAGAGGAGCTCACAATCTAGAGACTGTCATTAATTTATTACACTAGAGAATGAGTGTTTAATAGTCCAATCAGTGATATTTTTAAAAATTAGACTGTCACATATAACTATTGAAAAGAAAACAAAGTTTCAAATGTTGAAAAATAATCTTTCAGTGTTATGTGAGAGAACTTGAAGAACATATATTCTGCAACTCAAGAACTACATCCCTACTTATATACACTCTCTCTGTATTTATAAAAATTAAGCCCTTTTATTCTCTCTTCAGAAATAGTCAAAGGTTTGTAAATTACAAATTGCACTGATTTAAAGAATTGGTACTTTAAAAGGACAACAATTTATCATTTATTCCCTGTTCAGAAATGTTCATTTGGCATCTAAATAGTTAGCTTGCAGGAGATAACGGGGGATTGGCTATCCCCTATGCTGTAAAACATAAATTCCCTCTTAATTATGGCAAAATAACATGCATATAAAAGGAAAATAACATTATAATCAGAATATAATCTGGGATGTTTCACAACAAAAGTCAGAGACGTAAATTTACAAAAGAACCAGTAATATATTTAAGAAGGACTACATTATTCTTGAGACTCAACCAAGAGCATGTGTCCTGGGAACCCACCGAAAAACATAGCAAAAGCAAGTTGTCTTTGCTAATTCATAGAAGAGTTCTGGCAATGAAACAGGGCAGAACAGTGGAATGAATTCAGTACTGCGGGAAGAGGCACATAATCCTCTGGTCAGGATTATAATAATGTTGGTATTTGTTAAGTGCTTACTATGTGCAGAACACTGTTCTAAGCACTGGGGGAGGTACAGGGTAATCAGGTTGTCCCATGTGAGGCTCACAGTTAATCCCCATTTTACATATGAGGTAGTTGAGGCATAGAGATGGTAAGTGACTTGCTCACAGTCACACAGCTGACAAGTGGCAGAGCTGGGAGTCGAACTCATGACCTCTGACTCCGAAGCCCACGCTCTTTTCCACGCTCTTTTCCATGCTGCTTCCTTATGCTCCAGAGTTCCTTGTCTGATTCTCACTGTAGGTAAGTAAATGTTGCTAAATATTTTTGAAAAAGGAGTAGGCAGCATAGGCTAGTGGAAAGAACTCAGGACTGGAAGTCAGGAGACCTGGGTTCTAGTCCCAGCTCTGCCACTGGAATGCTGGGTGACCTTGGACAAGTCACTTAACCTCTCTGGGCCTCAGTTTTCTCATCTGTAAAATAGGGAAATGATACCTACTCTCCCTTCCTCTTAGAATGTGTGGAACAGGGATTGTGTCCGATCCGATTATTCTGTACCTTCCCACTGCTTGGCAAAATGTTAAATCCTTAATCAATACTATCAATACAGTAACTTTAATCTGCCACTCTGGAAGAAATCTGCTCCTAAGAGCAAAAAAAAAGCTCCCCTCAGTACTTCTTTCCTGAAACAACCTTGTAATCTCTCTTCTCGACTCACAGTAGCACTGGAAAAAACCACCAGAAGGAAGTTGAGTTTGGCCGAATGGACTACAGGAAGGGCAGATACTTGGATTTCATCCCTCAAAATGGAGGCGTCTGAGTATCTGGCAATCCAATATTGCTTGGGTTTACTGTATAGTCCCACACTGTACACCTCCTCATTGTACATCCCCACACTGCACACCCTCATATTGCTCACCCCCACAATGACCATGCTTACACTGCCCCCCGTCTGCTTCACACACACACTGCACACCTCCACACTGTGCACCCTCACACTGCACCCCCTCACAGTGTTCACCTCTACACTGCCCACCCTCACACTGCACACTCTCACACTGTATACAGCCAGTCATGAGGACCCAGAAGGTGCCTCGATGGTCCCTAACAATATTGGTTGACTAAATAAAACCCCTCTTATTCATGGTTCTAATGACTATGGAAATGTGCTAAAAGCCCCATTTGATCGCTTCTATAACTGATTTATGTGGTCAATCATCACCTAGCGCAGTGTGTATGTTTGGAGCATTACTAGCCTTCCACATATAACAGGGCAGGGCTCATCTGCCTCTTCCTCTCTGGAATCAAGCCACAATCCCCAAAGGCCAAGAGGCCTGCAAACCTGGAAAAGAGCCTTTGCGTAGGCAGGGAACAGGGCACAATAGCGGCATTTTCCTGTTGCTCTGGTTTTGAATATAGTGTCCACTTTGGGTATAGAAAGGATAGACCTCTCTTCCCTTAGCCGAGCCAGCTCTCGATGCTGGGCCTGGGGGCTGCTGGGCCTTAGGCAGGTGGGGAATGAGGGTTGGTGAGGTGTTGCATCAGTGGAAGCGTGAGACACTTGGCAAAGGTTCATGACCTCTGCCACATACCTCTCTCTCTCATTCAACCCACATATTCAAACCATCACTAAATCCTGTCTGTTCCACCTTCACAACATTGCTAAAATCCACCCCTTCCTCTTCAACCAAACTGCTACCACATTAATATAATCACTTATCCTATCCTAACCTGGATTACTGAATAATAGTAATAATGGTATTTGTTAAGTGCTTACTATGTCCCAGGCACTGTACTAAGCACTTGGGTGGATACCAGCAAATCAGGTTAGACACAGTCCCTGTCCTACATAGGGCTCACAGTCTTAATCTCCCTTTTACAGATGAGATAACTGAAGCACAGAGAAGTGAAGTGACTTGCCCAAGTGGCAGAGCCAGAATTAGAACCCATGACCTTCTGATTCTCAGGCCCATGCTATATACACTATGTCATGCTGCTTCTCCATCAGCGTCCTGATATCAGAGTCTCCTGTGTCAACCTCCCTGCTGACTGCCCAGCCTCCTGTCTCTCCCCACTCCAGTCCATTCTTCACTTTGCTGCCTGGATCATTCTTCTATTAAAACATTCAGGACTTATTTCCCCACTCCTCAAGAAACTCCAGTGGTTGCCCATCTACCTCCGCATCAAACAAAAAACTCTTCATAATTGTCTTTAAAACAGTCGATCATCTTGCCCCCTCCTACCTCACCTCACTAACTCTCCTGTTACAACCCCACGCAGCACAATTCGTTCCTGTAGTGCCAACCTTTTCACTGTACCTCAGTCTCATCTATCTCACCAATGACCCCTTTCCCACGTCCTGCCTCTGGCCTGGAACACTGTCCCTCCTCAAATCCGACAATTACTCTCGCCCCCTTCAGAGCTTTATTGAAGGCATATCTCCAAGAGGCCTTCCCTAAGCCCTCCTTTCCTCTTCTCCCGTTCCCTTCTGCGTCACCCTGCCTTGCTCCCTTTATTCACTCCCTTTCCCAGTCTTACAGCATTTATGTACATACCTGTCATTTATTTATTTATATTAATGTCTCCCTCCCCCTCTAGACTGTAAGCTTATTGTGGGCAGGGACTGTGTCTGTTTATTGTTGTGCTGTACTTTCCCATGCACCGAATACAGTGCTCTGCACATAGTGAGAGCTCAATAAATACTGAATGAATGAGTTGATGATGATTTGACAATACCTCAGAAAGCAAAGAGGAGTAGGATCTAACAAGAATGATAAGTGGGACATTTGGTAAGTGCTTACTATGTGCCAAGCACTTTTCTAAGCACTGTGGTAGTTACAAGATAATCAAAAAATCACCTCCTCTAAGAGGCGTTCCCAGACTGAGCTCCTCTTCCCCCTCTACTCCCTCTGCCACCCCCTTTACCTCTCCGCAGCTAAAGCCTCATTTTCCCCTTTTCCCTCTGCTCCTCCACCTCTCCCTTCCCATCCCCACAGCACTGTACTCGTCCGCTCAACTGTATATATTTTCGTTACCCTATTTATTTTGTTAATGAATTGTACATCGCCTTGATTCTATTTAGTTGCCATTGTTTTTACGAGATGTTCTTCCCCCTGACGCTGTTTATTGCCATTGTTCTTGTCTGTCCGTCTCCCCCGATTAGACCGTAAGCCCGTCAAACGGCAGGGACCGTCTCTATCTGTTGCCGACTTGTTCATCCCAAGCGCTTAGTACAGTGCTCTGCACATAGTAAGCGCTCAATAAATACTATTGAATGAATGAATGAAAGGTCAGACACAGTATCCTAAATGAGGTGCAAAGCCTTAAGAGAGAAATTAAGAGTTACAGATGAGGAAACTGAGGCCTGGAGAATTTAAGTGACCTGTCCAAGGTCACACAGGCAGCAAGTGGTGGAGTTGCGATTAGAGCTCAGGACTCTGAATCCCAATCTTGTGCTCTTTCCTTAAACTACCCCACTAGACTGTAAGCTTGTTATGGGCAGGGAATGTGACCACTAATTCTCTTGCATTGTACCCTCCCAAGCGCTTGGTACAGTGCCCTGCACATAGTAAGCACTCAGTAGATATCAATGATCAACTGATTGATTGACTGATTTCCTATAGGCCACGTTGCTTCCTACAGGTGTATTCTTTCCCAGTGCTTAGAACAGTGCTCTGAACCCAGGAAGTGTTTAATAAATATTATTACCCACTACTATTACTGGAACTTGACCTGTCATTCTTCCAAGTCTCTCTGCTGGTTCTCCTTCAGGCAGGCCACAGGCAGGAGGTCGCTGCTAAGTTTGATATAATGCTGTCTTCACAACCCAGAGTGAATAGAGTCGTCTGGAGAGAAAGTTCCCGGTTATGGATTACCTATAAAAAGAATAAAGGAGATGAACACAGCGGGTTTTTCATTGCTGTAAACAAATAATTTGTGCACGTGCTCTGCCCCCAGACCACAAATACAGAGGCAAACCCTGCCACAGCCACAGCTGGCGGGCCCCTCCATAGATCACGATGCCGGAGGGGCGGGGAGGGTTGGGGGTAATGAAGATTCCCCGATAAAGATCACAATATGACAGTTTTCCTTTCTCACTGGCGGCTGAACAGCCAGAAGACTGTTTTCTGTGGCCGGGCTTGCTATCGATTGGCTTCTGTCCTGTCAGTGATGCAGTTAATGGGAATTCCACAGGCAAATAAAAGCTACATTTTGTCTTCATTTTCATCTGAAATATGAGCTGGTCCTTTGTGCTCTAGACAGTCATTTATTACTCATTTTCCTTTATTGATGTTTATGAGCTAAAGCATAAAATGATTCTCAAATGCAGTTTAATTGAGGCAGCAGTTGACACGGTGACCAGGAATCCTCTGCCCCGTCGCCTGGGTGAAGTCCATGAATCAAACTTGGCTCTCCCTCCGTTGGCCTCGTAGGTGGCCAGCGCGCGGTAGAACGCAGCTTCAAAAAGCAACTGCATGGACGGCTATGTGGTTTTCTAGGTGACGAGGGGCAGAAATCAATCAATCAAAGGTATTTATAGAGCGTTTACTGTGGGTAGAGCACTGTCCTAAGCACATGGGAGAGTACAATATAATGTCCAAAGTCCTTAGGATCCCCCGGTGTCGTCACAAATGATTCTAACTGCAGCAGGAACTCGGGGCCCGGAGAGACTTCCCCTGAGAGGCTGCTTCCTTTGGGCGGGTTTCTCCTACTCCCTTTTTGAACTGCATTCTCCAGTTTGGAACGGGGAGACCTAGAGGAATCCCCTCCCTCCCCGCTCCTCCCTCTCCCCATTCATCCACCCCAGGCCCACGAACCATTCACAAAGCAGGGAGGGTGATCCCTTGTGTGGGAAAGTCTTTTTTTTTGCAGTTATTAACTCATAAGCTACAGTAGATCTCATCTCATTTCCACAGCAGCTGAGTTCTCCTCGTCCACATCTCCCCGGAGACTCCTGTAGGCTCCATTATTAGAATCATAAATAATATGTGCTAATGAGATATGAATTGATTATGGTGGAGAAGCTGACGTTTCCATTCATCATTCTAAATGATGTTTAACAGTGGATTACCAGCTAGTAATTCCTCCGATATGGGATTTAATAAAAGAGCAGGGCTGCTTCGGCAGGCTAGCTCAAGGAGACGGCAATAAATCTGCTCAATTACTGTATTACCAATCCGTTTTTCACTACTAAGGATATTATTATTTCATTTAGACTTGTTCATGCATCATAGATTATTTTATTTCAGTCAGTCAATGCGAGCTGCCGCCGTATTTTATTCGCTGAGCTGCCGAGCGCGGGGCTGTGATTCAGGCTGGGGCCCTGGGCCGACCAGGCCTCGGGTAGAGAGACGAGAGGTGAGAGCTCCTCTGGCGGTGGGTGGGCTGGAGATGGGGCGAGATTTCCACAATTGCGCCACGGGCATTTGACTTTCGACCTAATTTACTTCACTTATCTGCAAAGTCTCCACCCAAGTATGAGGCCCAAGAAACCGATCAATTGAAACAAAATTGTTGGATCCTCTAAGATGATTTGTGCTTTACCCCAGTTCCGGAGTCTGCTGTGAATTATTAGATCACCAGGGAGGAGCGCTTGAGACTGGGGAATTCGATTGGGTGGGGCTGCAGCCCTGGCTGTGCCTGGACGGAGCATGTACAGTTTTCTGTTGGAAGAGGACCAGAGTAAAAGTCGTTTTTAGGTGGAGCATGGACACGCGATCTGTCACCTGGTTATGATGATGATGATCATACTGATGATGATGATAGCATTTGTTAAGTGCTTAACTGAGGCTGATTGCTGGGGTAAATGTGAGCCCCATGTTTAAGACTGTGAACCCCTTATGGGGCAGGGACTGTGTCCAACCTGATTTACTTGTATCCACCCCAGCGCTTAGTACAGTGCCTGGCCCGTAGTAAGAGCTTAACAAATAACACAATTTTTATTATTTTTATCATTATTATAAGCCAATACGATAGGATGCAGTCTCTGTCCCACGTGGGACTCACAGTCTAAAGGGGAGAATGAATATTTTATTCCCCTTTTACAGAGGGAGAAACTTAGTCCCAGAGAAGGTAAGAGACTTGTCCAAGTTCACAGAACAGGCCAGGGACAGAGCCGTTACTAGAACCCAGCACTCTTAACTCCCAGCCCTGAGCTCTTTCCTCAAAGCCACTCCACCTCCCTAGGCCACCGGCTTTTTCTGATTCATTCCCTCAGTCACACCATCTGTGTAGTGTAACTACCGAAACCATTTTGTTATAACTGTTGATGGCATTTAAGCACTTGTTCTGTGCCAAGCCCTGTGCTAATTCCCCAAACTAGCTGTTCTCCTTTCAAATGCCAGCAAACTCCCCAGGCGTTAGATGCCTGTCAGATGGTCTCCCGGGCCAATAAAAATATCAGCACCAGAGCCATGACTCCAGCGGTCAAGGCCTTGCTCCTAGTCCAGGTCATGGTTGGATGGGGCACAACTCTTGGTCGAATGCCCATTTAGTGTCCCTCCTCACATCTCCTCTGGGAAATCACCAAAAGGACTGTCCCCAGAGAGTAGCCAGCGCTCAGTGAAAATAATCTCTGGGAAAAGTGCTCTGCCAGAGCAGATAGGGAGGGTCCCTGTAAGGGGCAGGGAAAGCCTGATTGAAGACAGGAAGTGGAGGAGCAGAGAGTGGGCAGCAGTGGACCGCCGAGAGAAGGGAGGATGGTCAGCAATGAGCAGAAGGAAGAGAGCAGAGAGCCGACGGTGGCAAGCAGTAATAGGGGAACAACTTGCAGCAGCAGAAGCCACAAAAATAACAGCCGCAGATGAAGCAGCAGCAGCATCAAGAGATAATGCAGCAGCAGAAGTAACAGTAGATGATGGGAAGCAGCGTAGGGGAACATCCTGCAAAAGCAGCAGCATCGGCAGCCGCAGATGAAGCAGTAGCAGTAACAGCAACTTCAGAAACAGCCGCAGAAGAAGCGGCAGTTGCAGATGAAGCAGCAGCAGCCACAGATGAAACCACAGCAGAAGCTGCAGTAGAATCTGCAGCGACCGCAGCAGAAGTAGCAGGCAATGCTGGGAAACAGTGGTAGGGGAATAGCTGTCAGCAGCAGCAGCTGTTACAGATGATGAATTTGAAACCATTTGGAACCCGATAAATCAGTTATTTACTATTATTATTGTTATAATTATGATTATATGCTTACAACGTGCCAAGCATTGCACTAAGCAGTGTGGCAGATAGAAGATTATCAGGTTGGACACAGTATCTGACCCACATGGAGCTCACAGTCTTAGTAAGAGGGAATAGGATTTCATATCAATTTTACACATGAGAAAACTGAGGCACAGAGACGTTAAGTGAATTGTCCAAGGTCACCCAGGAAGTCAGTGGCAGAGTAACCTTTTAGTCCAATCTTTGGTCCCAAAGTGTGACTGGCAAGGAGTGGCAGGAGAGTAGACTCATCCCAGTAACCTCCAGGAGCCTCCCACAGACCCTTAGGAAAGAGAACTCACAATAGCTTCCCTAGGCACTCTGACCAGCAACTTTTGAGCTAGCCCAACTCAATCCCTCATGAACCTGTCACAGCTGGGCAGCAAAAATCAAGATGTACAGTATTACTGGGCAAAGCCAAATCAATAGCAGAGTTATTGGAGATTAAAGAAAAACCAATAATTCTGCAGGGAACCAGAATGATAATGATGGCTATAAACAATATTTAGATGGCAGGATAATTTGGCATTTTCTCCCACAGTTCCGACTGCCTTAATAACTGCTACATTCGCTTTTTCTGCCATCATTTTTCATGACGACTTAAATTTGATTACAACATTTTGTATTTTGCTTATGCTATAGCAGCCCAGCTGGCTACCAGCAGAGGTATGTGAGGGTGGGGCCAATGGTCCAGGGTCAGAAGTTATCTGCCAATTGGCCTCATAATAATAATAATAATAATTATAATAATAATGTGTGGTATGTGTTAAGTCCTCACTATGTGCCAGGCACTGTTCTAAGTGCTGGGGTAGATAAAAGCAAATCAGGTTAGATGCAGTCCCTGTCTCACTTAGGGTTCACAGTCTTTATCCCAATTTTTACAGATGAGGGCACTGAGGCACAGAGAAGTTAAGTGATTTGTCCAAGGTCACACAGCAGTCAAGTGGCAGATCTGGGATTAGAACCCAGTGTCTCAATCACATTGCTCGGGATTGCAGCTCCCTGAACCAACTGGCAGCCAGGGGCTGCTCCATCCCAGACTCCTGCTCCTGCAGAGGACACTCCCCTACTTAATTTTCCTGGACCTCAATTAACTCATCTGTAAAATGGGGATTAAGTCTGTGAGTCCCACGTTGATCATGGACTGGGTCCATGTAAGCTTTTAGGGAGAAGGAAAGTGTCTGTTTATTGTTGTACTGTACTCTCCCAAACAGTTAGTACAGTGCTCCACACACAGTAAATGCTCAATAAATATGATTAAATAAACAACTGAATGAAACCTAGGGCTTATAATAAGCTCCGGTATATATAATCTGGCACACAGTAAACACTTAACAAATATGGTTTAAAAAAAAACAAACAAGCGAAAAAACCCCAAACAAACCCACAGGAGTTCTGGAGTTCTGTAGGCTCCACCCAATCCTGCCCTGGCATGCAGCATATTGGCATGCAGGTGTGAGTTTAGTTCAAAACATCCTGAGTTTGATCCAGTTTCTCTGATCCGACTGCTGCCAAAATTACTCTGAATGGAGGAAGTTCTCTCCCTCAGTGAAGACCAACCTAAAGAATGCAAGCCCCTCAACCACCTCAATCAAACAATCAAACCAACCCCAGATTTCCTGTTTGCATGTGTCCCACTTGTCTCTCTGGACCTTTCTGTGTTCCTTGCTGGCCTGACTTTTCCAGCTTGGAAAAGATGCTTTCTCTCTCTGGTCACCTCTCCGCATCATCTATGCAAATGGCTCTGTGACCTTTGGACATTTGATATTTACCCCACTCCCAACCCTACAGCACTTATGTACATAGTTTTAAATTATATATTATGTTAGTTTATTTATGTTAATGAGTGTCACCCCTTCTAGACTTTGAACCCATCATGGTCAGGGACCGTATCTACTAATTCTGTTGAACTATAATCTCCCAAGCAGTTGGTAGAGTGCTCCGCACATAGTAAGTACTCAATAAATACCATTGATTGATGCTCATTCAAAGCCATTAGCAATTTAAAATGGTAAATAACTATGTGCAGAGCACTGAACTGGGTGCCAGCTGTGTGTAGAGCACTATACCAACCACCAGCTGTGCACAGATCATTCTACTGAGCACCTACTTTATAGAATGCTGTAACGAGCACATGGGTGCAAAGCATTGGACTGAGCACCTAGTGTACATCAAATGCTGCACCGAACACTTAATGTGGGCTGAGCACTCTCCTGGACCCCTGGGAGCATAAAATAAAAGTAGCGGACCCAGTCCCTACCCCTGAAGGTGGCCAGTAGGTCATCCTTGTGGGTTGCAGATGGAACTACCTTGACTGTCTGTGTTGAAGTGCAAGTCTGGAGTCTCCACCGAGCTCTGTCTCCCCATCTCAGCTGGGATCTGGGTGGCAGCAAGGTGCCTGGAGGAAGAAGGAGTGGAGGAAGAAAAGCATCAGGATCTCACTTCTGGTCTGCCCCCTCAGCTGCCCTTGCCCTCCCTGCTCCATTCTTGGTGATAAGCCCTCTGAGCAGGATTTTTGGGAAGGAAAGAGGATTGGGGAGGGTTCTTTTGTTTTGGGTTTTAAGGAGGCTCATTGAACCCCAGCTCCTCTGAGACTGAAGATCTCCAACGTGACTCTCCCATGACTAGCGCTGAGTCACTGGAATCTTGCTCATCTAATCACAGTCTTCAGTGGGCATATGCAGTTGCTGCTTCGCTGGTGGGAGTTGGTTTGAAGGGGAATCAGATGGAATAATTACTGCAAACTTCTATATTTCACAGCTATGGAAAGACAGACTCCCCAAACCTGCTCACTACCCTAATATACCCTTCCAAGTGTGCCAATATAAACCCCACAGGGTAAATCAATATATAATTCAGAGTTAAAATGCGTGTGATTTTCGATCTTTACCAGTGGTTAATGCTTTCCATTTGTTAAAAAATTCTGTAATGGTTATGACTCCAATAATCTGGTTTTCCCTTCAGTAAATATTTTCAAGGGCGATGGTGCTTACCCTAATATGTATATAACAGTTGCCATATTAACAGGCATTTATAATTAGCACTTTATGAGTTCATGAGTAAGAAAAATAATATTTATCATAGCTAAGTGGCTGTAGAAGATTTTCCTACCCTAATTAATTTTTTGCATTAATACAATTAATGCAAGTTCAGATGGCTGACGGAATCAATTAGTAAGTAAAATGTTGATTTTTTTCTGCGTAGCAAACACTGCAAGCTTTCAAAATCTAATTCCCCTGATGGGTGGGGAAAGAGAGATGTTTTAGTGAGATTTTTCCCTGTACTACTTTCAAAGTAACTCTGGGCTGGAATTCTTAGAATGAAAGGTGATCTGGGAAGAGAGAACTGGGCCTAAAACAGTTCTAATTTACCAACCACTCAGTAATATTTACCAAGCAGCCACTGTGCTCAGAGCACTGGACTAAGCCCTTGGGAGAGTTCAGTGCGCTTGGAATAAATAATCCCTGCCCTCAAGGAGCAAACAGTTTAGTTGTTTGCATAGTGTCGTGTTGAACACTTGGGAGAGTACAGTAGTCTGTAGACACAGTCCATGCCCTAAAGTAGCTGACAGTCTCTTATGTGCCGAGCACTGCACTATGTGCTTGGGAGGGTACGATAGAGTTAGAAGGCGCACAATATCTGCTTCAAGGTGCTTACGGTCTAGTGGGAGAGACAGACGTTATAATGAATAAGCAGTGGGGGAAAGAATTGCTGAGCGAAGACTTTAGGAAAATTAGGCCCTAGATTCGGCCCTGGGGTCCTCCAGCATAAAAGCTGGTCCGGGGGGCGAGGGTATGGGAAGGGCCCGGGCAGGGCAGTAACTCGGCGCACACAGGTGAAGACTAGTGCCCGTGCACAAGTAGGTGGGTGAGGCCCGGGTGACCGCTTTGTTGGCCCTGGAGGTAGCCAGCGGCAGCAGCTGCCGCGGACAGGCCGGACGGGGCGTTTCTCCCTGCTCCGAGGCAGGGCAGTCGTGCGCGGCCGGCGGGAGCTGTCAACGGGGCTGATTAATGACCTCCGTGAGACACGTCCAACCACATTAGAGTTCCATGTATCTACCAGAGTCCACACGGACTGGGCTTTGTTCTAAGAGGAAATGGTGTCAGCAGGCACCGGCGTTTACCCATAAAAAGATAAAGATTTACTGTCATCATAGGCGAGATTAAAGTGCACAATGCTGACATTGATTTTTACCAAAAATTCACATTTTGGGAAAACTCATTCCAGGGGCGACTGAGATATGATCAGCTTATTTGGAGAAGGATAATATGGAATCTTCTCTCGAATGAACTTTGAAAGAAGTAAATTGTAAATATTGATTTCTGAAATGAACTGTCAATCTCAGTTGGTAAGATTATTCCTATCATCTTGTTGCGACGATGAATTCAAAACTGCTGACAAAGTGGAGTGTATAGGATTTCTGTTAAGAGCAGTCAAGGGGCTTTACTCAGGACCGCCAAGTAATAGTTGTTCAATTTTATCAGATAACGGCTGAGATCTCATCAGGAGTGAAAAATGAAATGAACTGTGACTCTGAATCAGGATCTCCACTCTTATCCCAGACAAAAATCATCAAACAGCAGAGCAGGGTTTTATATTATTGCAGGTCACTTCATTATTGGACAGCACAGAACGTGAATTGCTGTGAACAGGGCTGACTTTCCTGTTGAACCCCGGGGTCAACGTTGAGGGCCAGTGTGATGGGCTAGCCACATGTTAGGGAGGTTATCCTATTACCACTTAAGAGGTATATTGAAAGATAGCAAATCTCAGCCACTTGCTTTCCTGCCTTGAATCCTTTTTTTTTTATTGTACATGGGCTATCCATTATTACCTGTGGTGGAATAAATATAATTCATCTTTTCCAGTAAATGTTCTCACTGGTCTCCACTAATTCACCTGCTCCTTCTATCAAGGAGAGGACAGAGGGGTCCAGCCCCAGTTCCGCACGAACGACTGGCTCCTGGGTCTGGCTGAAGGCATGAAGTGGGCAGAGAAGTGCTTTGGGGATGAGCTGGATAGATTCTATTGAGATTCGGTAGGAGGACGGTCTCAGACTTGGGGGGGCAGGTAGGTCTTCAGGGGGTGCAAGTGAGGCTACCAGTCTCAGAAGGCACAGGAGACAACTAGCCAGACCAGACTGGGGGGGAGGATAGGCCCTTCCTTTCATTCATTCATTCAATTATGTTTATTGAGCACTTATGATGTGCAGAGTGCTATAATAATAATAATAATAATTTGTTAAGTGCTTACTATGTGCCAGGCATTGTTCTAAGCACTGGGGGAGATACAAGGTTATCAGGTTGTCCCAGGTGGGGCTCTTAATCCCCCTTTTACAGATAAGGTAACAGGCACAGAGAAGTTAAGTGATTTGCCCAAAGTCACAGAGCTGACATGTGGTGGAGCTGGGATTAGAACTCCCGACAGCCCACATCATAGAGAAGCCGTTGCACTTGTCCCTGAAACCGCCAATGAGACGATGCCTGTTTCCAGTAAGTAATTTTTTTTTAAATCATATTTGTTTAGCTCACTATTCTAAGGGCTGGCGTAGATACAAGATCATCAGGATGGATACAGTTCCTGTCCCACATAGGGCTCCCGATCTTAATCTCCATTTTACAGCTGAAGTAAGTGAGAAATAGAGAAGTGACTTGCCCAGTGTCACACAGCAGACAAGAGCCAGAGCCAGAATTAGAACCCAGGTCCTCTGACTTCCAGACCTGTGCTTTTTCCAGTAGGCCATGTAAGCCACTTAAGATTAATTTGTGGTTCACTCCTCTCCCTTCCCTGATGATCCCTAGGACTTGAGTTCTGATTTTTTTATTCCATTTTCTCTCTTTTCCTTCACCAAAGCCTCTCTTCCTCTGGTCCTCTCTTGGTGGGTTCAGTTTCGGCTCTGCTTTAATCTTCTCCCCAGTTGCTTTGCTTTGTATTTTGGAGTCTTCACGCTGACATGGCACCCCTTCACTTGCCTAATTTTACGAACTGTTCAGCTATACCCTTATTCACCATTTTCTTTTAATTATGTACTCTTGTTAACCTTCTTCAGCATTCAAAGCTACAGATTACAATTGACACATGGTATTAATTAAAACACGTCATTTATGACATTGGAGCTGGAAATTAATGTGACAACACAGTTGCAAGGGTGTGCCTAATTGTCTTTTGGTAATAGAAAGATTGACACCCTGGCTACAGCATTAGAACCTGGAGACATTGGTAAAGAACCAATCCCTCTGAAAGACATCATAGGTGAGATGGAAGCCAAGCCCCCCAACCACAGGGACCAGGCTGGGCAGGAGTGGTGAGGGGTGCATAAGAGAAGGGTAATATAATTGTGGTATTTGTTAAATGCTAATTATGTGCAAGCATAAGTGCTAAGTGCTGGAGTAGATAAATGATAATCAGGTCCCTACGGGGCTCATAGTCTAAGTAAGGGGAGAACAAGGATTGAATCCCCATTTTCGGTTGAGGGAATTGATGAGAATTGAAGTGACTTGCCCAAGGTCACGTAGCAGGAATGTGGTGGAGCTGGGATTAGAACTCAGGTCCTCTGGATCCCAAGCCTGTGCTTTTTCCACTAGGCCACACTGCTTCTGTGGTGCTCCTTCTTGGCTACTGCGGGCTTCTGGTCCTGTGGATTCCCCCAGAGATGTCTGGTTTAACCAATCTCTCTGCTAGCTCCCAGTCTGAAGAGAGTTTTGCCCCTGCACCCACAAACTACTGTACTACTACTACTACTAATAATGTTGGTATTTGTTAAGCGCTTACGATGTGCAGAGCACTGTTCTAAGCGCTGGGGTAGATACAGGGTGATCAGGTTGTCCCCCGTGGGGCTCACAGTTTTAATCCCCATTTTACAGATGAGGTAACTGAGGCACAGAGAAGTTAAGTGACTTGCCCACAGTCACACAGCTGACAAGTGGCAGAGTACTACTGTTAGGGCAGAGGCAGCAAAGCAGAGAAAAGCAAATGGTGTCAACACTGAAAGGGAAGTCGGAAGACTCGGGTTCTAATCCTGACTTCACTACTTGTTTGGGGTGCGAACTTGGGCAAGCCACTTAACTTTTCTGTGCCTGTTTCCTCATCTTTAAAATGGGGATTTGAAACCTGTTTTTCCTCACCTTTATATTGTGTGGTATAGGGACTGTGTCTGACCTGATTATCTTATTTCTATGCCAGTGCTTGACACATTGTGAGTGCTTGACAAATACCATAATTATTAATATTGTGTGTTGAGCTTGCCCAGGTTCCTGGGGAGGAGAGGAAAAAATAAGGCAAAAGAAAGCACTCCACCATTTTCTCCTCGATTTTCCAACCACAAGGAACTTTTCAAGTGGCTGGCTCAATTTCTGCCATCTTCAAGTATTTGGCTTTTGACTTTTGACTGCTTAACTTTGGCATGTTAGGTTAGACCACGAGGCACCAGGATTGTACCAAAGGACTGGCCCAATGCCAAAAGTGTTGATTTCGGTATTCAGCTTCAAATACCCCCTTATAACCGATCACCTCCTCTGGGAAGCCTTCACACCTCCCCAACTGTGTCAACACAATGTCCCTTTTAACACTCAGGCAGTTTATTCCTAACTCCAACATTGATGTATCTGTGTGAATTCTTATTTTTATTTTTGCACATTTTATTATTTATTCAGCTATTTCATCCTGATGTACAACATCCTTATTCTTCCTTCTCCCACTGATTTACATTTGTTTCCTGTCTAAACTGTAAGTATGTTGTGAGCAGGGAATGTGTCTATCAGCTCTGCTATATTGTGCTCTCCCAAGCGCTGAGTATAGTGCTCTGCACACGGCAAGTCATCAATAAATGTTTGATTTGATTGTAAGTTCCTCAAGGCAGGGCACTGATTCTGCTGTCCTATCCAAAATGCTTAGTAAAGGATTCTTCATGAAGACAGTCATCTACGCAACCCAATTTTCGGTGAAAACAGGCATTTCCCAGAATCTGACTATCACTGGGGAGCAAAGATGATGGTTTATTTCCTCACTGCAATTCTTCGCTGATCTTTCCCTGGTAGCTGGTCAATTCTTTAATCTAAAAACCGGATGCTGGCAGCTGCAAGCATGGTGGATATAATCAGCCTTGATCCCATGGGTTAGAGCTCCCCACATTGACACGTGGCAGAGAGGAGACGATCGGCTCTTAGGTTTGGGCTGATGAGACGGACATGCCCTCAAAATAGAGGGAGAGGATTTAGAACAACTGTGAGCATCTTGCTTGTAAAAATCTTTCTCTCGTGCTCTTCCTCTAATGCTTTGGTCACTGTTGACTTGAGAATAGTCTCAGAAATTCTGATCAGTGACCTCAGGATACACTCATTCTCCCTACCAGACATCCCAGAGTGTGTAAACCTGGGCCTTGGGATGTTGGGAGAGAGAGGGTAGGGGTGGCTCATCCTCACTGCTGCTAACATAACTTCAGCACAGAGCCTACTGGCAATTGCACAGTCCTTTCCCTTCCTCACAGTTGGTGTCTGAATGATGCTCACCTGAATGATCAGGGGCCAGGAAAGTGCTCATCAGGCATTTTCATGGGCACAGAGTACAGGCATGCGAATGCCTAAGGGACTCTCTACCAATCATGGATTCAGTCTCGCCCACAGCAGGTTTGAAACGAAGGTGACTCGAGACCACAATCAATCAAGGGTATTTATTGAGCACTTACTGTGTGCAGAACACTGTACTAAGCACTTGAGAGACAACCAGACAGTATAGTTGATAGACATGATCCCTGGCCCCACAACTCTCAATCTTCCTATTTCTCCAGCCCCTTTGACTAGGGTCAGGACTGGGACTGTCCCCAACCAGCCAAGAATGTACAGGAAAGATTTCTACCTTTTTTCATATTCCTCTGATGAAACAGACTTTCAGGGTGTCCTCTGCTGAGATATAGGGGTCTGCTTTGCTGACTCTTCTGTTCTCTTTGTGCTTCGGGCATCTTTTGCTCAGTGATTTTCTTCCCAGAGTGCACCACCATGAACACTCGTTCATGGCTTCTAAGTTTGGTCCTGGCCTTTCTGGATGCTTCTGCAGAGGCTCATGGTCTCTTTGGATGGCAATTCTACCATCTGAGGAGCAGGAGTGCAGCCCCCTGCCCACCGCCCCCTACCACTCGGGTCATGTGGTCCAGCTGCAATAGGTGTGCTACCTGAGAGAATGGGAGAGGCAAGTGAGAATGGGCATTTTCATACTTTTCACAGTCACATGTTTATGCTGCAGCATCCCATAAGGGGAAACCTGGTCGAGTTCCAGAGTGGGTGGGCACAAAACCCTCTCGACCTCCTGCTCTCTGCACTGGTACACTCCTGCCTGGATTCTGACACCTCTTGGAACATTCCTGGGATGCTCCTGACACATTACTGGCATGCTCTTGTTCTTGCTTGTGGCCCGCTCCAGGCTTCCACAAGCCAGTGTTCCCAACCTGTTCTCAGGCCTGTTTCCTCTTGCTCGTTTACCTATGATAATTGCTGGAAATTGTAATGTTGTGCTTGATGAGGCGTGGGATAGGTTGAAGTCTCCGGGGGATAGAGGGAAGCGCCTTTCAGCTGCCACCACAAAACTCTAGGTTGCTTGCCGCAAACTAAGGCAGATGAATGGGGCCGCCCCAGGGGATGGGGATCTTACCCAGCTTCTTTCCTTCTTCTTCTTCTTCCAACTTCCCACAGTTCCTGGGAGGAGGGAATACTTGTCTTTGGGCCCTGGATTCTAGGGCTTGTTGGTTAAACCAGGGTGTTTGTAGGGAACATTCTTGCCTCCCATACCCACAAACTCAGGGATTCTTACTTAGGAATTCTGAGGATTTCTCCTGGATGGGTGGCATAAAATTTTCCACTGGCTCCCAAAAGAAAAAAGACTCCTTGACAGGACCAGCGGAAGGAGGTTGTTGACTAATTCCGATGTGTGTTAGAGTCCTGTTCAAAAACAAGTCTGCTGATGGTGGGATTTTTCCTACTTGTGTGAGTCAGAGGAAAAGTCCGATCATTAGACGGTAAGATCTCTGAGGACAAGGACTGGGTGCTTGAATTAATGAATTACTGAATGCCCCCAAGCACCTACTACAGTGCTCTGCACATATATAAAAATAAACGGATACATTCCCTGCCCGTAACAAGCTTACAGTATAGACGTGGGGACAGACATTAATATAAATAAATAAATTACAGTTCTCAGGACACTGGTCCACTGACTCCCAGCCTTGAGGCTTCTCCACTCGGCCACCCAAACCCTACAAACTGATCTTCGACTCTTTTTCTTCAACTTCCTCATGGCAGTCATGAGACTGACTGTCCTTTGGCTATGGAGGCAAAGTCAAGTCTCATCTCAAAGGGTAGAATGGAATGATCGTTTGAGATCAGAAAAGAATATTCCAGAGTCAACCAAGTGTTCCATTCCCAGTAGGCTTCCTGGGGCTGGGACAACCACTCCCAGCCTGAAAGGATCCTTCCCAGGCCCGCAGAGTTGCCATCAGCATATCTGAAAGGGGCTGGAACTCCTTAATTTCTCAGGCCGCTCCTGTTTCCTGTTAGTAGTCTTTGTATGTGATCTTGTTGCGCCTGCCATGGGCTCAGTCCAGGTTACGATTAGCTTCTGTGGCATTCTGGGACTTGTAATTCACACAGTCTTCAGTCCCTGCCCTTCACTTAGGTTAGGAAAAAGGAAAACCTTTTCTTCCTTTGGTGGCTCTCCCTGCTGTGTGACCTCGGGTAAATCTCGTAACTTCTCTATGCTTCAGTTTCCTCACCTGTAAAATGGAGATTAAATACCTGCTCTCCCTCCCCCTTGGATTGTGAGCCTCCTATGGGACAGACTCTGTTTGACTTGTTGATCTTGCATCTACCCCAGCACTCAGTACACTGTTTGGCAAATAGTAAGGGGTTAACGTATGCCACAGTTATTATCATTATTATCGTCTCAGGATTGAGTTGAAGTGGTAGTAGTATTTACTGAGCACCACTTAGTAAAGGAATCTACTAGGCACTTGGGAAATCCAGGATGAAGACATGGCACAGGCTCATGTGTCATTCCTGACAGGAGATTCCAGCATACACATTTCCTTACATCTCCAGCCAGGACGTCCCCAGTTCTAGCGGAAGAGGGGAGACAAAAACGTTTCTCAGGCTTGGAGGAGCCGGAAACAGAAAATCGTTAGCAGGCAAGATGGGACTGCCCATGCTCAGAGATGCTCCCCGCCCCCCCCCCCCCCCCCGCTTTTTTAATAGAAAGAGCGGAGATCAATGATCGATACAGAGCAGAGGAAAGAACCAGAGAAGAAGGGACCAGCAGCAGTAAGCAGCCTCGTCCGGGCTGTAATCCTGATGAATAATGTTGCTGTCATAACAGCAGGGATAATTTAATGCTGACACTTAGCCGCAAGATAAATAGCTTGTCAGACACAGGCAGTGACAGAGTCAAGTGAAACTGCCCATGACACGCTCTGAAATATTAATCTTCTCTCAGGCGGGGACTGTCCCAGAGGGCTGGTGGGGAGGCGAGGGGTGTGGGCATCGCTGGGCAGGCAAGCGCATAGGGACCACATTGATTGTGTGCATGGACTTGAATGTGGGCAATGTTATGGGTGTGATCATGGGCATAAGTATAGGTATGGATGTGGGCTTGGATATAAGCATTGGCATCAATCTAGGCATGGGCATGATTATGGGCATAGACATGGTCACAAGTGTGGGCATGGGCATTGGCATGTGCATAAGTGTTAGCTTGGGTATGTGCAGTCTTCCCTCTGTTGCAATAGAAGGAACCTTTCCCTAAGGCTTGAGCTCTAAAAGTGACTCAGTAGTCTTGTTTCATCAATGGCAGGGGTCAATTAGTGGACCAACTGATCAATCTTCTGGCCCCCATGGGGGTCTCTGGTGAAGGAGAAAGTCCAGGTCTCAGGCCCCTGATCAGGGTAGCCAGTGGAGGAAGTTGGTGATAAGCTGGGCTGTGTGTGAATGGGTCCCATCGAGGTCATGGACGGACTAGGTTGGATGTCAACGGTGGGAGAAGTGGACCATGCTTCCAATTTGGCATTTCGTTTTACCTCTTCTAAAAGGGGAGTTGTGCAGCAAAGCTGAGTGACTCCCATATTATGGATCGGCTCTACACTGCAGATGGGGCCTGGGGGGCTCTCACCATCAGGAAAGGGGAGCACACAAAACTACTGCTTTGCTGAAGTTCAGGATTCTTATTTTGCATCTCAACTCAAGTTTCTGATCCACATCCAAGCCACCTGACACTCCATATCACCGTTATCTATTCTGTGCCCGGATTTCTACCTGTACCTGGGACGGGGATGAGTTGGCGACGTCTCCATCTCCTGGCCACGGGTACACCACCTGGCGAAATGCAAACCCTCTGGCCATGTCTATACCACCTGGCCACATATACACAGACTGAATGGCTGCTTGGTTGATTATCAACCTATTAGACCAGCCCTGGGCAGAAGAGCCTTCTTCCCCGAGCCGGGCCAGCTGTGCCAGCTGTGCCAGCTGTATCAGCTGGGCTCAAGATAGGGGAGGAAATATTGTTCACAAGAGATATCCAGGCTCAGTGCTCTGAGAGATCTGGAATGGAAAAGCAGTCGTGCTTGGGACCGTTTACCTTTGAGGGCAAAGTGAAATGCTTTAAAATCACTATGTGTTACCCCAACAAGACCTTCAGGCCAGATTCCCTGGAAAGGAAGGTGGAAACAAGAGGCTCAGTTTGCTTTCAGCGGGTCCTAGAATGTGAGAAAGCTTTTAATGTTCCTTCTCTAAGAGTGACTGCTGAGGCGAATCCACCCAAAGACCTGAATTTAGGTCTTGGTGGAGTTGATGGGGAAGCTTCAATCTCTCTTCTTTGTAGTTCTAAAGCCTGTGGAAATATCCCGCTTAGGTGCTTGACCCTATGAATATTGGAGATGTGCCTCTTAGTAGTCATAATAACGACAATCATAATCATTATCTCAGTGATAATAACAAAGACCAGAATAATAGCAGTAATAACAGTTGAGCAAGTACTTTGTGCATGGCACTGGGTGAGAAGCAGCGTGACTTAGTGGAAAGGGCATGGGCTCGGGAGTCAGAGGTCGTGGGTTTTAATCCCGGCTTCACCACTTATCAGCTGTGTGACTTTGGGCAAGTCACTTAACTACTCTGTGCCTCATTTACCTCATCTGTAAAATGGGGATTAAGTCTGTGAGCCCCACGTGGGACAACTTGATTACCTTGCATCTGTCCCAGTGCTTAGAACGGTGCTTGGCACATAGTAAATGCTTAACAAATACCATTATTATTATTATTATTATTCTTAGACCCTCGGAGATACATCCAAAGCCGAGAAACTGAAGGTGTTCCCTGCCCTCAGGTTGCATACAATCTAGGGGGAAAGACAAGTCTGAATTTAGACAGCGGAATGAATTCTGACCCTCTTGTCCTTATGGCCAACCTCAAAGAGAGACCGCAATCTCTGACCCACACCCCCCGACAATGAAACGGGCAGAAGTGTGTGTGGTTTTTTTTGAGGGGGGAGCTGTTGCAGCTGTGCTGCTGAAGGGCCAGGGTTTCTGCCAAAAGCACAACCCTGTTAGCTCCCAGGTCAGTGCTCTGTACTATATAGGTGCCCAAGTCAGTGCCCTGCCCACAGTAAGGGCTCAATCAATGGTATTGTAGGCTGTTTCTGCGGAGGGCACTCTGCAAGCTAGGGCAGGCCCAGGGAAAGTCCTGAAAATGAGCTGGCTAAAGTGGGCTGCAGAGTTGCAGCGGCTAGCGAGGCAGCCACCTGGTCTATGCTGGTCTCTGTTGCTGCTCCAAAGTCCGTGGTCTTTGGCCTACAGCATAATGTCAGCCCTATTCTGTGGTTATCTTGGCTATCAGTGGGTGTCTCATGTTAAAGCCCTGCATGGGCACTTAGGCCTGAGCCATGCCCCTGCCCACTTGCTGGCTTATGGCACCCCAGGATCGTGACCCAGACCTGGACTGTAATCCTTTCTCCACCATTTGTATGCTGGATGACCTAGAGCAAGTCACTTAACTTTTTTGTGCCTCAGTTTCTTCATCTGTAAAATGGGAATTGTCTTACTCCCTCCTATGTAGACTGTAAGTCCCATGTGGGAAAGGGACTATATGCAACCTGATAACCTTGCATCTACCCCAGCACTTACTACAGTGAATGGCACGAAATAAGCATTTAACAAGTATGATGATGATGACGATGATGTATTGAGCACTTACTGTGTGCTGAACATTGTTCTAGGAAATTCGTTAGGGTAGAGAATGTGTCCAGCTACCGAAGTATTCTACCAAGCATTTAGTATAGTGCCTCGCACTTAGTGCATGCTCAGTTAATGCCTTTGATGGATCGATTGATTGTTTTCTTGAATGTAAGCACAAAGTTGGCAGTTCCCCATGTC